>NW_026639458.1:0-487289 GCF_028554395.1 Pezoporus wallicus | reverse complement strand
GGTTTGGGTCCTGAAAGTTCTTTCTTGACTTCCATTCTCCAGAGCTCAGAAGAGGGAGTAAGACTATTTTATTTTTTTTAAGTTGTTAACTAGCAAAGGATCTCCATATTCCAGTTAGAGATGATTAGAATCTAGCAGCAGGAGCTCCCAGTGAAGGAGGTGGACAGAGAGGAGGAGAGGCTGGGCAGTTTCCACTCTGTCCTGTGGTTGTGAGGATTGTGAAATGCTTTGTTGGGGTTCTCCAAAGAAAGGATGATGACTTCCTGCATCATTCTGAGGTCTCTGTCCTTACATTCTCCAGGATCCTTTGGCACTTGGTCATGGATAACTTAGACCTTCTGCAAGGAGGAACAGGGCAAAAGGAGCTTTGGGGGAGAAATGAGAGCACTGGGTCAAATAGAATAATGTATAAATTAGTGCATGTGATCTAGTGTGTGGGTAGAACACCAAACAGGCAACTGTTGGGTCTTGTGCATATTCTAAAAATCTATTTCTGCTTTTTATAGTGGTAGTTCTTTAGGGACATGCTATCTAATGATTTGCAGTGTGCTTGCTTATTATTTTAAAAATAGTTCTTTGCACCGTAAATTGCATTTATGTAAAGCTCTGCTTCTGGGTGCCCCATTTTCAATATGAAACTCCTGTAGCTGTTAAGGCTGTTAAGTTTAAATACTGCTTAGCTCCTAAGGTGATATGTATAGAACACTTCTACAAAAGAAATGGCAAATTTTATTTGATAGCAGTGATGTATAAACCTGATTTGACTTGGATATTGTCGCTTTCCACCTTGTGTTTTATGAGGTGATACAAAGGTATTTCTGAGTTTTGTGAAGGAAGTCTAAAGGATCAATGACAGCAATGGTCAGCAAATTTGAGCAGAGTGGTCAGGGAACAACCAGGTATATTTTTTGTTTCAGCAAGGAACTATTGATAACCTAACTTAAAATAGTCGAGTAAGTATTTGAACTTCTCATAATCATTTGGTATCTTTTTTTATGAGCAGATAATCTCTGGCAATTTTGCTTTTCCAGCACTGTCTAATGCTTCATAAGCAGCTTCAAGTATGAAATTGCTGGCTTGTGAGCTCAAGATATGTGTGTATTAACAAAACCAACTTCAATATATATTACTACTTTGACCCAAATATAATACATGTATTTTAGACTTGTATGAAAAATCTATTAATATGATAAATAGAGAAATTAACATTCTCAGGATTGAAGTATTCCTTGTGGATTAAGAAATTGTTTTAATTTCTCCTCAATTTGAACCATATAATTAGTGGCTTTTTTGAGAGCTGCCTTTCTATATAACAGCAGAATTAATTCTTTTGAACTGCAAACCTACAGCTGTGATTTCTCAGATTCCAAGCCAGCCTCACCTTCTGTTTTCCCATACTTACTAATAGCTTTCTTAAAAATAAATCAGTAGCAAAGGTAAAATTTTAACCAGTCAGCCTGCCCCTATCGCAAGACTGGTCAAGTGAGATGAATCAACTTGACTGTCTGCATCAGATGAAAAAGCACAATGCATAAAGGTAAATGTCACATGCATTTTGATGAACTGACATCCCCAAGCAGTCTTGCTCCATCCCTGAGATGCTTCATGTAAACATAGAACAAGAAAGGCAACAGAGTGAAATGATGAAAAACCTGCTTGCAAGAGCCCTCTGGCCAGATGAGCAATTGTCCAGCATCACCCTCTGAGACCTCCCAGAGAGCGGAGACCAAAGACACTACATTGATATTTGGCCATCCTTGCCAGTGGCTGCAAATGAGTCAACAAAACTTAATGGTTCATGTTAACAGAGGTTGCTGACAAATCTACAATAATCAGCATGGAAACTTGACCTCTGTATTTTGCCAAGAGGAGATCATAGACCAATTAAGCCAGTGTAGTCTTTGTACCTTACCTAGGCTGAAAGCCAAATTGAAAAGGGTCGTGGAAGTTAAAGATGCCAGATGGCATAACAGCTGTTTAACATAAACTTTTCAGTCACCTTCTTCGCTACAGGCAGTTTAGACAGGGAATGACGATTGATAAAATTACCAATACCAACCTGACATCTCAAAAGCAGGTGCGTAGATGGTTATTAGAAGAATGTGGGCATTTAGCTTTTCATGTACTCATGAGAAAAGTAGAGTTGCTTATTTGATTTTGTATCTGAAGGATAGTTTCATCCTGCTTCATTTCACCAGGCCTATCAGGATATGGTTAAAATGTCCAGAATTCTTGAAACTGATCCATATATTTCTTAGCACTACAAATGCCATTTATTTATTTTATTCCTTTATTTTTATTTCCTGTTGACTCTAATCTTGAATCAGAAACCTGCAGCTTCCTTTAAGACCTGGGTAATGTTATTAATATGAAGGGTATCTGCTGAATACTGCTCTAACTTTTGCAGTTCATCTGGATAAAACTAATCCATCTTGTTTTCTGCCAAGGTGAGGAAAAAAGCTGATGAATCATATAAGGGATATACTGCTACAGTTTTGCCAAATTAATAAATCCATAACATTATGGATAAATTATGAGTTAAATTGTGTTTGAGAATTTTTGAAATGTAGCTTTATCCATCACCAGTTTTCAAACAGAGCTGCTTACATGTGAAGGTCTAATTTATCCTTTTACTGTGGGAAGTTAATTTCTTACAAATAGATTCTGATGTAACTATTTTTTTCTGATTGCCACTGTGATCAATAATGAAGAATTAGGTGAGATTGAGATGTCTAGGTTCAGTTCAGTCTACTGTAGTCTAAAGTGTTTTGGTCTGGAAATGTCTGTATAGTTGTAAATAAAGCTATATTGCTGCACATGCTCCAAAAATTTAGAGCTCTAGCTGATAGATGCTTAAGGTCATGTAAGTAATAAGCACTTAAACAGTAATTCCTAAAGTTTAAACCTCTAAATCTGCTGTAAGAGCAAATCCATTAGGCCTTGTGATCCTTAAGCCAAAATGAACACTGACAAGTAGCGTTGAGTTCAGCCTGAAATGTAGCAAAGGAAGAGGTTTTCCCAGCTCTCACAAAATCAAAACCTGCCCAAAAAGCAGAAGGCCAGGCTAAAGAATTTCCCTGGTGTGAGGGAGAAGGGACCCACCACATCTCTTAGCTATGAAGGTGTCGTGACTGCACAGCCTACAGGGCTATCGACTGGACTGTCCTCCCTGCTCCTTCTCCTAACATGCCACTTAATAGGAGGAAATGCAAACTTGGGTTTGAAGAGTAACAAAAAACTAGAAGAAGCCTGGTTCTGTAGGCTCATTGAAGGCAGTCACAGCTTCAGGGATTATTTGTGAATTTTACAGTTAAATGAATACCTAAAATGCACAGGTAGCATTAACAGTAGGGCCCTGAAGGCAGGAGGTTCCTCTAATCCAATCTGGAGACAGACTGATGGCCTACTGAGGTATTTGACTTCCTGAATAATAAAGGCTATGAAGTTTGGTTTTTTTTTTTTAATTAAATTTGGTTCACTTACAGCTACTTTACTGTCCTAAGAAGCTATCTTTTGGAAAAAAATGTAATCTAAAATTTTCCAGTGACCAGCACTTGTAGACATGGAGACAGGTGGTTAGCATACGCTGTTCTGTTCATGTGAGGCTGAAGATAGGTAGTTCTTAGATACAGTTTTCAGTAAAGAAAGCTCTCCCTACTTAACCACACTTTTTAACAGGCATTCTGCTTGTTTCCAGACATGAATTTACAGGGCTCATCATCATCAAAAACGCAAAAGAGATTCCCAGATGGGAAGAGGAAGGAGAAGCCTGAAAGACTTTTGCTTTCCTGTCTGGAGTGGTATAGAAAGACAGGAAAAAAGTAGTGACTTGCCCTCACCAGTAACTGGATTTTTAATTTAGTTTTTTTTTCCTTTAGACTTCCTTCTAGACTTTACATTAAACTGTAACAATTCAAAGAACTACAGGTATGTTCTTTCTTTTCTCTCGTTATCAGTGGCATCCTTGCAATAATAAAAGTGAAAAGAGTGGTTCACCCTGATGATGCAGTAAGCTTTAATATGCTCCTTTTCCCTTAATTTCCTGTGGAGTTAATAGGTACTGGGGGCATGAAATGAGAGTTTTTGCACATGTGCATTTATGTTTTCAGCATTGCCTGTGTGTTCAAAAGAAAAATCACTGTGGGACTCTTTATGTGATGATCTTTTGTTGCATAAGTTGAGAAAAGGAGTAATCACTTGGGAATAGCTACTTTATACAAGTTCAAAAGACTCCCAAAAGAGAATAAAGTCATGCTTCTCTATACAATACAGCAAACGCCAGAAAAGATGGGTCATTGTCACTGCAAGCCATAGGACACATGAGGCCAAATGTAAACCTTGTGTAAATTCCACTTGAAGTGACTAGCATTATCAGAGGCTGAAACTAGACAAATCATCAGTTGACAAAAAAAATAAAAATATTAAGAGCTCTTTTGAATATATGGCAGTTTCATATTAGTATGCACAAAGGCTATCAAAAGCTATCAACTCCCCAACCAAGTGCTGATTAGGTAGGTTTCCTTTCTGTTCTGAAAAAGTACTGAGAGACTATCACTAATCCCAGCCTAGGGGACCAGGTCCTTTTATGAAAAGGCATAGCGCAGTGTGGATCTGGAACATGACTGAGATCTCTCAACTTTCCTCTGCCGGAAAGAATAGATAATCATCATTATCAACTTGTTTGGGTTGGAGGGGACCTTAAGATCATCCAGTTCCAACACTCTGCTGTGGGCAGGGACACCTTCCACTAGGCCAGGTTGCTCAAACCCCTGTCAAGCCTGGCCTGGAACACAGGGTGGGGCTGGATTTTATTGCGTGCTTCTACTTTGTCATGAAGCTGTGTTTCTACCTAGTTTGCTCATTTCTGGCTTTATGCAAGTCCTATATAAATGCTGCCCCAAAATTAAGAGAAGAATTAGGTAAAAAGTAAGTGATCCGCATACAGAGATCAGAAGAGAAATCCAGGAACAAGTAAGGGAGGAGATCACAGATATGTATCTATGGACATGGTGTTTCCCCAATATTACATACAAGTAAGGCCTTGTAGCTTTTGTTATGGACCCTGTTGTTATAGTAGGATTTTCAGACCATATAGAGGTTGTTTAACTCATATTTTGGTTGGAAACGCCAGGATTTTTATCACTGATTTGGAAGTAAACAGAGGTTGTGTAACACAAAGTGCGAGGTAGCTTATCAATGCAATATTGAAGAAACCATATTTTTAAATGTAGGAAACATTTAAAAAGGAACAGATGCGTGTTTATTTCTGATTGTGTTTAGTCAAAAAATTCTTCTGCTATGAAGTCTTTGATTAAAAGTGATTCAAACCACAAGCAAAATTGCTCAGTAATTACTTCCAGCATCTTCTCGCTAGTCTTGTGTGTGATCTCAGATAATGCTTTCTTCACTTTGCAAAGTGTTACTCCAGGAGGTCCCTGCCACCTCTCTTTGTGTTGGCAGAAGAAAAGATATGAATGTATTTAGCAGCAAGACTCAGGAATCTGCCTTCAGACCTGTTGGATATTTGAGTGTTTGTGTGTCTGTGGCTTCTGATAGCACCTTTCCCCTGCTGCTTCAGCTTTGGCACCCAAATGGACTCCTGAGCGCTACTAGCCTTACCCTGGTTAAAGGATTCTAGGAAAGGATAATTCGTATTGCATTTTTCTGTAGTTTTTTAGAGTGAAAGTACATATTATAGTTCATCAGTCTTTTAGGAGTTTTGGCTTTTTCCTGCAAGAAGAGAACACTCGGAATGCCCTTCATAGGCAGAACAATGGCTGTTTTATAAAACAAGCAGGTTCAAAATGCTGGAACTTCTTGCTTAAGTATATTTTCCTAAATGACAGCTTTGAGGCATTCATCTGCACTTCACAAGCTTTTGAAGAACTTTGTCTATATTCACATATGTACCTCTGAATCTTCTCTCAAGTAATTAGTTTTAAAATACTCTATCACTTTTAATGTTGAGTTTAAGTCTGCCTGCTGTAGTTGCTTTCATGTGCAGTGTTAACCATAAATCCGATACTGCTGAATGAGCTTTATTTGTAGTGGATTGCATTCTTTTTTGTTAGATTTTTTTAGAAGACTCTTCAAGCTTATGTTTGACTCTATTTATGCTATTTACCATTTATTTGTATTAATTTTATTCTTTTGAAGAAATGAATGTGTTCAGGAAAAAATCAGCAGGCAGGGAAAGTTTGCTTAAGCATAAGGTCTCCAAGTATTGAATTTAGATAATAGATACAAGATTCAGTTGCCTATTTTTATTTATTTTGTCATTGTAATATTTGCTCCAATGGTTTCATTAATTCTTTAATGTAAAGATAAAATGTATTTAGTACCCTCCTCTCATTGTGTATTAATTACCAGCTTGCAATAAATTTGGCAGGTTAGTTTGATAAAATCTGCAGCAGTTACTTTTTTTTTTGCTATCGTGGCTCTACAGGTTTTGTCAGCAACAGAAATGTTAACATATTACCCAGAGATTCCAGAAAACCATTACCTGTGCTTCTGTGTACATACGTGTGTGTCTGTGTGTATATATGTATACTCCTTGTGTAGAAAAGGGTCTTCAGCGGTAATTTTGAGTGTTGTTTTCAGCCGAGTTGGCTGCAGAGCATCCAGAATGAGAAGAATGAAGCCAGTACTACAGTTTTCAATAAGGACATTCCAAACTCCTTGAGGATTAAATGTAGTCTTCCTTAATCCCTGGGTTTTCCTCTGAATTATGCAATACTGGCTTCATTAGGTAAATGCACTATGAATACATCCCCAGAAGTGGTATAATGAGGGTTAGTTGTATTTGGTTGTTTTGGGAGCTCTATCTTTACATACTGTCTTCATTCTTCAAATGAGAATTTCATATTTCTTGTATGATTTTGGATGAAGATACAGTTGACATCTTGCCACTTGTGGCTCTGTCGTTAACTGTATTAGAACCTGGTATGAACTGTGCCCGAGTGATCAGACAGTCAACTGTAGAGTGCTAATCCTTTCTCATTTGTACTGTATTTCCTCCTACCTCAGTGATTATAAGGTTTATTTCCCTGGCTCAATATCCATAATTTAAAGAACTAAATTATTTCTTGGTATCACAGTGCTAATTGTATGAGGTTTTCTTCCTCTTCTTTTTACATGTGGGAAAATAAACAACAATTAATTTTCTTAAAGACTATAAACTTCATTTGTTGCCTTTTACAAAATACAATAATGGAAAGTTTCTCTTGCATGTGTGTGTAAAATTCATCCAGATTGTTACTCTGTGCACACACATACGGCGCATATAGGCCAGTTAATATGTGTTCAGAGACATTCATTTTATACTAAGTTGCTTGTGTGATCACACATAGACACTGGAGATTATTCTGTGCTTTTCTGGGGCTGAGGTTGTTTACAGTGAGCAATGGGAGAGGGCTAATCCTCCCTCAGAGCTCTCCATCTGCAGAAGCAGATGACTGTTCATTTCAGAAATTTGTCCTGATATAGGGCAAAAAGCGCATCTGCTTAATCACCCAAATGGTCCATTTTTATAAATGGATGCTGTCTTTTATAACTATCATGTACACATACAAATACAGACACAAACTCCACTGCAGTTTTGGTGATTGATTTCATTATTTTAATGGGTGATAATCCACATTATGAAATAACACAGATCTTTTAGGGTAAGGCTTTCACAAACCACTTTATTAGAATATGCTACTTAAAATAGTAAGTGAAAACAGAACAGTTATTGCTTATCATACATATACATGTATTTCTTCTGAATAGCTCAACTGATAGACACCAAACAACTGTTTATTGTAAAACATATGCAAAGAAAGAATTATATATGTAGCAGATATTATCCCTGACATAAACAAGAGGACACTGTAGGTAAAATCCTTTGTTTGAAAAGCTGGTGCCAGGAGCACTGTCCTAGTACCCTTCACTCTTTCATCATACGTACTTCATGCTCAACCTTTATAACCTGCAGGAGCAATGCATTTAGAATTAGATTATGCAGTTAGACTAAGCCAGTACAGTGTTTAGTGGCAACTAGCCACTGAGAGAACATTCTAAAATAGAAGTGGTGTGGGTTTCTGAAAGAATTCTGGAAGTTTTTTCATATATTGAACAAATACTACAGTGCCATGCAATTTTCGTATTTTAAGAATTACAGCATTATTTCTCTATTGACAAGAGAGGCCTCAGTGCTAAGCAGTAATAGGGCCTCTTAACTATAGCACTGAGAGATGCTACGTGGAAAACAGTTTTCTATACTGTGAAACTTTTCACCTTTCCAAGTTCTTCCCTCATCTTTCTTAAGGACTGGGAAAAAGGCTTAATAATTGTGTGTGTGAGTGTGCTTAGAAGTTGGCTTTCATGGACAGATAAGAGGAGTATAAAAGAGAAACGAGATGAGGCAAATGTTAAAAAAAAAAACAACAAACCCTCAATATGTGATCATCAAGTACCTGTGCTTACATCCCAAGTCAAGCTCTTAAATTATTAACACAGTTTGCCTTTTTTCTTGGTGGATGTTTTGTCAAAGCTGACTTACTTTGACTGAAATGTTTCATTGTTGAAAACCAGGCATTTTTCCAACAGCCACAGTTTCATTAAAGCTTTTGCATTAGGAAAAGAAATGGTTCAGTGACAAGCTTCTAAGTGTGGACTTCACAGCATCAGTCTTACAGTGCTGGTGAGGAATGAACAACAGTTACACAGGGCTCAAGGAATGTAGTGTACCCACCAGTGCTCTGCCTGTATTATTTGTGGCACACAATAATGTAGAAATATCATAACATGATTAATATTTCATATCTTTCCTGGTATAAAATATTAATTTGGTTATTCTTTCACCTTTAATGAGCTAAATTAGAATAATTTTTGAAACAGTTTAAAACATTAGCCATGTTTACTGTCTTATAACCTAAACACCCATTAAAGGTTCCATATATTAAGCTGCTATAGCCAAGGGTTTTTGATAGGTTCCCCTCCTCCCCATAGATCTTCTGCTGTTAGTAATATTTGAACTTACATTTTGCTTATTTATATGAAAAATTGAATGTAGCAGAAAAAGCTATATAGAAGTGCTGTTGAGACTGTAGAAAACACAGAACAAGCTGTCATTCCTATTCTTTGTCTGGAGGAGATGCACAAAACTTCCACTTCAGCTACTTCTGCGGTCATGAAGTGAGACTGTCTGACATGGCCACTCCACACAAGGAAGCCTGGCTTCATTCATTAGATGCAGCCACAATTTAGGGTGAGATGGTAGTAAAGAATAAAAGCACTCATTTTCCAGCAGGCATACTCAAAGGAATGGGAAAAGTACAGGATGAAATTTTCAGAATAAAATGAAGTGATGTAAAGAAGAACATAATGGCAACTGGAAGAGTAATAAAGAATAAGGGGATGCCAGGTAATTGGCATCAGAAGGCAAAATGGTGTGAAAAAAAAACAGAAAAGAGTAATCAAGATGAAGGAAGCACATGTTAAGACATAAGGCACCAAGTACAAGTCTTTAAATGTTACCTGTGAATTCTGTCAGATATATCTGAAGGGGAATGTTTTATGCAGTCATATTTTCAACTTTATGACTTAGTAATTACATAGCCTGACTGCCTCAGAAAAGTGAATTAGAATACAGTATTTAAACTACTGTGAGCCACTAGCTCATCTGCCAGGTGTTAGGCATTTTGTAGTAGCTTGAGTACTCTATTTATATGTATTATATAGCTTTAAATATTGTACAGATGTGAATACAATTACACCATTTTAAATGTGCACATTCAATGAGGCATCTGCGTTTTTCACAAACATCATAATTGCATGAAAGGGAATTGTGAATGAATCGTTGGATTTGTGATTTTAACATAAATATGTGGTAAATATTGTTAACGCTCTGTAAAGCAGGACTGGGGCTAAATACAGTAAGTGTTGAGAAGAGGTGTTATTTCCAAGTGTTTTGTGTTAAATATCTAATCATCATGGAAGATTCCATCTAAATCTCAGCAATATAAAATGAATGGCTTTCAGTTTATCTTCTACTTTATTTTTCAAAGAAAAGCACGGTACATTCTACTAAGAAAAATAAAAATAATCACTTCTCGTACCCAAATTCCTAGCTCTGTTCCCCCCAAAAAAATGGCTTTCAGTATTGCATTTTTATTGAAAAGATTGAGTTGAATGCATTTCTAATGGTGCAGTTCTATAATGTGTCTGTTTAAGAGAAAGGGACACCTTTGTATAAACAATCAAAAATAATTAAAATGCAGATACTTGTATTTTTCATTTAAAGAAGAGATTCAAAGCAGCCCTGTGGAGAAGGACTTGGGGGTGCTGGTCGAGGAGAAAATGAACATGAGCTGGCAGTGTGCACTTGCAGCCCAGAAAGCCAACTGTATCCTGGGCTGCATCAAAAGGAGTGTGACCAGCAGGTCAAAGGAGGTGATCCTGCCCCTCTACTCTGCTCTTTTGAGACCTCACTTGGATTATTGTGTGCAGTTCTGGTGTCCTCAACATAAAAAGGGCATGGAACTGTTGGAACAAGTCCAGAGGAGGGCCACGAGGATGATCAGTGGATTGGAGCACCTCCCATATGAAGACTGAGAAAGTTGGGGCTGTTCAGCCTGGAGAAGAATGTGTGGGGACCTCCTAGCAGCCTTCCAGTATCTGAAGGGGGCCTATAGGGATGCTGGGGAGGGACTATTCATTAGGGACTTTAGCGACAGGACAAGGGCTAACGGGTTGAAACTTAAACAAGGGAGGTTTAGACTGGATATAAGGAAGAAATTCTTTACCCTAAGGGTGATGAGGCACTGGAATGGGTTGCCCAGGGAGGCTGTGAATGGTCCATCCCTGGCGGTTTTCAAGGCGAGGTTGGACAGAGCCTTGGGTGGCATTGTTTAGTGTGAGGTGTCCCTGCCCATGGCAGGGGGGTTGGAACTTGATGATCTTAAGGTCCTTTCCAACCCTGACTATTCTCTGATTCTATTCTATGATTCTATGATTCATTAAATGTTCACATTGCATTGCTATCACCTGGTAGCTTCTGGTGCAGGCATGGGTTGTTGAAGTAGCTACTTCCTGACACCCACCCAAAAGAAGATCCCAACTGTGTCTGCAGTCTCTTCTCGAATACTATTTTAACTAATATGGAACAGAGGCAGTTGATCACACAGCCGGTCGTGTGTTTCGCCAGGAAGGTCTATCCCTTCTGGATGTGAACCGTGTGTTTCTGTGTGATCTCTTCAGACTGTTCTGTGTTGGTTATTTACTCCTGGTTTGTACTGGAATGGAACAGGCAGAAGTAGATAGTTAACTGGTCTCAGATGGGCAATTCTTCCGTACTATAACTTGGCCTTGTTAAGGTCAAGTGTTTATTCAAACCATCTTCAGTGGTTTTAAGCCTAAGCCTACAACCCTTTGGTTCTGAAAGGCACTAGGTGTGTTCATATCATTAGATAGAGCAAAGAAGCAGAATGGGGCAGTTTCCTTTCCTGTTTCAGTAGTTAGATGTGATCCTCCAGGTGGGACTTGATGCCAGTGTAACTGCAAGTGTAATTGCTGTGTAATTACTGTGTTTATTAAATATAAACACAGCATAACTGAGCTTATATCCCAGAGCTTCACTTTAGAGTGCCACTGACATATCCCTTGTTGTGTTGGATCGCACTTTTTGAACAGAAGATGTCTGCTGCAGGACTGATCTTTGACCAATACACCTAACTGTGTTCTGGGGAGAAAGGCTTGGACTAAGCCGTATGGGAAGTGCAGTTTTATTTGCTTTAAAAATCCCACTGACTAGGAATGTTTTCTCATGATGTAATGATCTGTGGTGGCACATTTATACTGGCGAAGCTGTCCTTACTGAGATGGGGCTTTTCAAGTGTAGGTTGTATTACAAGCAATTTTTATCAAAATACATAGTTTTTAACAGTTTAAAAATATTAATAAATTATTTATCTACATTTTTCCATAGTTTGCATTCAGGACAGAATGTCATCATAGCATGTGTTTGAAAACCTGATTTCAAGTTAAAAAATGGCTATAATTATATAACTAAATCAACACATGATTTTCCTGAAATGCAAGCAGCAGAATGCAAGATTATGGGCTTTTTTTATTACTTAGATCACTGTAGCTCTAAGAATAGAGCTATGGAACAAGTTCATGAGGAATTTGTATCTAAACGCTATACCACTCTCAGCTCAAGACTATTATATTCATACATCTGATTGACTATTTTGAGCAGAGAATAAAATTCCAAACCACCGATGTTATTTTTATTGTTTTTTTGTTTTTTTTTTTTTTATTGTTGTTTTTTCTAACAAGTTCAGCACATCCTTCTGAGGAAAGAGTTATTATTACTATTGTAAAATCATTTAGAATGCATTTGCATGGCTTAATTGACCTTGAATAATGCAAACTGTTCCACTCTGGCTGACATGAGATGGAAGGAAAAAGCAATGAGACTTGCATAATCTTCCTGTTAATTCAAACTGCCAAAATGAAAGGAAAACTGACTTAGAATTTGTCTCTAAATCACTTCCCTCTTCCCCAGTGACACAAAGATACAGAAAAAATCTGAAAAGAATTTGGTTAGCTCTCAGGAAAGTGCAATCATGCCTAATTTTAAGACATTTAATAATGGCAGACATGTTTTGTGGCTCATGGAGCTCTCCTTTATAATGGTTATAGTTTCACCAATGGTAGGTTATTCTAAGTTTATAGTAAATTTATTTATTTTTAACTAAGCAGCTTTACTTGTGGATTTGCTCATCTATTCATCCACAGTGTGCAAACCAGTCCTTTCCACAACTCTGTATGAGATGCTTGTGTTTCCCTCTGACTTGTAATGACAACTCTAGTCTTCAGCTAAAACTCTTCTCAAGTGCTTTCTTTATAACCTTCATTTCTTTATGCTGTTGTTTTTCTCTTGGTGGTTTTATGTAATTAACTTAGGTATTTTAAAGAGACATTACAATTATGTCCAGTATTTCCTTTTGGAAAAGAGCTCAGGTTGGTAACTTCTCAACTCGCTTTCCTCAAATGCCCCCACCGTGTTTTGGCGATTTTTTGGGGGGTTGTGTTTTTTTAGACAGATGTTTTTCTATTTAAAGTCTGATAGATAGGGTTGACAATTGTATCTCAGAAAACAACATGTAGCTTTACTCTGATGCTAAATTTTTTTGTTGGGTTTAGTGTAGGTTGTGTTTCTAATTTTGAAGTTTATCCTTGGAGATGCATTGCGTACAGTGATTCTAACCACATAGGTATAGTTGAGCAACAATAATTCAAATGTGTTACTAGAATGCACATTACTGATCTTTCTGTTGCACAGCTACAGTGTCTGTGGAATGTATTATTTCTGCTACCTCTTTATCAGTCAGCTTCAGTCAGATGAAGTCTGAATATGTATTTCTAGGCTTCTCATGTTAATCATCCAGTTTGCGCAGCAGTTTGTGCAGGCAGGCGAGCGGGATGGTGAGCACTCACTGTATGACCAAGGCCCAGTCTGGGAATTCTGCTCTGACTGCCCAGGCGATGGCCAGTGTAGGCACCCAGACAGAGCCGATGAGAGGGGAGGCTGCAATGCAGAGGTCAGAGTGTAGAGAGTGCCTGCGCTGGTCTGGTGAGGGAAAGGTGCACAATGGGCAGGGCTGCACTCGGTGCTCCCTGGTGGAGGTCCTCCTGCAGCAGGTGGCTGAGCTGCAGGACACTGTCAATAGACTAAAATACGTCAGAGAAGCTGAGAGGAAGCAGGAATGCTTGCTCCAGGCCCAAACTGTGCAGGGGCCTCACGCGTCCGCTGTAGTTCAATGAGGAAAGAAGGAGGCCGTTAACCCAGGAAGCTGGGAAACAGCAACAAAAAAAAAAACCAACAAAAAAAGGAGGAAGAGGACACTTAAAAGCAAGCGGCTTCCTCCTAAATCTGTTGTCCCCACGCAGAACCGTTTTGCGGTTCTGCAGGGGGCTTTCTGTGAGGAAGGGTTTTCTGTGAGGAAACACAGAAACAACCAGCTGGTGCACTGCTAAAGTAGATCTCTACTGGTGCTGCCAGGAAAAAGCGGCGGGTCGCAGTAGTAGGGGACTCTACTTTGAAAGGAACAGAAGCACTCATCTGTCTGCCTGACCCAGTCTCAAGGGAGGTGTGCTCTCTACCAGGGGCACGGATCAGGGATGTGGCAGAGAGGCTGCCTGCTCTAGTAAGTCCCACTGACTATTACCCACTCCTGGTGATACATGTGGGTGCTAGGAATATAGATAGTAGTAGCCTGGGGAACATAAAGAAGGACTACAGAGCCCTGGGGGAGGTGGTTAGGGGCTCTGGAGCTCAGATGGTCTTTTTGTCAATTCTCCAGGATAAAGGGGAGGACCCTAAAAAGGCTAGGAGGATTGGCCAGGTTAATAACTGGTTAAAAGGGTGGTGCCATAGTCAGGGGTTTGGGTGTCTTGAACACGAGACCCAAGTTTGTAGGCCAGGTATACTGTGGTCTGGTGGAGCTGATCTGACAGAGAAGAGCGATTTTGATAGAAGGCTTGCCAGGCTGGTCAAGGATGATTTAAACTAGATGTGTTGGGGGAGGGGGGCATCATTCCATCCCAACACACCCAGTCAGTTGACAACACCTATAATAAATGCTTGGAGCAATGTTTTTAGTTACTGCTCAAATGTTTAGTCTGCCCAAGGACTTTCTGAGTCCCATCCTCTGCCAGGGATGAGGGGAAGCCGGGAGGAAGCAGAGACAGGACACCTAACCCAAACTAACCAGAGAGGTATTCCATATCACAGCACGTCATGCCCAGGATGTAAACTGAGAGTTACCCAGAAGGGCTAGTTCACTTCTCGGTCAGGCTGGGTATCGATGGGTGGTTTTGTATTCTCTTCCCTTGTTATTTCCCTTATCATTATTGTTATTGGTGATAGCAGCAGTGGTTTGTGTTATACCTTAGTTACTGGGCTGTTCTTATCTCAACCCATGGGAGTTACATTCTTTTGATTCTCCTCCCCGTCCCTCCGGGAGCGGGGGTGGGGAAGGGGGGGAGGTGTGAGCAAGCGGGCTGCGTGGGTCTGAGTTACTGACTGCACTTAAACCACGACATTCTATACAAATGCCCGTAGCATGGGGAACAAAGAAGAGGAATTAGAGGTGTGTGCATGTCTGTGGGGGTACGGTATAATAGGCATCACAGAAACATGGTGGGATGGCTTCTGTGACTGGAGTGTTGGAATGGAAGGTTACAGGCTCTTTAGAAATTACAGGCCTGGCAGGTGGGGAGGGGGAGTTGCTATTTATGTTAGGGATAGGCTGGAGTGTGGAGAGTATGGACCTCTGTCAGGTGAGCAGTCCACAGAGAGTTTGTGGGTCAGGGTTAAAGGGAGAACAGCTTATCAAGAGGAATCTGTGGATGAAGTATTCTACAGACTGATAGGAAAAGCCTCATGCTCACAGGCCCTTGTTCTCATGGGGGACTTCAAACACCCTGATATCTGCTGGTGCGACGGTACCGCCCATATGGTTGTATGGAAGACAACTTCCTTCTGCAAGTAATAGAGGAACCAACAAGGAGAGGTGCCATGCTTGACCTCGTACTCACCAACAGGGAAGGGCTGGTTAGAAATGTGATGCTCCAGGGCAGCCTTGGTTGCAGCAATCATGAGATGGTTCGAATTCGAGATCCTCAGGACAGTGAGAAGAGCGTGCAGCAAGCTCACTACCCTGGACTGCAAGAGAGCAGACTTTGGTCTCTTCAGGCACCTGCTTAGGAAGGTTCCATGGGATATAGCCCTAGAGGGCAGGGGGGCCCAAGACTGTTGGTTGATATTCAAGGATCACCTACTACAAGATCAGGAGTGTGGCGTCCTGACTACAAGGAAGTGCAGCAGGAGGGCCAGGAGATTTCCTTGGATGGATAAGGAGCTGCTGAGGAAAATTCAAATGAAAAAAGAGACTTATGAAACGTGGAAGCAAGGACAGGCGGCCTGGGAAGAATATAGGGATGTTGTCTGGGAAGCTACGGACCAGGCTAGGAAAGCCAAGGCCCAGTTAGAATTAAACTTGTCTAGGGATGTTAAAGATAACAGGAAGGGATTCTATAGGTAAGTAGCGAATAAAACACAGACTAGGGACAACACAGACCTCCTCCGGAAGCTATCAGGAGAACTGGCTACCCTGGATTTGGAGAAGGCTGAGGTTCTTAATGACAAGTCCACGGGGCCTGATGAAATCCATCCGCAGGTCCTGAAGGAGCTGGCAAATGAGGATGGTAAACCACTGTCCATCATATTTGAAAAATCATGGCAGTCAGGTGAAGTTCCCAACAACTGGAAAAAGGGAAATATAGCCCCCATTTTCAAGAAGGGGAAAATAGATGACTCAAGGAATTACAGACCAGTCAGTCTCACCTCTGTGCCTGGCAAAATCTTGGAGCAGATTCTCCTGGAAGGCATGCTAAGGCACATGAAAATCAACAAGGTGCTTGGTGACAGCCAGCATGGCTTCACTAAGGGGAAATCCTGCCTGACCAATTTGGTGGCCTTCGATGATAGGACTATGGAATGATAGATAGGGTTAGAGCAGCTGATGTCATCTACCTGGGCTTCTGTGAAGCATTCGAAACTGTCCCACACGACATCCTTGTCTCTAAATTGGAGAGACATCAATTTGGTAGGTGGACCACTTGGTGGATAAAGAACTGGGTGGATGGCCACACACAAAGAGTTGTGGTCAGTGGCTCAATGTCCAGTTGGAGACCAGTAATGAGTGGCATCCCTCAGGGATTGGTGTTGGAACTGGTCTTGTTCAACATCTTTGTCAGTGACAGGGACAGTGGAATTGAGTGTGCCCTCAGCAAGTTTGCCGATGACACCAAGCTGTGTGGTTCGGTTGATACCCTGGAGGGAAGGAATGCCATCCAGAGGGAGCTTGACACGCTTGTGAGGTGGGCTGATGCCAACCTTATGAAGTGTATGCCAAGTGCAAGGTCCTACACGTGGGTCGGAGCAATCCCAGGCACAGCTACAGGTTGGGCAGAGAAGAGATTCAGAGCAGCCCTGCGGAGAAGGACTTGGGGGTGTTGGTTGATGAGAAAATGAACATGAGCCAGCTTCAGTGTGTGCTTGCAGCCCAGAAAGCCAACCGTATCCTGGGCTGCATCAAAAGGAATGTGACCAGCAGGTCGACAGAGGTGATCCTGCCCCTCTACTCTGCTCTTGTGAGACCTCACCTGGAGTATTGTGTGCAGTTCTGGTGTGCTCAACATAAAAAGGGCATGGAACTGTTGGAATAAGTCCAGAGGAGGGCCACGAGGATGATCAGTGGAATGGAGCACCTCCCGTATAAAGATAGGCTGAGAAAGTTGGGGCTGTTCAGGCTGGAGAAGAGAAGGCTGCATGGAGACCTCCTAGCAGCCTTCCAGTATCTGAAGGGGGCCTATAGGGATGCTGGGGATGGACTATTCATTAGGGACTTTAGCAACAGGACAAGGGCTAATGGGTTGAAACTTAAACAGGGGAGGTTTAGATTGGATATAAGGAAGAAATTCTTTCCTGTTAGGGTGGTGAGGCACTGGAATGGGTTGCCCAGGGAGGCTGTGAATGCTCCATCCCTGGCAGTGTTCAAGGCCAGGTTGGACAGAGCCTCGGATGAGATGGTTTAGTGTGAGGTGTCCCCATGGCAGGGGGGTTGGAACTTGATGATCTTAAAGTCCTTTCCAGCCCTAACTATTCTATGATTCTATGATTCTAAGTTACTGTATTTCCCATAATCTCATATCTTCTGTTTTATTTACACCTCTTTACAATGGATGCAAACCCATGTCAGACTCATCAGGGGGGTTGGAACTAAATGATCTTTCCAACCCTAACTATTCTATGATTCTATGAGCCCCTGATTACTTCTGGTTTTGTTTTCTCAAGTTAGTTATATTTTTTTCATTGCTTCCTTTTGTGATTGTTTAGGTGAATAGTATAATTTATTGCATTTCCCTTGATGCAGAGCTCCATTTTTATAGCAGCAAAAGCCACTGGAGTGTCTGTAGGAGAAGTATGGCTCCATTGCAAGTCAAGTGTGGGAAGAGTCTTTAGAAGCTGATTGAAGTCATCTGAAAAGTTATAAACCTTCTTCCGTTATTAGAGTTTCTTTGCAAAGATTTTTTTTTTTTTTTTCCCAATTCTGTAGTCTTATTAGAAGATCGGGACTGTATTGGGTTTCAAAGTGTACTTGGGAGTTCACTTCATGGTTCTTGTACTATATTCCCCATACCAGAGGCTATTTGGGACTGTGAAACAGTGGAAGTCTAGTGGCCTTCCCATTTTAGGAAATAAAACACAGAATCCCAGCACATGTATTAATTTTGCTCTAGTATATCCATTTATTTTTTTCTTTTATTTTAATGTATTTCTAATTATTGTGAGTCTTCCATCATCCCTTGGCTGACATTTCAGTAAATGTTAAAGGACAAAGATTAAAGAGCAGCCAATGCTAGTGTGACTTTAATTAAACCATTGAGCCAGGATATTTCATTCTGAATATTACTGAACTTGCATTATCTTGCATTTCATTGATTAACTGCATTTAAATGTAAATTTTGATTCCACATAGCCTATATTATTTTTAATCAAGATAGTTCTGTCTTAAAATGGGGCAGTTTATTTCTGAATCAGTGATCAGTGTTAGTGAGAATACAGTATTTTTTATAATTATTTTAGCATACTCCTTGGACCAAGTAAAAGTATACTTTGAACTGTCCACATATTTTTTCCTACTCTAGATAATATAATGCCTTTTGATAGTGTTTCTGGATTTTTAAGCAAACACCGTGAGTCTGTGTAAAGTGCAACTATGACTACAAGTAAGCATTTTGCAGGACAGGAGGCTGAAATTACTGCTAATCAGGTGTCTGATAGCTTCCTTAGCACATAAAAGAAAAGCATTTATAATACATTCAAATAAATGGTTTGTATCGGAAATGGTGACCATTTCAGTTCAATATATGAAAGGAATACATTTAACTTCTCATATTAAAGCAGCAGTTTTTGTTTGAAAATTTTCCTAGCCAAAGAAGTATTTGAGCTCCCAAAGAGATTAACCAACTTCTTTTGAGTAGAATGACATTTTTAACATTTATCTTAAATTATTTGGAATTTTGATTATTATACTTCCTTTTTTAAAAACCCACAGCTCTAAACCATTTAAACAGATTATTTGTTCTGTCTTCTTTACCATAATATTCCATTCTATATATTATGTTATTCTGTGCCTCAACATAAATCAGTTGCCTAATTTGGTGAGAGAATTAAGAGTCCATTCTTGCTATATTTAATGAAAAAAAAAAGCCAAACCAAAACTCTACTAATTTTATACAGTGGTTGCCTGGGTAAAGGAATTGGGATCAGTGAGAGCAACTATTTGCTTCAGTTCTTTTAAGAACAAGTACAGTGCTGCCACTTGTGCATTTGAAAATACCAAAAATACTGAACATGTGACTGGTGAGTAGTGAATGGCAAGACTGGGTCAGTACATTTTATTTTTTTTTAACTCTGCCCTTGTTACCCCCTGTTTAAGTCCATGACAGTTGAAATCAAAGCTCCAGCAGCTCTGAATCATATCACTCCATTTATGGACAGTCTAGCAAAATGAATCTTTTCAGACATGACTTTAAGGTTAATCTGTTTCAAGTACGGTCACTCATGGGTTAGTGCAGCCTCTGCATCTTGTACAGCTGAGTAAAAACTAATCCCATTTAGGCTATTCCCACTTGGAACTCAACTGGGTGTTCATCCAGTTGAAGCACCTGTTGGTGCTTTACACTGGTGTGTACTTGAATAGTATTCGCTAAATATTGAGAGTATCTTTGCAACATAGAATGGGTTGGGATTCAAACAGATCCTAAAGATCTTTCAGTTCCAAGCCCCCAGCCATGGGCAGGGACTCCTTTCACTAGACCAGGTTGCTCGAAGCCCTGTCCAACCTGGCCTTAACACTGCCAGGGATGGGGCAGTCACAGCTTCTCTGGGCAACCTATTTCAATGCCTTACCACCCTCACAGTGAAGAGTTTTTTCCTAATACCTAATCTGTATCTTCCCTCTCCAGCTTAAAGCCATTCCCCTTGTCCTGTCATTACATTCTATTTTAAAAAGTCCACCCCCAGCTTTCTTGTGGGCTTCCTTTAGGTACTAGAAGGCTGTTCTAGGATCTCCTTGGAGCCTTTTATTCTCCAGGCTGAACATAGCTTATCTTTTTAAATTTTGGACAGGGAGTGCTCATACCATGAGACAAGCTCAGTGAGACCCACGTTATCAGTTGATGGAAACCATTCAGGCTAGGTTGGGGGGATGGCTATTAACCACCTTTGCTTCTTTTAAAGGACATGGTAGAGTGAAAGCCAGTCAGGAAGCCTATGTGCCTTGAAATGCACTTTTGTGAGACAAAACAATTAATGACCACTTGCTTAGTTGGAATAGGCAGAGTAATCAAACCCAGTGTATCACAAAACCAAATACCATTCTTGAAATAATTGTCATGTGAACAATTACATGTAATATGAACTCAGCTAATATGAATCATTATGAACTCAGTAATATGAAGCCATGTCAGCAGTTGATAATGTATGATTAAGACTTGAATATCACTGGACTGCAGTAATGTAGATGTGGTTTCAGTTTAAGAAGCAGATAGCCTCTGAAAGTCTCAAACCAAAGTGACTCTATCTTTCCTAAGCTTGCTCTGTATATCAAGGTAAATATGAAAGAATATTTACTGATTGGAAGTCTCTAAGCAGGGTTTAGTCATCCATACATCAGGAGCAACTTGGACCTTATGACAGATTAGTAGCTCCTTGCCTGATAGTCAAGGGATCATAGGACCCTACCCAACTTTGTGAATGGCAGTGGCATTCTAAAACTTTTTTTCTGAGAACAAGAGCAAACATTTACTTCTGTTATGCTTTCAAGTGTACCCTTTTGTATGCCTAGTGCTTTACTAAGTCCGAATCCTTAGCCTTGCCCTTCAGGCTGTAGCTCCAATGTCTGTGAGTTGGGCCTTCTCTAGGCTGTTGACAGCCATGCTGGACTTAAGTTGACATTCCTTTTTACAAGTGACATCCCACCAAACTCTAGACATTACTTTTGTTTAAACTAGACTAGTAGCTTATTATCATCATTTTTGCAGCAAACAGAGAAAAGTAATAATTTCTAAGATACAGTTCATCTCATCCTGAGATAGATGCCTGAAACAGGCCACATATATCACACAAAGTGTCTGTTTATCCTCAACAATTTTAGAGATTGCTCAGGGTGATTAGCTCAAAAACAGATGCCTCTAGTGCAACAGGGTAAACCCAGGTGAGATAAATCTTAATATCCATGGGCAGCTGCACTCTCCCTTAATAGCTTTAAATAAACAGACTGTCATAGCAAATGTATAATCACTTCCAAAATATTTGTCACTGTACTAATAGTTTTGACTAGAGAGGCATAAATTTTTTATGGTTTGAATATTTAGCTTTTAGTTTTATAATACTAACGGCACTGGGATGACGTATGTAAGTATCATATTGTTTTGCATAAGATTTGAGTCTTCTAGTAAACCAATTCTTAAAATACACTCTATCTGCTTTTAAAGTAATCTCTTAATAATAATCTTGTCCCATCAGCAATAATTCTGTGAAGGTATCTAAAAAGCATAACATTTTTCTTCAGTGCAGAAGTTGTTCTTTCATATATATGAAATGATGAATAAAATTCTCTCTTAAATCTAGGGGGTTTGGCAGCCTACTATTAGAAATTCAGGTTCTTGCCACTCACAATGAAAAGAATAAAAATAATATAGATATTTTCCTGCTGAGAAGTATCTCTGTTGGCAGTGATGAAAGGGTTGTTATCAGGGAACTGCAGAAGAATTATCTTGCAGCATTTGTTTAAATTAAGCCTATTTTATTGGCCTTTTGCACTTCAGAAGGACCTCTCAGATTATGGTGGGTTGAATTCTTGTCAAAGTGCAATAAACTCTCGCTCACGTTGAAATCAGTGACAGCTGTGTGAAACTGCTTCTACAAATGCAGGCAAATTTTGGGGTGCAGTCATACCTAGATGAGGTCATGGGTTTTGAATTTTTCTCTTAGAAGTCTGTTGGCTAAACCACTCTAGATTAAAGGGAATGCTTGAGAATGTTATGACACAGAATCACAGAGTGGCTTGGGTTGGAAGGGACCTTAAAGCTCATCTAGTTCCAGCCCCTCTGCCATGGGCGGGAACACCTTTCACTAGAGCAGGTTGCTCAAATCCCCATTCAGCTTGGCTTTGAATGCTTCAAGGAATGAGACATGCCTCTGTAAGTACACTTTTACAAATGCTCATGCTCACACACGTGGGCACATGCTCACACAAAGCAAATAGTCTTTGAGGAACAGAAGCCAATCTGAGAATTCACAGTGATAATATGCACACTCATATTGTTGTGGTAGCTATGGTCCTCACATCTCAAGGAACAATTGTTAGTGCATAAATAGGCTTGCTATCAGGTTCATAAGGAAAAGTGAATGCCAGCAGGTCAAAAGAGGTGATCCTGTCCCTCTACTCTGCTCTTGTGAGACCTCACGTGGAGTATTGTGTGGAACTGTTGGAACAAGTCCAGAGGAGGGCCACGAGGATGATCAGGGGCTGGAGCACCTCCCATATGAAGATAGGCTGAGAAAGCTGGGGCTGTTCAGCCTGGAGAAGAGAAGGCTGCGTGGAGACCTCATAGCAGCCTTCCAGTATCTGAAGGGGGTCTATAAGGATGCTGGGGAGGAACTCTTCATTTGGGAGTCTAGTGATAGGACAAAGAGTAATGGGTTAAAACTTAAACAGAGGAAGTTTAGATTGGATATAAGGAAGAAATTCTTTCCTGTTAGGGTGGTGAGGCACTGGAATGGGTTGCCCAGGGAAGCTGTGAATGCTCCATCCCTGGTGGTGTTCAAGGCCAGGTTGGAGAAAGGCTTGGGTGAGATGGTTTAGTGTGAGGTGTCCCTGCCAATGGCAGGGGGATTGGAACTTGATGATCTTAAGGTCCTTTCCAACCCTAACTATTCTATGATTCTATATCAATGGTGGGAAAAAATAGATATTTTATAATGTGAAAGTATGTTTATGTATGTATAAATGTACTGTAAATATAGAGTAAACACTTGGCAGTCAGAAATTTCAAGCTTGATTTAGAGTAGCTGCTGAAATTAGTAGCCAGCAGGGTCTCACTACCATTTTGTATTGTCTTGAAGTGTATTCCAAAGATCCAATACTCATTAGCTTTCAGTTTTAATATTATTACTATTTTTCAGCAACAGTTTATGCCATCTATTTGCTCCTCTATGTGTATAGGGATATATTATTGCAGCATTGGATTTCTAGAAACTAAACAATATAACACATTTAAGAAACACCATTGTAAACATTCAGAATTAAATGTGCCCTAGTTCCTTCTCCCCCCATCTCTTTCACTGCTTCCCAAGACTGTATGAGGAATATGAAGGAAAAAAAGAAAAAGAATTGAATGATTTTTGTGGAAATTTGATATTTTTCCTCTTGTTTACACACAAAGTAGTTACAAAGTCATTTCTATTTCTGCCTAAATTACAAACTGACATAGATTGATGAAATCTTTGCAAACAATATGACAGTAATGTATATAGCATTTTCTGTGGTTTGAGAAAAGCAGTACATCTGGCAGGAAAACTGTTTCCATTGAGAAAGATAAGCTATGATGTGGTATAAAGATTTTGCTAAAAAAGAAATAGACTTCTCCATTGTACTTACAAGAAGAAAAGCATCATTTTGGTTTTGTTTGCTCTATTAATCTTACAGACTGTACTTAGGCTGTCAAAATTTCCTTTTAGAGGTATCTCCATGATCGGTGAAACATGACACATGAACCATGAAAATCAGGCTCATGTGTACCGAGTTATTTTGTGGTACTTGTGGTTCTTTTGTGAGTTCAGCTAATACAGCTTCACAGGTCAACTGTGGGTTATAATTGAGTTAGATCATGTGCTTGAGGCTTTGAAACAGCAGATCATCCAGCAAAACATCAACAGCTATAACACTTGTCACGCACTTAAACCTAGTGACTAACCATAGTTTCAACTCTCGTGTGACTTATCTATGAAGGTGCTACAAGTTATTAGTTTAAACATAGGTATGGAAGTGTATGGAAATATATGTATTTATAGAAATATTTTTTATAGGTAGATGTCTTTATACATGCAGTTGCCGCAGTGTGAATTTAATCAGTATACTGCAAAGCTTTAGTTATTTTGAATAAAGATGGAAAAATTACTTGCCATTTAGAAAAGAAAGAACAGGTTTTGGCAAACAAAGGATTATATTTAATTTAGGCTGTGCATGGAAAATGTGATGTTTTAGTGAATGCAGCACGAGAGCAGGGAAGGGCTTCCCACATTCCACAGAAGCGGCTGTTTCTCATTTGTGATGCTCTTTTAACAACCAAACAAGAGGTTTCTGGCAGAAATAAGCTGTGGGCCTTGTCGAAGTCCTTCCCTCCAGTGAGGTTCAAGTCATACAAATTATCATATGGCTTTTTATCAATTAGTTTCACTAGGTCTCACAGATGAGTTTCACTGTTCCTAGGGAAGCACTGCAGCACTGCCTACAAATTGACCTCCCACTGTTGTAACATACCTGTTGTGCAGATTGCTTAGCAGTGAGAGCTTTACCTTGAAAGCAGAAATTGCAATGTTACTGTGCCAGGGTGGGGTTTCATTATACTGCCAGAAAAGGGGGATTGGTTAGTTTTTGTGCTGCACACAGCATGCCTGCATCCAAACCAGTACCTGTCCTGCAGGCATCAGGAACACGAAGTCTCATTGCCCAGTGTGCTTCCAAACTGGGATTGCAGCGACTTTGATAGAATCATAGAGTGGTTTGGGTTGGAAGGGACCTTACAGATTATTCAGTACCAACACCCTGCCGTGGGCAAGGACACCTTCTGCTGGACCAGGCTGTTCCAAGCCCTTTCCAGTCTGGCCTTGAGCACTGCCAGGGATGGGGCAGCCACAGCTTCTCTGGGCAACCTCTGCCAGTGTCTCACCACCCTCACAGTAAATAATTACTTCCTAATACCTAATCTAATTCTCTTTCAGTTTAAGGCCATTCTGCCATGTCCTGTCTCTACATGCCCTTGTAAAAAATACATTTCCATCCTTAGGGTATTAGTATTTTGGGCAGCTTCTCCACAGCAGGAGCTGTGGAGGTTGACAAAATGGCTGGGTGGTAGTGTCCCAAAAGGTGACAGTGGTGGTAGTTCTGGCCCGGGACCCACAGGACCCCCAGGATACCAGTGTGACCTCTGGTGTGTCAGCCTGCTGCAGCTAGGACTGCGTGTCTGCCAGGATGGTGCATCGGTGTTGTACCACAATTTTCTGCTTCAGAAAAGGCTCCATACCTAGGTAGGTACCTAGCTGTAATGGAAACAGAAGTTAAATCGTTGCAACAAATAAAAGGGTGGATATAGCTCCTACCTTTAGGCACAAGGTGATTTGGGTTTGTACGCTGGAGCTGTGTCACTCTAGCAGGAGGTCTTGCTGGGCTTTGGATGCCCATCTGAGGGGCTGACATGAAAAAATTATCTGCTCTGAAGTTCAAGGCCTGCCCTGAAGGCAGAATTGTCTGCTAGCAGAGATTAAAGCTGCCACTGCTCTTCACTTGCCCTGGGGGTAGATGCATGCGTTGTCACTTCCAACTTGACAGTAGCTCCTGGCGGCTGTGATGCATGGCTGCTGTGCCAAACAGCTTTGCTGTGGAAACTGCTTCCACAGCAGGGGCTTTCCAGTAGTACAGTAGGATATATTCAGCACAGGAATATGTTCTTGGTTCTGTTCAACTGTGCCTCTATGCACATGTTTCCAATTTAGAAAAATTCTGGAGAGAAAAAGAAGTGTGTTTCCCCTGTCCCGTCTCCCAAGTATTTGTTGTCTCTGTATTTATCAGGGCTCGATGCATACTGGTAGACTCAGCCTGTCATGAATAATGTGAACTTTGTTATAGATATAACTTTACTGAAAAAAAAAAACAAGCAAACAAACAAATGAGGAATTTTTATTTCTTATTGTATAAAAAAGGGATATTTATTTCTCACTGTATAAAAGATGATCTTACTTTGGTTGTCTTTTGGTTTGTGACCTTTGAGATCATGCTGGATAGTAGAGACACCGTATGCAGACTTCTGGGGCGGAGGAGAATTAGTTTGTCTTTATTACATGGTCAGTGTTTCACAAGAAGGGGCTTGTGAGGGCATGACTGCTGCTTTTAAGGTAGAGGAGTGAGTAAGCTTTCCTCACCTCTCAGTGCATCTGTACCATAAGGGTGCAAAAGTCCTTTTGTTCCAGTTTGCTTTTTTGGCATACCATTTTCATGGGCAGAAGTACTTAGATTATCCGATTAACTCTAGTTTGCTCTTGTGAACTGAAGAAAAGTACAACATTAAGAAATGAAGCATAGACATGAGTTATATAATTTATTTTTTTTTAGCTTTAATATCATAAATTGGTTCAGTCAACTGGAGATACAGATTAGATTTTAAAAAAAAAAATAAAGGGTCTGTTTATTGTATTGGCTTTGCTGTTCCATTTGCATTATTTCAATGAAGCTCTAATGAAATTGCAAAGAAATAACACTAATCTGGATCAGAATGTTTGATTTGAGCATGTATTTTTAACTTGGAATCTGTGCCCAGTACTTTTGATTGCAGTAGTGAGAGACTGAGCCACATAGCTTGAAATTTTCAATAACGTTAAGACCAGAGTTAAATATCTTTTGTATCATCTCCTGGTTGAAGTCATAGAAGAATTTTAATAATTATCTAAGCCTGTTAACAAAAGAAAGCAGTTAAAAGTAGGGTGAATAACTTTGTGCAATACTTCAGGCATGCACACTGCAGACCTGATTTCATTGTATTAGGGAAGATATTTACAGATGCAAATTTTTTTTTCAGTATTTTTCATTGGCTGATAAAAAAGAATCATATCTCTAAAGTACCAAATGGAATTATTCAAGTTTAAAAGTGTTTTATTTTTCACTGAAAAAATTTTCTCATGATAGTTCGTTCAATGCCAGCCAAATGATTAATTGAAGTAGCAGGTCAGCTGAGAGAGAGGGTAAAGTCAGATACATGAGAAATGACAGAAGCATTATGACAGAGGGGAGATTTAGAGTACATAGTAGGAAGATGCTCTTTACTGTGAGGGTGGTGAAACACTGCTATAGGTTGCCCAGAGAAGCTGTGGCTGCCCCATCCTTGGCAAGGATGTTCAAGAGGCTTTGAGCAACCTGCTGTAGCAGATGGTGTCCCTGCCCATGGCAGGGGGTTGGAACTGGATGATCTGTAAGGTCCCTTCCAAACCAAACTGTTCTGTCATTCCAAGATTTTTAGTGACAGTGTAAGGAAGAAGCAGAAGACATGTGTAGTTCATACATTCAATTATAAGGCATTGTATTGCATGCTTTGTATGTCAGCAGTCTTGAGGCAGTTTGTCCTCTTCTAGTAAGATGGCTTTCTTTGAACCTCTAGGGCACTGTGTCCAATTGCCATTAGGAGTGAGTCAGGATTTAGCTGAAAGTGTCTGTACTAGAGTTATGTAGGGGATCTTACTTCAGTGTGGAATACTGGTGTTGGTGGGGGTGGTTTTGCATGTGATAATTTAAATTGTAAGTTCTGGTATTTCATAGACAAGAAGGAAAACATGATGGGCATTTGAGCAGGGGCTGTCTTACCAAAGAGAACTGAGTTCTCATGAAAAACATAGCTCTTGTGTCTTTCACAAGACCTACATAACTTAGTAAAACCATGGTAATTGATTCTTCAGACTTTGTTAATGGTTTTAGCAAGAACTGAAAGAGCTTTTCAAAAAGGAGAAAAAATCACCCCCAAACTGTCTGCTTTGTTTTTACCAGCAAGCGTGGGTTTTTCTTTTCTGCTCTCTGCTTCCACCTGCTGAAAATGTTCCACTCTCCAATCTAATCTGCTCTTTAGTCCTCTTCAGAGCAGCTGTAGGAAATCAGATGGAGATAATAGTATGAGTCAAGTTCAGGAAGTTTCAAATCTGGTCAGAATCTCTGTTCTGCTGCAACTTACATCAATGCATACAGTAGTATGTATTTTAGAAACAGGAAATTACACTCTTGAAAATTGTTTAAGTGGTATATCTCCATTTTTTAAAAAGGGTGGTTTTTTTTCTTTTTTCATTAGTGATATGATGCTGCTCTGCATCTGTGGATATGTTGGAGCATTCTCTCCATGCATGTTAAAATGATAAATGATTCTTGCCTTGTCAGCAAGGGAGTATGAGATATAGTATGTAGGTAAATATTGTATTTGCTTCTTGGTGCTGGATTTAATACTTTTCTCCTTGCTCATAAAACAAATTTGCT
This sequence comes from Pezoporus wallicus, assembly GCF_028554395.1. Classification (NCBI taxonomy): domain Eukaryota; kingdom Metazoa; phylum Chordata; class Aves; order Psittaciformes; family Psittacidae; genus Pezoporus; species Pezoporus wallicus. The sequence continues at coordinate 458,877 of NW_026639458.1, read as the reverse complement.
TTGTTTTAACTGAAACTTGAAATTCTCTTGTACATTCAGGACTCCAGGATCATGAATTATTGAGAAAGAAAGAAGTTGAATAGTGTGAGACTTGTGATACAGTTACAGTGCCTGTGATTGTAAGCTAAATTTCTAGAAAAATATTTCTAGATAAATGTTTACTTTATTACTAAATCTATACCAAAATAGATTTCATAATTTAGGTTATTAATTTATATGACAAGGCTTTAAAAACTTTTGCTGTAAGCAATTTTGGCATGAAAGTGCATATTAGTACCAAAACTCTGTTTCAAGATGTAACTGAAACTGTTGTTCAAGCTCTTACTTAGATCTGTTGTATTGTAGGACTAAAAGGCAGCTGAAACATGTTTAATCTCCTGTATATGGATGTACATTTCACAAAACCACAAATGTCATCAGGTGGTTTTCAGTATAAATGTCTAAAAGTAAATGTCAGATATGGGCATAAATTTACAATTTCATTTATCTCATAGAAGTAGCTTTCTTCATTAGCCTTTGCTGTTTGACAATTTATCCAGTGTTCAATATGAGGTATCACCCTAAGTGTTTGATGTTGTCAAGGTACCCCTTTTGCTTCTATATTATTATAGAGTGCTGCCTATCCAGTAGTACTGACTTTTGCTTCAGCTTTTCAGGAGGGAGTACTACATGTAGTATACAAGGGTATGCATTAGAATTCAATTTAAAAAAATGTCTGGACTTGTTTGTTTTGTTTTGGTTTTTTTTTTTTTTGTATTTGTAAATCTTATTAAAAAGCGTGGTGAAATTATGCAACAGAGTTGTGACAATTTATGGTGAATAATGCCATGTGAACCAAGTCATTAAGAAATCTATCATGATACTTAAGCATTCAGTTGCCTAATCTAAAACAGATGAATGGGTTACAATGACAGAATCTTTGTAATCTGCTCAAGGTAAGAATCATCATACAATCATGGAGTATGGTTTGAAAGGGACCTGAAAGATCATGCAGTTCCAGCTCCCTGCCACAGTCAGGGAAACCTTCCACTAGACCAGGTTGCTCAAAGCCCTCTCCAGCCTGGCCTTGAACATTTTCAGGGATGGGGCAGTCATATTTCCTAACATACTGTAGGCAGCCAAGAACCATCCCACTGTGATGTTCTCCTGCCTTCATGTTCCGTTTGTGATATCGTTAACGTGAAGGGAGAGAAGCAAAGGGCTGCTGTGCTTACCTTGTATTTGCTGTGAATATGTGTGCCCATAACCCCTCTGCTGTTCATGTGTGTTGGAGTTGAAGCTGATTTCAGGACTGAAGCTGCTCCTCTTTTCTATAGAAGCATGGAATACTGTCCACATAGCACAAGTGTCCTTCTCCTCTGGAGTGCTTCCAGTATGTTTTTAAATCAAGGGGATTTTTTGTGTTCATAATGGTGTGTAAGTCCAGTGAGTTTCTCTACGGCTAAGTGATTCTGATGCTGATCTGGTACATCATCCTGAATCTCTATGCATTTCTGTACGTTTTAAAGCAGTGAAAATATCCCTCTTGCTCACAGCAACATTAGTAAGGGTCAGGGCTTTTGGATTTTTTTAACCTTTGTGATGTCCCATCTTGCCCCAGAAAGACAGGAAGCATTAGAAACTTATTCATTAAGCAAAATTACATTGTCTTGTAAATATGTGTCTTGATGGCTTGTTTTAAAATGTTACAAGGCCCACAAAAATCCTTGAATTGTATTTATTGTTTGGGAGAAGTTGCAGAGCTTCCGAAATAGATCTTAGTAAAACCCATTCAAGCATTGAAATACTGCAAGGCAAAGCAGAAGTCAGTACTTTGGAACTAACTGCAGACTTTATCAGAAATTCAGAAAGTTCTATTGGTCATCGGTAAAAAGGTTGAAGTACCTGTAGTGTACATAGTGTATTGTCTCCTAACCCTTAATATATATTCTGTAAAATCTTAGTGGCATATTCCTTCAGGATATTGACAGTGCTTTAGAAATTACAGGTATTAGAAACAAACTGATCTGTTATCCTGTCAATGCATCCTTCCTCAATTACTTCTCAATTACAGGATTTTTCCTTTAACGTACTCTCCAGCTTATTGAGTATCACTGTAAGTTTTCTTCTAAATTTATATTCTTTTAAATTCATCAGATGTTGCAGAATTTTACATTTTAGTACCATCCTGATGCTACAATTGTACAGTGCGTTTGCATGCATCCACAACATCGGCTGATATTTATAGTCCCTTTCATCATGTATTTACTGCTTTTCAATCACAAGTAGCACTTCCCACACTTCAGAATTGTAACAGTTTTGCTGCAATTTTTATTTAGGTTCTGTCCACATTGCATGCTTGCTTTTAGTCACCAGTATTCATTGCCCATTATTGCTTTCTCTGCATTCCTAAAATAAAATAGTAGCCTGTTACACTAACCCATATGCAAAATCATTTTGGATCCCATTGTTTGAAGATCGCTGTTTGACAGGGCACAGTAAGGAGAATTAAACAATCTGGGTTTTTCCATGAAAAATATGTAGCATTTGAAAAAGAAATAATTAAAACCTTGAAGCAGGTAAGTCCCATTCCATGGAATTTTGACTACCAAAGTTGTTCACTACATACTGTTTAGAAGATTTCTGAAGACATACTTTTTAACCAAAAGTGTACTTTCTACAGTGCAGTTTTATTTGATGTTGTATTAAGGTAAAACGAGGCAGAGATTTGATGTCGCTGATGCAACTAAGATATAAATGATGATGTGCTAAAACTGTCAAACTGTTGTTTGATTTAGGTGTTTCAAGTAGTAAAGCAGAGAATGCTCTTACCCTCTTGGTTGCAATTCCAAGTTGCACATGATTCATCCATACAACTAATTTTCTTTGCTTGTGCAGTTTTTAGTCACATATTTGGAATATATTACTTCTTAAGCAAATAAATTATGAGCACATGTTGCTCAATAAGCATTGTATTTTAATTAAAACAGATAATATATCTGCATTCCTATCTGCTAGATTAGATTGTAAATGAAGAGCTGTGTTAAGGTGTTCTGTGAGATATAACTAAATGATACCACAGAATATACTGCATATATTACTTCAAATTTGATTTGTAATTTGGAGGGGGTATTATTATTATTAATTTCTGTGAGAGGAAGAAAAGAGATTTATGTTTCATGCCCTAAATCTTTCTTCATCCTCTTAGCATCACTGCTTGCATGCACAAGGAAGAGTCTTTTCCATCACCTGGTGATCCAAGTGTACTGCTTTTAAACAAATTATCCTAGCTGGGTTCACAAAGATTGTAGCACTCAGTGTATTGAGCTAACATCCACTTGTTGCTGGCCTAATGCACAGGTGAATCCACACAGAAGAAAACAAAGACATTAGTTCAATTTAGCTGTCTTTAAAATGCCATCTCATAATGAAACAAAAGTGTAAATAGCTGAAATAATGTAATACATACTTACTAATGCCAATACTAATACTAATTTATTTTTTTAATATAAAAATATCTAAGGAAGTGCATGTTTCTTACCCATCCATCTTCTGTATTTTGCTTGAAATACTCTGTTGCTTATTATACCATCTTTCTGTTCTAATTACCTTGGGTAAACGTTTGCCTATTTATCAAAGATCTAATCTGCCTTCTTAAATAAAGAATAACAACAGGAAGTACGAAACAAGAAAGAAACAGATCTTGAGTGTGTATCTTTGCTTTGTGAAAATGTTCCTGGTGATTGTAAGCACGTGAATGAAAGGAAGATGAATGCAAAGTGATTTTATAAAATGGCTAACGTGCCACAGTAAATAAACAAACACCAGAGGAGGGCTGTGAGGATGATCAGGGACAGGCTGAGAGAGTTGGGCTTGTTCAGCCTGGGTAAGACAGGGCTCAAGGGAGACCTTATAACAGTCTTCTAATACCTAAAAGGGGCCCACAGAAAATCTGAATGGGGATTTTTTACGAGGGCATGTAGGAATAGGACAAGGAGGAATGGCTTTAAACTGAAAGACAGCAGCCTGGTCTATGAATATTTTAGCTAAATTATGAATGAATAAGGACTTCAGATATGTCTACCTCTCATTATAGTTCCTCTCAGAAAATACAGCAAAGCAGCAATCATTTTAGATCTCTGTAGAACAGTGGACAGATCTGTGTATGGCAAATTAGTATCCACTACTATTGTCTCACAGCACTTTTTTTTTTGTACGTTAATAGTCCACAAAGATATTTTCAAATTGACTTGATTTCTGCCTTCCAGTTGTGTTAGTAGTTTAAAACCACTCTGGAAACTTTTAAACGTAAGAATCTTTTGAAATCTATTACTATTTCAATAATTGAAAAAGGCAGAAACTTCATGACAAGTTCCAGTACTGATTTCAGAATGATAAAATAAGATTCTAAAAGATCATGGTATTTTTCAGTTTTAGAAATTGTGCTGTTGGCTGAGCATTAAAAGCTAGCAAACAGTGAGTGTTCATCAGTTTAAAATGCTAACCTGTTATGGTCAGCCATTCAAAGATACTACACAATCAAGATGGTAGCCCCTTGTTACGGTGTTTAGCTAGTGGTCTAGAGCTTTTATGACTGATCATTAGGGATTTAGCTATATAGAGAATGGGCACAAAATCCTTCTTTAATCTTCTTTCACTAAAATTGTGACTGCTGTAGGCTATTAAGATAACATAGTGATCATTATAATGAATTTGTGAAAATCAGTTTTAGTAATAGGAGTTAGGGAAATTACTTTCTAGTCTCCAGGATAGTAAATTAGATATTTACAATTGATGAAAAGAAAAAAAAAGATGTTCACTGCATTCTAACCTTTGTAATGTAACAGTGTTTTGGCTTTATCCATACTATATATCCAATATGTTAAAAAAATGTTCTCATGCATTAGGTAACATGCTTTAATCTCTATAAATGTAAAAAAAAATGACTGTTAGTCTTCAGAATATGTGGCTGCTTGTCTCTGGTGATGTTTTTCTCTAGTTGTTTTTTAACCAAGTTAATATTTACATGTGGGCCCTTCACCTGTTAAACGTCACAAAAATCCAGATAGTAGTCTCAGTTATGACAAATCTAAATTTTTTAGCATGCTATGAAAGAGGAACATGGTTGCAATTAGGGTAATGTTGGCTCTGATCCTGGTAAAGGTTGACTTTTTCCTGGTGTAAATAGTTACTGGAGTAGACATGTTAATCTTTATGCATATGTGTAAGCCAAATCAGAAGTGAACTTCACGGATTTTAAATTAATTTTAAACTTGTCTTGATTTTAATCATACAGTTTTTGCCTGGTTTTCACTAGTATTTATGCAGTTTGTTTTCAGTTATTCAGATGCCTGAAGGCAGAAGTAAATCCCATATATCTTACACAGATATAACTACATTGTAGTTTATTTTTTACAAAGTTGACAATGTAATTATAACTGATGTGACAGAAGCACAAAAAAAATGAAATTAAAATTTTATTAGACACATTTCAATCTTTACAAAAGTTGTACTGCAATATGAGTACATTATGACAGTTACTATGGATGCCAGTAGTAACATAAGTATTAAATATTTAGGCACACGTGTCTGAAAAGCAAGCTGGTAAGCACTGTGTAGACTGTGGATTGAGAAACTGAGGAACAAAAATCTCCAAGTCACCTACACAAAGGCACAGTTCAGCCTCAATATAAAAGAGGAAACATTCATAGTCTCAGCTACTGGTAGCTTGCTGCTTCTGAAGCTCACTGCTTCATAGCAGTAATACATAGCACATACAAAATTCTTCTCTTAGTGCAGGAAATATGCATGCTACTGTCATTCTAATTTAGTTGTCAAATACTTGCATTCCTGCTTCTTATACTGTGATTTACTGTCACTTTGCTTCACCAGTAATCTTGTTGGCTTTAAGGGCCAATCATGTAATAAACTGTATTTCATAAGAGTAGAGTCACAAGAATCTGTATGTGCAGTTGACTGTTCTTGTTGTTTGTAGGATAAATTGATTTGATATTAGGAAGAAATTCTTTACTCTAAGGTTGGTGAGACCAATGAACAGGTTGCCTAGAGAAGCTGTGGCTGCCCCACCCCTGACAGTGTTCAAGGCCAGGTTGTATGGGGCTTAAAGAAACCTGGTCTAGTGGAAGGTGTCCCTGCCTGTGGCCGGAGGTTGGAACTGAATGAGCTTTAAGGTCCCTTCCAACCCAAACCATTCTGTGATTCTGTGAAGTATTAGATGAACTTAAGTTTATGCAGCATTTGCTTAATATACATAAGATTAATAAACACAATGCTTAATAAGAAGCACTGTTTCTCCGATAGATTATTTCCATCCTGAATAAGTGGAGACACTTGGATAGCATGAAAGCAAGTCAAACTTTGTGTTGAAGTTGCTTAATTTATGTACACATGCAGATTTATACTTGAGAAGCATTGAAAGTCTACCACCCGCTCACTGAGGCTTCCAGCATGCCTGGATGCCTTTCTTAATATCCAAGGCAAGTAGAACAAAGAACAGTTGAATAATGCTATTTTGGATAATGGTATAGTTCACTCAAGATGAGGCTTTTCTATTGGATTGGCAGAGACTGCAGCTCTTTTCACTCACCAGTTCCCAGGAATGTGATGTGAATGCTGTTATACTGGCAGACAGTAACAACAGTGCCTGGAAAGCAGTTGAAGAAAGATGGTTGACTGACCAGAAGTGTGGCTGAGCTTTTCTTGTTAATATTACATGGTGTCAGCATGAAATATAAAGGTATTCTGAAAGAAGTTTTTTTTTTTTTTTAAATAACAATAAAGTATTTGAAGTTCAGCAACCTAAAAGTATTAAGCTTTCAAAGAAATAGCTCAGACTTTTGCATAGTAAATGCAAAAGTCAGATGGTCCTCAGCTCCAGCTTGCCAAACTTAGCACTGTGCAGGAGAATAGACTGCAAGAACTTTATACATTCACATTTGAGAAAAGAAGTATGAGTAAGAGGGAAAATTGTTGCCTTGTTCAGAGTCCTAGTATTGTAACAATCTCAAGGATTTTTTAAGCATAATACATTTGGTATTGAGAAAGAAATATCAAAGAAGTTAGATTGGTTTGTAATAGAGCTGAGAATATTCACACATTTTGTTGAGTATGTATTTTACACATCATGTAATTTGGAATACAATTAATAGGGAGAACTGTGACTGGTGGAAAAAGAATTATAATGATTTGAACCTGCTGTAACTCTTTCTGAGGGTGGAAAGTAATAGAAGTATCAAACTGAACAACAACAAAAAAAGGGAATCTCTTACATAGAAAGCTGTTGAAAGAAACCTACAAGTTAGTTATATTCTTGTACACAAATGACAAATTGCAGAATGCACATTTGGCAGAAGAAAAGAAAAGAATCCCAGGTAAATTGAGCGATTTGAAGTGTAAACCAGTTATATATAGTTTTCAGGCTATTAACAGTAAGAAATGGTACATCAGAACTTTAGAAAGAACATAAATATCACTATAGGGAGTCTCTTTAAATGTTTCCAAGGGGAAGGATTGGTATGGTTGAAAAATCATTTCATGACAAAATGAAACAAAAGAACAGTATTTAGAGTTATATATGCATAGTTACTGAAACTATGTACATAACGTATAAGACAAAGCTTGACCTGTGAGTCTGTATTTTGATCTTAGTTGTACTGCAGACAGTTCTTTCACCAGTGTGTTCAGGCACTGCATAGAATAGCTTGTGTATGATTAAAGTGTATTTTTTAGATAGTTGTCTAGTTGTCATTTGAAGTTATCAAGAGGTACAAAGCAAATTACTTGCAGCTTTTTCCTACTGGTTAGTCTGAATTTGGCTTTGGCTTCCAACTACTGAGCTGTGTTAAGTCTTTTTGTGTTAGAGATGTGTAGAAGCTCATATTTTTTCCCTTTGGAAGTGCTCATATACTGCTATTAAGTCACCTCTCATTTTCTTTGATGAACTGAGCAGACTGACATCTCTGAACATTTTTACAAGCAGCAGTGAAATAAAATTTTTACCTCCCTCTGAATGGTTTGAGATCATTCTTTATAATGCCTGTCCTCAGCATCATTCAGCATGCTACCATTTTTGAGATCATCACTCGTAATTTTTTAATTTCTTAATGATTGATATGTTGCATAACATAATCCCTAAATTTAACTTCGAAGGAATCATACTTGTATTTGTATTTGACTAATGATTTTTGCTTGAAAGCTACTTTGGGCATGTATCTCCTAATTTGTTCTAAATTCAAATTTATGTAAGCTTCAGCAATATTGTATGGTGCTAATCGTATAGTTTTAAGTTGTGGGGTTTATTCTCTAAGCAACATATGCTAGTAAATCAAACTTCTTAGAGAGGTATTTATTAGTTTATATCATTATCTGTGGAAGCCAGAATAGGCTATTCTGTATAAACCATGTTAAATTAGGTTTCCTTGAAACGTCATCTTTTTTTTTCCAGTGGTTGATGTTGCGCTAGTTGCCACATGTTTTCCTTCATGGTGCTGCCAGCTATTTTAAAACCATAACGTGAATATGCCTGATGTCTAGAATATCTCTCTTATGTATGAGTTATGCAAAATTTATATCTCCAACTTGGGAAGCTACTCAGGTGACTCACTCATGACTCCTGAGCACTAAATAGTGTGGTCTAAAAGAAATTCTTGACCCATCATCAGTGTCTCATTCTCCCTAAAAAAAAATAAAAAAGGGAAGATATTTCATGGTTGTTATTAATAATGTTTTGTTATGAGTCACTGAGGCTTTCAGTATACTTTTCAGCATTTGAAATTTTCCATAGTGTGAAGTTGAAGTGAGTTTTTTTTCTCTCTTGCTTTACAGGCTGGACCTTAAGATGTATGTGCTTTATTATCCAGTTTTCTTCAGTGTTTTGTAACTCTGTTCTGTGTGTGTTTTCTGCTGTATGTGTTTTCAAGGTCTGTTTGTTCTTCATTATCCACTGTAAGAAAACCAAAACCAAGACAAAAGTAATTGTATTTTTAATGTGCATTTTCTAGACCATTCTAATCCCAGACGTATTTTAAACAGGTTTTAACATTTCAGTCTTTGTTGTCAAAAAATTCAAATAATACCACCTTTGTCCTATTTCATTTCAGCAGTACATACTTAGAGGCTTGAGAAGTGGGCACATGTGAACCTCATGAGGTTCAACAAGGCAAAGTTCAAGGTCCTGCCCCTGTATTAATAAAGGCTGTGGAGAAGGACAAGGTGTAGTGGTTTTAAACTAAAGCTGAGTACATTTAGACTAGACAAAAGGTATAATTTTTGTCTATGAGAGTGGTGAAACACTGGCACAGTTGCCCAGAGAGGTAGTAGATACCCTGTCCCTGGAAACATTAAAGGTCAGGCTGCTTATGAGCAACCTGACCTAGTTGTCTGTGGATGCTGATATACCCCTTTCTATGCAGCTTCCAGAACTACTACCATGAGATCTACCACAGGTAGGTGTCAGCATATCCAATTTTTTTTTTTTGTCATTCTTTATTCTTGTGTAAGGATTTTTAAAATCCTTTTATTTAGTATCCTCCTAAGAATTGCACACCAACAGTTGTGTCTCCACATTTTCTTACTATCGCCTGCACTTTTTTATCAGTGTCCTAGATGTTCCTGAAAATTTAATGGTTGTGATAGTTCTTGGGCACCCATCTTGAGCTTTAAGCACAAAATAACCTCTGTATTGGTTCAGACTGTAGTCTTATCTCTCCTAATTCCTTGCTTCTTTAATAGCATGCAATAGATACAGAAGGAACAGAGCAAAGTAGAATGATCCTTTCCTCATATGTCCAGTCAATGGCTTTAGCAGTTTCCTGAGGAATTGCATTCCAGATCATTGTACTTAATAGCCACTAATGGATTTATCACATCTTCCTGAGAGATCTTAAGCTTCTGGCTGTTGTTGTTCAGTGTGGTATTCTAACAGATCACAGTTAAGATTGCATGAAGTACAAGAAAGCAGAATTATGCTTTCTACTTCTTGTTAGCATTCATTTTTCATTTTACCAGGAGTGCTAATATAACCTTTCTTCATAATGCTGTTAATAAACTCACTCAACAAGTCATATTTTGGATTAGCACTCCATCTATTTCTTTGTGGTTTGTTTTCTTAATGCAGTCAATGGGTATAAGGCATCTACCTACTACGATTTTTGTAGCCTTTAGGACCTATGAAGTCTTAGAGATACTGCAGGAAAATGGAACTTCTGCATCTACAAAAATAAGTGGGTTTGTAATTATCATTCTGGCCTGGAAGAGCAAAACAAATGTAATTTACCCTTTCAGTCTCCTCACTCACTGTATGTTACAGACCCCTTCAGTGTTGTAAGGAAGAATTTCAGAGAAAACAAAGAAAATGGGTATTTGAGGAGGTAAGAGGGCAAATGGCATGTACAGTGAAATCTCTTGTTGCAAATCTGGCCTCAAACTTGATCCTGTCTCATGCTTGGAATTGCAAGCAGAGAAAGAGGCAATAAAGGGGCCTACCCAAATATGTCTTCCAGCGGTTTGAGATTTTGACCAATTGCTTCACAATGATAACAGTCCTACTTAAGATTAACTGAAATTGCTTCCAGGTCACCAGATCCTTTTTTGACAATGGCTTTTCCAAGTTGAGGAATTATTTTGATGGTTGCAGATTGTATTGAAAGTATGACATTTTACTAAGTTCTGTCAGTTTATTATTCACATGTGCTACTGTGCCATCTGGATTTTGAGCTTCTTTTTTATTTCAGAAAGTGTTGGTTTTTTTTTTTTTTTTGAAGAAGAAGACTAATTTTGAGTGAGTAGGCGTTCTGTTTGGTTTTTGTTTTTTTTTTTTTGTTTGTTTGGGTTTTTTGTGTGTGTGTGTGATACTCTATATGAAAAAAAAAAAACAACCACAGTGCCATTTAGGCATGGCAGGACAATGGGGAATGGCTTCAAACTAAAAGAGGGTAGATTCAGATTAGATGTTAGGAAGAAGTTCTTCCGTGTGAGGGTGGTGAGGCACCACCCTAAGAGAAGCTGTGGCTGCCCCATCCCTGACAGTTTTCAAGGCCAGGTTGGACAGGGCTTGGAGCAACCTGATCTAGTGGAAGGTGTCCCTGCCCATGACAGGGGGTTGCGACTGGATGAGCTTTAAGGTCCCTTCCAATCCAAACCATTCTATGATTTACAGATGTGCAAACTCCTAGCTGTTGTTTTAAGTTCAGGGCTGTTATAGGAGCTCACAGATCAGCTATAGTCCATCTCTGTTCATAGGTGCAACTCCTGCCCTGCATGTTCCAAGCAGCCTCTTGGGTATTAAGGAGGTCTTTGACCTGCTGGGTTTTTAGCAAATCCAAAGCACTGAGTATATGTAGACAGTCAGATCTTGAGTACTTTCTTGTCATAGAATCATATGTGTCTTCTTGTATGTCTCTAATATTATTTTTTTTTTTTTTTTATTTTTTAGTGGTTTAGACCTGATTCGTCTGCTGGAAGAAATCTGTCTTCTGAATATGTTGAGTACAGTTCCTACACTTTCGCTTAATATAGGAAATGTAAAGAAAGGAAAGGAGATAATTCTCTCTTCCTGCTTGTGAAGAAAGTATTGTGTACCACCATCAGCCAGCTGGCTGAGTCTTGGAGAAAATGTCAGAGCTGGCAAAGCACATAAGGGATACTACTTTCACTGATGAAATTTTTGCTGCTCTTCAGCAGTACCGTAGGAGAACAAGCTTATTTGTATACAAGCTTATTTGTAAAGTAGGTTCCTTACAGACTTATGTGAATAGGAACATAGTGAGAACTTGTAGTGTTTTGCTGTAATGTTGTAGTGCAATAACTTGATACTGAGCGTATACACACAAACAAGAAATTGTCTGTGTTTAGGGTTATCAGAACAAATTTGCTGAGGGTTTTTAGCTGGGGAGGAAATTTTGCTGGACTGAATGGAGGATATAGTTAAGGGGTTTGCTCATTCTGAGCCCAGGGACTGTGACTTTACTACCTTGAAGACAGGCTTTGTGATGTTCATAATTGACATGGACAACTTAAACTGTTCTTAGTGGTGGGTTTGATCAAGAAGGCAATGATTATGCCAAATGGAACAACACTGAATACATCATTCTGTTCCTGGAAGTGTCTCAGTTAACTTGGAGAAACAGGCCACAGGGAGAAACTGGGTACAGAGAAAAGCCTAACCCATATGGCACTAAGGAGAAGTGTGTCAAGAAATGCTAGATAAAGCTCCTTAAAAGAAAAATAATTTTGTGCTACTGAGGTTGGAGTAAAAGTGAGATATCGGTTATCTGTTCTTCACACACAAAAGGCTTTGTTTTTCTTGCTGTTGAGGGGAGAGATCTGGAAAGATAGGAAAAATTACAAGGGAGTCAAGAACCAAAGCACTTCAGGTCTAGCTGTTGTAAAATCTGGCATACAATTTAAAATGCTCTTTTATATGCCAATATGGATTCAGAAAAGTCAGTGCTCTTCGAGTTCAGATAAAACAGAAAACACACTTGGTAATTTGGTTTGGCTACATTATGTTAGAGAGCCATGACATCTGAGTAAAGAGTGAACTTGAAGGCTTAATGATACAGGTGTTGAAACTCCTGTGCTCACACCTGTACAGGTACCCTACCACAAAGCAGTGACCAGCAGTGACCAGAGGATAATTCAGGTAGGAAAGGACCTCAGGATGTTTCTGCTCCAACCTGCAGCTCACAGCAGGATCAGCTCTGAGTTCAGACTGGATTACTTAGGTTTTTATCCTGTTGGCCTTGAAAAGTCCTCAGAATGAAGACTCCAAAGCAACGGCAGGCAACCAGCTCAACTTTGTGACTGTCCTGTAGCAATCTTACTGCAAAATAAAGCAGGAAAGTAAGACCAGTGGTCTGTATTGGAAGAAGAAGAAATGGGTAAAGGTTTTATATAGAGCTGTTAGATATAGTGTTGCAAGTAGGAATTTGAACACAAAAGATGTGTTTGAATTATCAGTACACCTGCAGATTCTGAGCAACACAGCAGTGGTGAGAATGCCTGACCTTCCAAGGATTTACCATTCACTATTTGCAGATGTCTCCATCTGGTTTAATGCCAGGGGAGTGCCTAGAAAATTAAGGTTTATTCACCATCTGTCATACCCACAAGATCCTTTTGAATTTGATAACATTGATTCACAGCTCAGTCCAGTACATCAGTCATCATAAAAGTGAAGACCTATGACATAACTAGCAGAATACAGTATTAACCTTTTCTTTCCTTGTGATTTTAACTTGTGAATTTTCAAATTCTGAGATCTCGAGTTTCCTGATAAGAAAAAAATCTGGTTTGTGATATGTGGATGTGAGTTTACAAATAGTAACATTATGGATGCATTTGACTCAGTTACAGATATGCTGAATGCAGAGCAAGACAGAACATGTACCTTGGCATAGAAAAAAAATCATCTTTGAAGCTGTATCAGAATATTAACTGTGGGGATCTCATGCTGTGTGGAGCAACCGCGAATGCTGCAAAATTGACTTTAGATGTAAAAAAAAAAAAAAAAGCCCCAAAATGGAGCTGCTGAGTCAGCAAGTTCTACTCAGGTATGAGAGGTTGTGGCACAAGGTAGAGCTTTTGTGCTAGACTTCAGCAGTTTCTGTTAGAATCATAATTCTGGGTAATCTTGGATATCACCGAAGATAAAATATTCTGAGGGTTCTTGCTCATCCTTTTAGTACTAAGAAAGTGTCAGGAAGAATTTGCTCACAAGTATTCTTCTGTTTGGCAACCTACTACGTATTGTAGATCTCATTTGTTAGGGTGTTACCACACCTGCTATAACAGCTCAGCTAACAAGCCTCACTTTCTGCTTTGGATTTTAATTTCACAAGACCTTATTCTGGTGTACTCTGAATTTAATATAATAATAGTCCTGAAGGGTACAAGTGTTTAAAGACTATCCTGAAGAACAAGTATTAATTTACATGGAATAACTGGATCATTGTGTTCTGTGAATTTCCTGACTATTGCAAATTCAGTAAATAGTTTTCCTTCTTACAGCAGTTGTAATATTTTTTAATTTCTTTTTTTTTCCTGGTGATTAGAGTCAGTAAATTCAGCTACCATCAGACTTTTCAAATAAAGCTGTTAAAGTGAAAATCTGTAAGGATTGCCTGAAGCACTGTAGATTCTTCTCAGAGAATCCAATATGGATAAGTAAGGAGATTTATACTTGGCTACATCTTGTTGAACTTCTGCATCCCAGTCCTTGCACTTAATGTTTCTATAGCTCCGACTTAGGATAAGGGAGCCTTATAGTTTCTTGATAATTCAAGAAGGGTAGATTCCTATCACAGTAATGTTGAGAAGGTATCTTGTTCCTTACACCCTGCTTTGGTGATTTCTTACATTTTCTCTTGGTATTTGCATTACAGGGTTCCACATTCACAAAATGGAAGTTCAGTGTCTGTAGTACATCACAGACCTGTTAGTGTTCTAGGATGGTACTAGAAATAAGTGGAGTCTCTCAGATGGAGTTCAATGAGTTGGTCGAGCACTGTGTTCTCAGAAGGGAACATGAATATGTGAACGCAAATGGTAACCTGCAGAGTGTTTTAGACAGTCATGCAGCAGGGAGTGCTGAGGTTAGTCTAATTGGAGTTTACAAATATGGGATGGACACCTCCAGATCTGCGTAGAGGCACTTATGTTTCCACATAACCAAAATGGTCCAAAAAGCAGAAGACTTGAATATGCTTTGACTGGAGAGTTAGATCACCATAGTTACACATAAGATATATGCATGTGTATACAAATATGTATTTATATACACACAAACACACCTAGTTCTAATTTAAAGATGGCCTGCATTTTGAATTCTACTTTCCTACCTTTTTCCTAGAGTAGGAAGGTCTAGGTCAATTAACTCTCAGTAGTTGCAGGTATGTATGGATGAAAATGCTATTTAAGTAAAATAAGAGCTTAGGCTTCAGGCACTAGACTTTAACTAGCAGTCTCAAAATGCCACCTTTATTAATAACTTTGGTGTTACCTTAAGCAAACTGTAGTTATCCCAGGTGAGCAGTGTTTAACTTTGCATGCCATCCTCCTTTGTAAAGTTTAACTGGGCTACTTTCATGGTCAGTGTGAAAAGAATTGTCATTGAACAAAGATGAAGTAAACGACTGCTCACAGTTAAAAAAAACCCTAATATTTGTTAATATTAATGTTAAGTATCTGTGGTTTCACGTGTGCAAAGTGCTGAAATTCCAGAGCTGCTACTGATACCAGCCAAATATACCCCTCCACAATGTGAAAGCCTATTAAATTCAAGAAGTCCTAGCAGGGTCAGGTTTTCACGTGTTTATTTATGAGACCTTAAAAAGTGTATCTGGGAGAACACCTACTTAATATGTACAAAAGGCTAGACAACTAGTGCAGTGGAGCCACATCATCTGTATTTCCGATTTTAATCAAGATAATACTGTATCTCTCTCCTGTACAATATAATGAAATTTCAAAGCACGAGCTTGGTTAAAAGAACAAAACAAAGAGGGGAAAAGAAAAAAAAAAAAAAGGCAAAATGCACCAAAGCTTGTTCTTGTAACTAGATTAACTGTTGTAACCTGCTGGAGGGATATTTTTATCCCCAAAGAAAGAGGTGATTCACAAGGGTCTGTAGTAGTCATTCCAGGAAGAAAATTAGCTGTCAGAAGAATGTGTATTTTACTGTATGGAATCTGGTTTCCATTCTTCAGGAAATTCCTTGGATGTTATTTTTGAAGTTTTGTGGTCCGAGTTAATATAAAAATCTATTAAAATGTGCATCTCAGTTGAAGCCTCTGACTATATGTTAAGACTTAACAAGAGGAAAGGAAAGGTTCTTGCAAAAATGTTTCATGGTTCATTTGATGGATGGAAATGTGTATTTTCTTGACAGTCTGGAACTTTCCTGGAAAAAAAAGACAAAAAACATTTGGGAAAACTGTTTCTTAAAGGGACGTGCAATGATTTTTGGAGTCCAGAGCAGTAGTTAATTTTGTTATTTCCCCGAGGAGCACGATTTGATGAAGTAGTTCTCAGAGGCAGTTGTAAACCTATTTTGTTTATGACACTACTCATTCTTTCCAACTTTCCTAAAGCATGCCTTTTTGACCTGTACACTTGTTCTTTCCTGCATGTGGGTCTTGGAGAGATTTGTAATGCACAGTGTCCGTTTCAGTGGTAGGAAATGTTGACACTTTCCAGATGAGAAAACATAATACTTCATCATATTATGTTTGGTAAGCACCCAGCTCCTAGGGAGATGCAGCTGGCACCATGAAGTAGAAATGAAATATTCGTGAGCATGTTAAAGTGCAACTCCAT
Organism: Pezoporus wallicus; assembly: GCF_028554395.1. NCBI lineage: Eukaryota > Metazoa > Chordata > Aves > Psittaciformes > Psittacidae > Pezoporus > Pezoporus wallicus. The sequence continues at coordinate 442,563 of NW_026639458.1, read as the reverse complement.
GAAATATACCCACTGCATAAGAACTAATAGTTTCTGTGTAAATGTTTGATTCTGCTTCTTTCATCAGAAGAGAATCAAGGACAAGAAAATACTCCTCAGAGCGTCTTCAGCTGTGAGAAGAAACACTGGAAAGAGAGGGTAGGAGAACAGGATGTTAATGAGTTACCAGAAGAAATTATTAATTTAAGAATAATCTAATCTCAGCAAGAAAAATTTTTACTGTAACATAAATGGCAAGAAATGAAGGTCAAGAGTAAGATTCAGACAGTTCAGTGTGGTAGTAAACTAAATATTCTATTGTAACACTGAAAACCCTGATACTGTTGAAGCACTGGAAGATGCTAAAGGGAAATATTATATGAACAAAAGACTAGATTAGTGTTACAAAATAATGGATATGTGCTAATGAAGATAAATTGCATAGCATAAGATTTTCAGTTTTGATAGTGGCCTTATAATGTTTTTTACTACTTAGTGGGATGTGCTACAGGCTTAGAACCAGTAATTAGATTTTTTTTTTTAGATTTATTTTCAGGCCAGTCCTTTCCCAGGGCTGTGGATTACTTTATAATGCATTGCTTTGCCCTGTAACTCTCATCATGGGAAGATGTAATTATTTTAGTTTGGTTTACTATTGGGGTATCAGCATTCTCTGTCTGGCATCTCTTCTGTTACTATGTAATGTAACATTTCATTACAGACTTTTGATCAAAGTTGCTTTGGGTAACTTGTGTCAATCTTCACACTGTGTATTCCAGCAGCCTAGACTATATAATTGCTTTCATCTCATTTGCAAAGTGTTTGAATCCATTATTTTATGGACTGGCTATTGTTGCATTCGTGATATTGCTAATATCCTTCATAAATTGCATTAAAAAAATAATGTGGACAAGAATAATAGAGTCAACCTGGGCAGTATCCCAGTTAGCAACAGTAAAGCAGTGTCTGCTGCCTCCAAAATTCTAGTATTTGCTTGCCCAAAGGTTAGTTGACAAGAGTCCCAAGGGAATCCGTATGTGAGAAGAAAATGAAATTCAGTAAAAACAATTAACTATGAAGTAAGTCAGCCTGTGAGAATTTTTCAAACCACATGCTCAATTCATGCAATTATGGTCTTTATTGCTGTCTATAAAAAGAAATGTGTTTGAGGCTTCATGTGGCATAAATAATTAAAAGTTACTTTTGTAGACCCCTGCCAGCCAAAGGTAGGGTTAAGTAGGTTTTGAGCTTGAAGGAGTTCTCTGGTAATCAGTGAAAATAATTTAAGTGGAAAAATATGATTATTACTCTTATTAACAAGACAAATATGCATATGAAGCGAACTTCATTTCACCATTACTGCTGTTGATGTTATTTTTTCTTTTAAGTTCATTTCTAGCTACCTGGCTTGTGCATATCAAACTGTATCTGTTAGAGTATATTTTTTCAAAATATTTGTTGACTTTTCAGCATACTCTGAGTCATTAAGAGCAATACAAGGTCATCTTTTCCTGTTTCCTTGCCTCTCTAAACAATAATATTTGTACCCTGAGGTTAACGTTCCCTAATGTATGTTAGTCTCTCTGGTATACCTTTAGACTTCCAAGAGGTAAAACCCACCGTTACTCAGTCTAACTGTACAATTCCTATAATATCAGTTTTACAGGAACTTTACCCCAGGTGACTGTTAAAGAGAAGACTGAATTCAGGAGTTACACATTGACTTTCAAGGTGCTTTACTTTGCCCCCTGAATAAATTTCTGACTTACTAACCCATAACCACCATGTCAGATTTCCAGATTCATTATTGAGAATATATTTCAATTCAGTAAGACTTCTAAAAAAATCTTTGAGGTTTTTCTTGTTGTTGTTGTTGTTTTGTGGTTTGTTTTGGGGCATTTTTTTGTTTGTTTGTTTTTTATTGTTTTTTTTAATTTATTTATTAAAGGCTTTAATGTCATCATATTAGCATTTTTGTGTGTGTCTTTGCCTTTGAATTTCCCAGAAAGCCAATATGAATTAATCAGAATCATACCATGTACTACTTAAACATTTTTAGCCTTGAATATCACACAGGAGCACATCAGTTTTAAAGTCCTTTGGGGAATCTGCAGTTAAGCATTATTTTCTTACAATTATTCTTGTGTTTCATTCACAATTTCCAAAATCTTTTGTATAACTTTAAGAAACCACAATAGGTCTGTCCTATTATATATAGATACATGACTCCAACCTGGCTTTCCTTCTAAAGAATAAAGAAATCTGTTTGAATGAGTTTAAAGAGAAAAGAAATCCTTATGGCTTGGAAGCATTACTACAAGGTTAAGATTACATTATTTCTGTATTTCCAAAGGCTACATTAATTTCCTGTGCTGTGCGGTGCTTAGTTTTTGGAAGCAGTGATAGAATTATTTAGAATCAACCAGAAACTCTCATGCAGAAGAGAAATGATGCATTGAAACCCCATGATTCTTTCCAGAAAGAGCTGATATTTAACTGGTTTATTCAGTAAATTCTGGTTTTGTATATCGTTTTGCTCTCTATCTTGCCTTTTCAAGTAGAGGCAATATTTTTCAAATCTCTATTGCCAAATTATAGTCTTGCTGTCTGCTGCTGTGCAGGTGAGATTCCTTCTTGGCTCTTATGCTTAAGAGAGGATGAAGAAATAATATAATTCTGTTCTTCAAGAGCTTTGAGATTATTTAAAAATGGCACTGACTTCAAATATCTCTATTTCTGTTAGAATACATGGTATTTTGTAGTGTAACACTAAATAATCCAAGCACTGTCAGTTGTAGATTGTACTTTATGATCTACATACAGAGAATGTATTGTAGTGTGCATCTTGTGTCAAAAGGGTCTGTCAGTCCTTTGTGAGCAATGGACCTGGTTAGCTTAACATTCATAAGATGAGTTGGATTCTCATAGCTTACATCTTCTTGCTGACAAGTTCAACAGGGAGAGGTACTGAAGACAGTAATGTTCACTAGCCTGGAAGTAACATGTTAAAGGTTATATTCATTATGGCACACTATGTCATGGGGCTGGAAGTTACAAAAGGCCAGCTAACAGTGTGTAAGATTATGACAAAATTAATTAGGGCAGAGCATACTGGTTATGGCTCACTGCAAATGGCATTGCTGGGTGAGTTTGAACAGTCAGAGATAAAGGTGATAAAGTGCAAACCTATCAAATAAAAGTTTATCTTCCTCAAATTACTTCTACTCATCCTTCATCTGTACTAGAAGAATGTCTTTTCTGTAGATCTCCTTCAAAGAAAGCTCATCTAGCAAAAGAATTGGGATAAAAGTTAATTTATAGGCATTTTCTGATGCCTTTTAAAGATAATAAAGTGCTCTGGAGTTAGACAATGTCAAGAAGATCCCAAGTTATGTAATAAACACTCTTTGACAAGAACCATCATTATTGTAGTGTTTTGGAAAGCAGTTGTTTGTTTGTTTTTTTGGGGGGGAGGGTTGTTGTGTCTTTTGTTTTTTGTTTTTTTTTTAAAGTCAAATTGGCAGTGCATAACTGGCGAAAAAAATAATTGTGTTTCTGTTGATTGGAGTAGGTGGTAGGTTTTAGTTGGTGTGAATTTCTGATTTACTTTTTGGAAGGGTTTCAATTAAAAACTCAACCTCTCACATTAGCAAATAGGATTTTAAGCTGTCTCTGAGATTTCATCAGTTTAGAATGTGGGTATGGGACAGCAAAGATGTTTATAAACCAAATATGTCTAAACCTACAGTGCCATCTTTCTCTTCCCTTCCCCACTAGAAGGTAGACTGCCTAAGGAGTATTAAAATTTACACCTGTTGCAGAGAGCCATCATATCCAAGGGGATATTAGATGCAGGTCTTAAAGTGTCATTACAGTAGATGAGTGCAGCCAGTGTCCCAGGGTGCTGGCACATAGTATTTTCTACAAAAAAGAAGGCATTTAAATGTTCTCAACCCAAATTCCTGAGATATATATCTCCCTTTATTCAGATTCTTTTCTTCAAGCTTGGCTTTAATGTTGAAAACCAAAAGGCTTTATATAATACCATATAAGGTTATTAACTCTGTGTGTTCCACCCTCTGATTTTGAGATTATTTTAAAGCCAGCTACTGGGGAAAATAATGCTTGAGGTTTCTTGTTTTACCAAGAAACGTCAATCTTGCTTTCATCTGAAATCTGTGAGTGTGTTTGTAGCACAAAAAATTATGGGAAACTAAGCTGCAGTTACCAGTGCAAAACTGTTCCTAACTCTAGCGCAACTAAATCCAGGTTTGACAGCTTCTGCTGATAACACAGTATTTAGAATAGCGGTTGGAGTACTTTAGTCTGATGAGGCTATTAAGCACAGAAGAGAAAAACACATGAACAAGATGTTCCAGCAAAAATGCTACAAGTTACTTTGTATCATACATGCCTTTATATTAATTAAACAAAAAAATGAGATAAGAATAACATTCTAAGCAAAATAAGATTTAGAAGAAAATGGATGTTGTGATTTAAACCCAGCCAGTAACTCAGAACCACGCAGATGCTTGCTCACTCCCTCACCCACCCCACTCCAGGAGGGATGGGGAGGAGGATCTGAAGAGTGTAAATCCCATGGGTTGAGATAAGAACAGTGCGGTAACTAGGGTATAACAAAAACCCACTACTGCTACCACCAATAATAATAATGATAAGGGAAATAACAAGGGAAGAGAATATAACTGCTCACCATGCGTCGACCAATACCCAGCCCTACCCAAGCAGCTATCTGGGCTTTACGGGTAACAGCCCCCAGTTTACATCCTGGGCATGATGTGCTGTGGTATGGAATACCCCTTTGGTTAACTTGGGTCAGGTGTCCTGTCTTTGCTTCCTCCCTGCTTCCCCTCCTCCCTAGCAAAGCATGAGACAGAAACTCCTTGGTTGGAATAAACATTGCTGAGCAACAACTAAAAACATTGGTGTTATCAGCACTGTTCCCAAGCTGAAAGTCAAAACCACAGCACTGTACAAGCTACTAAGAAGGAGAAAAATGACTGCTACTGCTGAACCCAGGACAATGGACTACATGAATAATACACAGAATTCTTAAATAGTGTACCACTGGTGTGGGGGAAAAAACCTTATTTATTGGTGCTTGGATTTTCAGCGAATACAGGAAAAAACAGTCAACAACAAATTATGTCACAAGGAGGAAATTTATGTACAACAGCAATGTTTGAAAATGTAAGTTAAACGACTGTAATGAGTATTTTTTTCTATTAACATTCTGTTAATATTTGCAGCCAGTCAAATAATGTAATGAACAAATCAACCATTAATCTTGAAGTATATACTTTTCCAAGCTCAAGCATTGCACTGATCATTCAAGCTTATTTTATGATCTCATCTCTGTTACCTTTTCAATATTTTACACATACTAGAGTTTATTTTAAGAATTACTTTATATATGCACCTAATCATTGATACTGCAAGAACAAGTGTTTCATTCTGCCACTTTGATTAGTCCAAATGCGATGAAGTATGTAAGTACCAGGGCCTTGATTTTAATTCCTATTATTTTAATCTTCTTGTGTCCTTAATCAGGCAGAGGGTTCATTGTCTTCAATTTGACTACACCCTTTAAGCGCTAATGTAATAAGGCAGCTATGTGAAAGAAAGGTCATGATTGTATTGCTACCAGAAGATAATCTCCAAAACCGTGTCTGTATTCCTCATATCCTTCTTTCTACCATATCTGAAAGTTTTCAGAGCATTTATTGCATCTTCTGTTTGTTTGCCTTTCTGCTATATCACTAGATATTTTTAGTGTGGCAAATTACTGTGGCAAGTATTCAGGTTTTAGTCATCATTTCAGACAGCCGTCTTGTTACAAATCGTAATATGCATCATGTTCTAAGTAAAAATACTTAGTGTGTTGAAATTCACAAAAAGAAGTTATTCTCTCCTGTTTGCTTAGAAACCAGGAATGTGTTTTGCTTATTCATTTTGAGGCAGTTGCATGTAGTTTATCTTATATCGAAATAGATAATTTTGAAGTGGAAGCCAAGTAATATTTGTCGCCTTGAAACATAAGGAAATGGAACTCTGTATTGACCTCAGGAGGCTAGTCTTCATCTTGATCCCAAAGCAACATCAATAACATGCATGCAGTATTATAGATGGTAGTCCAACCTGCTCTTGAAGTCCTCAATAACTTTTCCAGTTAAAACTCTTGTATTCTTAGAAAATTGTAAAATATTTCTGACCTTAGAAGTGGGAACTTTGGCTTTCTTTTTTCCATTCATCATCTAATTTAAACCCTCTTAAGCTCCTCAGTTCTTGAACCACTCACCATGGTCACTGAAAACATATATTCCTTTCCTCTGTGGCCCTTTTTTTTAATATCAGTCTCTTCCCTATTGCTCTATTCTGTTATGAATAACGTCAGTGTGTGCAATCTGTAAGAGATCTTATTTTCTAGACCAGTGAAGATTTTCTTGGATTTTCTTGGACTCTGGCCTATTTCTTTGTGTCAGTCTTCATGTACAGTATCCAGAATTGAATGCAGTCTTTGCCTGTACATTCAGAGAAAAGTTTGGCCTTTTTCACCACAGCATGTCTCACACGTAATCCATTATATCCCATGGGTAACTTTCAGAAAAGAAATTGTCTCTTATGCTTGTTTTTCAGCCTGTACCTGCACAGTGGTTATTCTGACCTAAGTAGTTTAATTCTTCTGGCCTAAGTGGTCTACCTGCACTTCTCCTTTAATCCTGACATCTCGGTTTTCAGAGAGTTTCCATGATTTGGAGTAATGCAGAAAGACATCTAAAAATCTTTAAGAAAATTTCTGAGGATAAAGTAGTGTAAAAATAAATGTATTTACATGCAGAGATATTTGGTAGGGGATTGGATATTCTACCCAATTCATTTTGGGAGATCAACTTTCCTTAACCTGGTACTGCAGATGCAGTACTGGAGTTGCGCAGATAGATTACTTTTGCTTAGCTCTTGTATGTCTGAAAAATCTACTTTACTCTGCCCTCTGTAAATACTTTTTTAGCACTTAGATTGTACTTCTGCCCTTCAAAAAGATGGGCATGTGGTGTGAAAACAGCTCCAAGCCACTGCAAAATCAATCTTGTTTGACCTATTTCTACAAGAATTTCACTGGAGGGGGAGAAAATTGGAGTATTTTAATAATCTCTAATTATCCATCCTTATCGTGAAAGACCCCAAATCTTCCTATCTATCCCTTCCTTGTCCTTTTCCCTGAAATAATCTTGTATTTTTAACTTATTTCTAATGATTAATGTGATGTTTTTATTTCTAGTTTTGATGATTAATATAAAACATGATGGGGAAAAGATGTTGTTGGTGCAAGTGTATTTGCATTTTAAGAGGTTTTCAGAAGGGTAAGTGACACCAAAATTATATGTTAAATTAGCGATTATAGGTTAAGCCAACTTTATGAACATACTGTACAAGAAATATATCTGGGTAAGAAAAACCCAGAAACTGAATGTGATGTTCATTTTGCCTCAATTATTTGTAAACACTATAGAATTTCCAAACTTATATTCATTAAGGAATATGACCATGCATCTAAATGCACAGTTTCTCTGGCTCTTGTAAAGTCTGGATTTATACCAGAATATACCTTACTGCACATCTAACATCTGTGTGTTTTGTCAGTTTCTGTTCAAATCTGAAATATCCCACACAAGAAATACAAAGATGTAACAAGGCCTGGAATGGTTAAAAATTATAGAATAGACTGCTTTGGGTTGGAAGGGACCTTAAAGCTCATACACTTCCAACCCACCTGCCATGGGCAGGGACACCTTTCACTAGAACAATTTGCTCAAAGCCCCATCCAACCTGGCCTTGAACATTGCCAGGCATGGGGCAACCACAGCTTCCATGGGCAACCTGTGCCAGTGTCTCACCACCCTCACATTGAAAAATGTAGTCATCTGAAATTATCAGTGAGGTTTGTTAAACAAATTGTTCACAAAGTTTCAGTTAAACCTTAGCTCATGAATTTTGCTGGGCACATTTATGTATTCAGATCTTTTCATAATATTCTCAATATTTAAAATTAGAGCTTGTGTTGTGATTCAGGGCAAGTATTTAGCATTCCTAAATTTGGGTTCCAGCTCTTGAGGACGAACTCTTTTAACCTTGCAAATGTAATTTTAGTTTGTTTCTAGTGGGCTAGAGGCAGCTGAAAAATACTGTTATGAAAGAGCTTCTAAACATAGATATCACAGTTGAGAGAACTCATTCTCATTCATTTCTGATACATGTTAAAATCTGGCTAGTGAATTTTCTCTGCCTAGACAGTTCAGTATTTTTTTTTACTTTCTGTAACAGGTGGATGAACAGAATAACCTGCTTCAGTTAATGCTTTTTCCATACCACCTAATTTGGGAAGCCATCAGAGCTTCAGAATGTGAAATTAGGCATGTTAACTGACAGAGCCCATCAAGCATAAGGAAGAGCAACAGTATCCTCACTGTTACTGTAGATAATATATTGAAAGCCTGTCACTCTCTGATCAAAGAATATGTTCATTTAGATATTGTGCAATTCCATCCATTTAAATTAGCTGCAGCTTTGATACTTTGCTGCATGAATGCAGGAGTCATGAAGGCTTCCATAGAGCTGAAGCCCTTCTTACCTACTGCCTTGTCCATCCAGTTGCACTGAATTTGGATGTATTAAAATTATTGAACTGTCATAGAGCCAATACAAATTACACTACATTAAAAAATAAGCATTCGTAAGGAGTTGTAACAAGTTGAAACTTAGCTGACTTCAGTATAAAGTTGTTTCCTGTAATAAAGTTAGTAATATTAGGGTTTGAGACTTAACTATGGCTACAAGAAATAATTCAACATTCAGTAACTAGATACTTTTTTTTCAATCTGTGCTGTTTATTTAGAGCATCAATAATGGAAATACAACAAATGGCTTTCTACTGGTATTTTTTTTGTTGTTGTTGTCTAACTTAAGCACAGTGAAAATTTACTGTCTGAAAAAATCTGGAAATCTATGAAAATGTCTTAAAAGGATAAATTCTGAAATTTAGTAATAAAGTTTGTGTGTGACATATGTACAGAGAGATTTCCTTATGGCCACTTCTTCATACTTACAGAAGATGCTATTTTAAGAAAGTCTGATTCAGTTTAAAAATTTAATTTGTCTTAAGAATTTCTCATTTTATATTAGCTGGAAGTTAGTATAAACTCCTGATGTTTTGTATTTCAAACTACAAATACATGTGGTTTTAGGCAGTATACTTGTGAAAAAGTGTTATGTTTAATCTGAATCACAAAATTTAAATCTGTATAACGAAAATAACCTTTTAGATTAATAGCTTTAACTATATAGTTTGTGGAGACTGATGTATTATTTCCAGTATATACTGTTTACTGGGAAAATATGGGTTGGGTGCATATAGTTAAAATACATAGATTGGATGGGGCTTTGAGCAACCTGGTCTAGTTGCAGGGGGTTTGGAACTAGATGATCTTTAAGGTCCTTCCAACCAAAACCATTCTGCAAGTCTGTGACTCTTACTGAATATTTTTCTCTTTAAGTAAATTAATTTGTGAGGTTTAGCTCAAGGATAAAATTGCTGCGTTTTATTTTGCCAACTGAAACAAAATAATTTCAATAGATCTAGCTTCTTTTTCATAAGCAATTTATATCAATGATTTTTTTTTCTTTTAAATTAACATTTTGGAAAGATCATCTCTTTCTATACAACCACATACACCTGAAATTACATATGTGCAGAACCAGAAGCTGTAATCTCTATAAAAAGAGCACCTGCTTCAGGTGTTAAATCAGAGATAATAGTAGCTCATTGTAACAATATTTAATTAATTAACACCAACTAAGCTGGAACAAGCTAGTGTTCATGTTTGCAAGACCCTTCAGATACTCGCATCCTAGATCAAAAGACGTGTGTAGCAGAATAATGATATGTTGTGCTTGCCTTGTTAAAATACAGTATCTAACTAGCATTTGAAACTATGCTGGTTTTTAATCTGATTTAGCAGCTGTTGAGAGTTTTAGAGTATTTACCACACCGCTGGATCTTCCTATCTGCGAGTCCTTGCGTGTCTTGTGGCTACCCTGATGAGAATGGTTTTTAAATAAATAAAACCATCAACATAAATAAAAGGTTTCTTCAAGGTGGCTAAATATGCTGCTGCTGACACAGAACCCTAAGGAATTTGCAATGGAATATTGAAGCCAGGTAGCCCGTATGTCACTGCATTCAGCTACAGTAGTAGGGAATAAAATTACTATTCATAATGCAAGCACTTTATCACTGTTTTTGCAAAAAACCTGCTGTGAACTTTGAGACCTTGAAAACTAATATGCCAGAAACAATAGTGGAGAGATGGGAAGTTAGAAAGGGTAATTCTTGAGCTGTTGTTAAATAAAAGCCCCTTTGGGTGCCCATGTCTGGAATTATATATAAAAAAAAAAAAAAAAAGAGTTTGTCAGCTGGAGAGCTATCAGAAAAATCCATTTTAAGTCAAGTCATTTTAGACTAGAGGGAAGATAATTTGGGGTTTCACAGAACATGTAGAATTTTTATAAACAGTATGAAGAGTTTTGTTAAATAAAAAATGCAAAGCTATTTCAGTGAAACCCTTCCTTTTCCCTAGGGGAAATAATTTGTTATCCACTAAAGGAGGAAGTGAGGGGTGTTAAAGGGGTAAGGAAAAGATGGACTCACATGCCAGGGTATTTTGCCTGGCAGTAATCTGATCAACATTCTGGTAAAAACTCATAAAAGCAAAGTTGTATAACTAGAGGTACAGGAAACCATTTAGAATAGTTTTAGTTTGAAGCAGAGCTCCTTTAGTTGAGGTTCTTCTTTTCTGATGTTCGTTTTCTTCCTGGTAATTTGACAGCTGTTTCCTGATTTCCCAATTTTTATCTCTCCTCTGTATTGTCACAGAGTATTTTCCCATTTCTTCTTGAGGAGAGGAAAACCCAGGCCATGGCAACTGTGTGAAATGGAGCAAAATTCAGAATCAGATTTGAATGGAGAAGAGAAATGTATTGGTTTTGCTGGTAAAAAAAGTCTGTCTCTGTGTAGGTATTTCACTTTCTTTTGCCTTAGCCCGGGAAGCTCCAGGAAAGTTTTCTGTATTTCCAGAGAGGGGTTGGTTTGCCTGTTTGGTTTTGGCCTGAGCTACCGCCTCACACCAGTTTGTGGTAAGGGACAAGAATCTGTTTGTTTTTTTGCAGACTTCTGTGCTTAAGCACATGCATGCATACAGGCCACATTTCAAACGTGGATGTATGTGTGGGACACAAAAGAAGAAATTCTATCAAGAAGCCAGATATGAAGGCATACTTTGATATTTCAAACCTGTAGTGGTTTCATATTTGATGTTGTTTGCAAGCTGGGGAAGAATTTCAGTTTTCCATATTAGCACTATGGCTAATATAGATGTCTGAGGTAACTGTGAGTATTTTCTTCCCTATTATCACCTTCTGCTAGTTTGAAATCTCTTGTTCTATTAGGAAGCAATGTCTTGGGTACATTCAATTTTTACCTTTGCAAATATTGAAAGTTGTAAGATTTTATTAGAGAAATACATAAAATAAGATCTGTAATGTTGCTTAGATACTATTAAAGCAATCCAGTTGTTTTTATGTTGAACTATACTGTGGATGGAAATCTTGAGAATTAGAAATATAAATGAACCTTCAGGCAAAATTAGAAGAGGAAAAGACTTTTTTGGAAGAAAACATGTGCATCCTACCATGAATATTAATTGCCTTGCAACCAGGGCTTCAGAAAGCCTTTCAGGTGGATACAGCTTCTGTTGTTGCATGTGGGCAATTTAAATGGGGAAAGAGTAAATGCAGAAGTCCTGCTAGGATCACCATCTTTATATAGCTTCACATATTTATTTAATCTTACTATTTCTAAACTGTACCCAGGAAGAAAAGGGATCCTTATGTTACTTCAGAATACAGATGCTCTTTGTATTACATTTCAAGTACAACGCACGCAAGCACACCTTACAAATATTATTTACTGTTTATGTCAAAAGCAAGAAAAAAATAACCACTCAGATCAATTTGCTGCCTTGAAATGTCCTCTAGTTTAACCATTATAGAATTGTATTTGATAGTGGCTTCACCAAATAAGCTCCTTCAGAAATGGGGAATATTTGTGTCAATTAATGCTCATGTCACTTGTGCATCGTCTAAATAAAAATGTAATTTCAGCAGATTTTGGAGCTTGTTATTGCACAAATATTTATATTCTCTTTAGTTAGCTTGTATATGAGAAGTATATGTGTTTCCAAATGTTGAGAATATTTATAAAAAAGAAAAGCTTTTAATTAGAACTGCTGGAATGCAATCAATATTTTAATGAAGAGACTGATTATTTGGTGAGATCTGTAGGACAAGCAGGAGAGTATGAAGATTTCATTATTAGTAATTGTCTCAAATCTGTGCTACAGAAACTGTCAATGCAATTAAAGAATGTAGCAATATGTAATAAAAAGGAATTCAGGGATTTTTTTTCATAAATAGATGTGCTTTCAGATATTTTAATGAATAAATTGTTGCTTTAAATATATGTGATTTTAGGTTAAGTTTGCTTTGCTTGAAACTGTTCGAACACCTGCCCAATTATCAAAGCCCTTGATGGCAGGGCTCAAAAGCGAATGAAACTTGTGGGTGCTGATGCTTATCATAGTGGATTAATAGCAGTTGGAACAAAGGCACAGTTGTGGTTTATTCTCTCTTCATCCCCCTCCCTCTGTGCTGCGTAGTGTGCTGTCTTTTCTAATCTGCTATGAGTTACAGTGTTAAAATGATAACAAAGCATGTTGTCTTGGCAAATCTACTTAGCAATTGAAGGATACTAACGGTGTTTTTGTCTGTGCAGCAGCTTTACTTCTGCCCCTCCCCTTGTAAATACTATTTTGTTTCACCTGTAAAGCAAAATTAAATGTACATCCTGATTGATTAGTCTCGAAAATGTCCCACCATACCTGGCATAGCCTGATGTTTTGCTTTCTTCCTAGGATATACGTATGTTGTATGTCCTAATGTGTATTCAGAAGCTACACCCAAGGTAGGGCTGAGCTCATGTAACTTAGTTATAGAATCATAGAACAGTTTGGGTCAGAAGGGACCTTAAAGATCATCTGATTCCACCCCCCCGCCATCGGCAGGGACACCTTCCACTAGACCAGATTGCTCAAAACCCCGTTCACCCTGGCCTTCAATGTGGAAAAGTTATGCAGTCTTTCAAGTTCTAGACTTCTTGCCTTAGATGCCAGGATACTCAGTTGTCCTGAAATGTGATCTTAAAATCAAGGAACTGAGCTCTGCTAAGAATTCCCATACAACTTTCACCTGAAGAAATATGAGAGACAGCCCGTGGCAGCTGTGCCTATGGGAGTAAGCTTTCTGAATACACACAGGACAATATTTGTGTGTAGCCCCTTGTGAGATTACAAAAAACCCAAACAAACAGTTTTCTGAATTCTCTTTTTGTTTGGTTGGTTTGTTTGCTTCCTTTTTTGAGGTTCAGAGGCTATGGGACAATGACTGTGCTTTGCACAGAAGATCATCTCCTGATGACCTCTTGTGACACTCAATGTGATTTTCTTTATGGGCACTTGAATTACAACTTTTTTTTAAACTTTTTAAACAAAAAAAAGTAACCCACTGCTGCCTTTTTGAAAGATAATGAACTTGGGGCCTTCTTAAGAAAAAGAGTGCTAAGCAAAAGAAAACCATCTAAGCCAAAAGTGGGGCTCAAAAAGTATAGGGAGGAAAAAAACCTCTGTGTTTTTGGCACAGATAATATCACACTTGTTTCTTCTCCGTTCTAGTGAGTCTATTTAGCACCGTGTGCGCTCTTCCTTAGACACAGTATTGTTCTAGGGTTAATAACTGAGGTACCTTTTAGGATAATGGATAGGCTTGTGACTGTGATTCCTAAGTAAGAGGCTTTTAATGCCATGCAGCAGTAGACCTACAGTGGAATTTTTACTCTATTTAGATTCGCTCTGGTTTAATATATAGAAAATAGTATTTGTTTCAAATGCGTGTGTGTGTATAAGCCTTAATTCCTCTGCTTAAGTCCATAATTCCTCTGCTTTAGACTAAGAAAGAATTAAATGGAGTAAATCCAAATTTTGTGAAGACATTTTCTACTGTATATCAAATCTTGTAACTTGCCCTTCCTTTCCTATGTTCAGTACTTTCCACTGAAAATTTCTCTTGGTATCATCATCCATGATAGAGAAATGCAAGTAACAGTTTAAGCAGGGTAAATCTCAAGGAATGTGCATTGCTTTGGTACTGCAAGCTGAGGATTTACAAAGAAAAGCCTTTTGAATTTACCATATGCTTTGTAAAATTCTTGGTGTTTGTCACCTGAAAGCTCATGTGACATAAAGAATATAGGAATACTACCTTTTTATAGATAAAAATCATGGCCTGCCAGCCTGCATCAAATAACTTGGGAAAAATGCAGTCAGAATAAACTTATATACATGGTCATTGGATCTATTTTACTGCAGCTTTAAATAGAGATCAAATGTACTCAAATGAAAAAAAAGTAGCTATATTCAAATGGCCTGAATTCTACCAGTGTTCCTGAACCTGCTGTTTCCTAATTGTATCTTGATGGCTCCCATTTTATCTCAGCAGTTAATTTAGAGCATCTGGATTGCTTTTTAGAGGCTCTCAGAAAGTGTTGACCTTCTCTGTTGACCAGAGACATGAATTTACCACAGTATCTCCCAGGGTGAAAAAACAGGAATATTGTGTTCAGCTGTGTATATATTTTTACAGGTTGACTGAAGTTTTGCATCCTCTAAACTGAAACTTTTAAGTGATGCAGATGTGTCTGACTTAAACAGGGGAAGTTTAGATTGGATGTAAGGAAGAAATTCTTTACTGTGAGGGTGGTGAGGCACTGGAGTGGGTTACTCAGGGAGGTTGTGAATGCTCCATCCCTGGTGGTGTTTAAGGCCAGGTTGGACAGGGCCTCGGGTGGCATGGTTTAGTGTGTCTGTGCCCATGGCAGGGGGGTTGGAGCTAGATGATCTTAAGGGCCTTTCCAACCCTAACTATTCTATGATTCTATGATTCTATGATTTATTTGAGAGAATTAACCATTGTAAGGGTGCTAGGGTTGCTTAATTCTGTGTCTGCAGGTTAAAATACATCTTTTTTCAAACCCTTTCAGAGGGCTGCTTACTATACAGATGTAACCTTTGTAGCTGTTGTGGGTTTGTGAAACAGTTGCATCTTGTGACCATGTATATCTGTAAACTCCATAGGATGATGCTATTCTGTCAGGAGGTACTGGCCTTTATTTCAAGACTGGGATTAGAGTAGCAGTAACTAAAGTCATAGTGGGCTACAGTTCCATTCAGATATTGTATTTTTAAATTTATTTTTATAATTCTGTGCAGACTTTGTCCAAGGCAAAGGGATGTTATTCCCAGTAAGACTAACCTGAATTTTACATGTAGGCTTGTGATACTGTATTTAAAGGAGCAGTTGCCATCTTCAGAAAGGTATGTTAACTGCAACTGTATCCATACTTGAAGCATTTAGAGTGGCAGTGCTCAGCTCCTTGATGGCTGAGATCAGGTTGAGTTAGAGTTGATGAAACATTAGACTGCAGCTGGATGGAAGTGTCCCAAGCCTGGGGATCAGTGGGTAATTTGGATATGGAATATCAAGAATATGAAAAGTGGAATTAGCATTGTACTAGGATGCAAGGGTAATAAACATAAATATTTGCTAGTGTATTTGATCTTTCTGTTTGGGGACAATTTCTTTTCCAGTTGCCATAGTTTTTCTCATTTCTTTCTGCTTTTATTTGTGGTACAGTTCTTGTTTAAAATGATTTGTTGAAACAAGATGTTCATGTGGAAGGTGCATTCTTATTTGGTGCTTCATCTTCTGAATGGTGTGAGAAAAGATGTGTATTAAGACATTAGTTTGTATGATTCTGAGTGTTTCTAATTTAATTCATTGAGCCTTTTTAGCTCATCAGTACCTTTTCTGCTAATGCACACAAGTCAGAAGGAGATCTGTGTTTATTAACAACTTCAGAATTTAGAGTTGTAGTTTATACTTAGTAGGAGTCCTGTTAAGATTTTTCACTAACTTCTGTTAATAAAACGTTTTGCTTGCTAGTGTTGCATCTACATGTGTGTAGGTACATGAACTGTCTGGATTTAGTGTGCATACAGGGAGCATTCTACCTATAGTAGCCGTGCTTACTTCTCTGGAATCTGAAATTTCTTGCATTTTTCACAAATTAATGCAAGCAAATTCTGTATTTAAGTAATTCATTTTAATAACTTGAGACAGTATTAAATATGTAGCTACGCTGTATTCTTCTGGTAAAGTTTCACTTCTGAATGGAAGTGTCAGATAAAAATGCTGTCATTTAAAAAATTTGAAAAGATGAAAACCTTTTTATATCAAATGTGCTTCTGTAATAGGGAAAATAGAACACTTTATGTAGTAGTCGAGAGAAAGAATATGAAGATTTTAGACCACATTCAAAACAAATCTAATCCTCTACTTTTCATGTTTAAAATCGTTGAAACATGCCTGAATATTCCTTCAAGGATGCTAAGCTTTTGGCTAAGCAGACCTTGCAATTATGGCCTGCAATACTTTCATCCACAAATCAGAATGCACTTTACAATAATTAGTCAGTAGTACTTCGTGCAGATAGGGCCTTTTTAATAACACTTCAATCATATGAAAGAAAATAGTAATACTAGGAGGTGATACGATATACAGAGGGAAGAGTATTCTCCTTGAAGTATTCCAGACCTGCTGGTTGGTTGAAAAACAGAGTTTGTATAAATTTAATTACCCAAACCGCTTCAACTAATAAAAATAGCCACTTTTTTTTTCTTTTTCTTTTCAAAATTCACATCTGAAAATACATTTAAATCTTTATAAATGGAGGATAATTTTAACTGCTTAACCTGACATAATACTTATTATTGCTAATGCAGTGTGTATATAACAACTTGTCAAAACAAGATGCATGTAGAAGGGGGTAAAGGGTGCAAATTTTTCAAATAAACCATTTTAGAATTATTTAAATAAATAAATATTGAAATAGGTAATGTAGTAACAGCAGTACCTGTATGAGAGTTAATCACCACAGATTGTGTTCTCGTGTCTAGACAAATGACAAAATTACAATATTGAGTTACAGTGAATTTTACAGATGAGTATTACATCCATGCATGGAGGAAGCAGATGATTTCTCTTCAGCATCTGATGCCCAGGTCCTGAAGACAGATAGCTGAAGAAGTTCTTTGTAAAATGCTTTTTAATAACTATATTTTCTGAAACATACTATCCTACTTCCTCTTGTTAAACATAGTTCAGTAACATTTTACTTAAACAGTATTACTATACTTGAGAAAGAAGCTCCTTCCTTATTTTGAATATACCTTGGGATTGAACTTGAAATCACATTTTCTTTAATACTGCAGTGTTATTCTAAACTTGCATGTGGAATACATTGCCCTGTTGGGAAATAATGTTGAAAATGTTAGTGATGGTGTTTGGAACTAAAAATCAATTTATATTAAACTGATGTGAAAAGAAATGTATTGAAGCAGGCATGCACAAGACAGCATGATTTTTCCATCCTGAGAGCTGTTTCAAAAATTTTTTAAGCAGTAACAATGTGGCTTAGGCAGCAGCATACCTTAAGCAATATTCTGACCTACTCTGATGAATTTCAGGTTGCCTTCCTTAAGTTCTTTCCATTCCAATTAGATTTTGGTCTAGTATTGTCAGAGTGAGTGATTGCTATGTGATGAAGATATTCCTCAGAAAAGCTTTCCTTAGCATAAGTTCCTCATTGCATTAACAGATTCACATATACATGTGTACTTATATATCATGTAGGAAAGGTTAGACAAGATTACCTGCTTTCCTGTGCATGCTTATTTCAGCTTAGTTTTTTCCTTAGCAGTTTAACGTAAATTTATGTATTCAAACACTGAAATCACTCATTTAAATACGTATTTTCTGTAGAGTGAGGGAAAAATAGAAAGATTCAACTTCCAGAGAAGGTTGTGGGAATATTCATGCAAAATAGAAGGCCTAACCTTTGGGAAACACAGAGGCTTGCTCTAAGGCAAACAAGAGTAACGACTGGTAAAGTGATCCATTGAGAGAATAAAGGTTAGTCACAGATTATGTTCCTAAAAGATACAGGGAAAGAGTCCATGAACTTTATTCAGAGCATTGAATTTAATCAAGAAACATCATTACCTAATTGTATGTTCTGATGCTATCATAATACAGTGAAAACATAAAAAAAGTTCAGTGTTTGATTCATTAATAATACAGGCAATGTTGCCATCTACATGGTATTGAATTATATTTTTTTTCAAGTAATCCAAGTAGCATTTTTACATTTTTTGCTGTGTGTTTACATGGGTGAGACTCTAACAGTATATGAAGATTACAGGGATCCATTGCTATATTTACTTTGCAAATATTGATGGAATTGAAAAATTCAGTAACAGCACAAGTCTTCAACTCTGTATCTTACCTCTTGTCATGGTTTAACCCCAGCCGGTAAGCAAGTACCACACAGCTGCTCATTCATTTCTCCCACCCCAGTGGGATGGGGAGGAGGATCAGAAAAAGGTAAAACCACCAGTTGGAGGTAAGAACAGTTTAATAATTGAGCTGAAGTAAAATATATTACTACTACTACTACTAATAATAATAATGAAAAGGGAGATAATGAGAGAGAACTAAAAAACGCAACCAGCAAACAGTGATGCACAATATATTTGCTCACCATCCTCTGATTGATGCCCAGCCTGTCTCCAAGCAGTGTTTAGTGGCTCCCAGCCAACTCTTCCCAGTTTCTATACTGAGCATGATGTTCTATGGTATGAAATATCCCTTTGGCCAGTTTGGGTCAGCTGTCTTGGCTCTTTTGTCTTTTGGCTTCCTGTGGCTCCAGCCTTCCTGCTGTCAGGACGAGAAGCTGAAAAGTCCTTGACTTAGTATCAACACTACTTGGCAGCAGCTGTATGAGGAAGGGCTGAGAGACCTGGGTTTTTTCATCCTGGAGAAAAGAAGGTTTGGGGAGACCTTATCACCCTGTTCCTATATTTAAACAGTGGCTACAATGAAGACTCCCATCTCACAGTGAATAGCACAGAAAAAGACAAGGGTTGATGGTCACAAGCTACTCCTTGGGAGATTCTGGTTAGACATGAGGAAAATTTTTCAGAGTGAGAGCAATCAACCATTGGAATAATCTCCCCAGGGAAATGGTGGGTTCCCCAGCATCGGGTACATTTATGATTCAGCTGAACAGTGTGCTGGGACGTCTAGACTACACTGTGCTTATGCAGTGTTGGACCAGATGATCCTTGAGGTCCCTCCCAATCTTGTATTTTATGATTAAAATCATCAGTATGTTACTGACGTTATTCTCATACTAAACCACAGCACTGTGCCAGCTACTATGAAGAAAATTAACTTAATGTCAGCTTGAAACCAGGACAGCCCCTCAAAATAATAGTTAAGTTTGTTTTTAAAGCTCTGATATTTAGCTAGTTTACCAAAAGCAAAGTTACAAAGTTAAATCAAGGGTTAAAAAGAGTATTACTCTATTAATTACAAACAGCAATGCAGAATTAAGAATTATATTGAAAACGTAAATGTATAGACAAAGTTTTTTTTGTTCAATAAAATTATTTAGGTCTTTACAGACAGTACATTTAAAGCTATTAAATAATAGAATTTATATGCAATATAAGTAACGGGTTGTCATGACATTATAGATACTTCAAAAAAGCTTTTGGTATCAAAACTGCTGCTGTTAAGAATGTGCACTCTAAATAGAAATTGCATTGCTGTTTTCCAGATGACAGTAATGAATTTTTAGAGCCTTTTTAATTAGTTTTTTTTTTTAACACTTTCTACAGTAAAATGTCAGATACAATTAAATTAAATAAAGCAAGTTAAAAAAATCTGTGCACACAAACACTATTAAGGAGGAGCAAGGTTATAGGAGCTAGGACTAGAGCTTAAAATGAATTAAGAGACAGACTTGTAAATTCTCTTACTAAAAGACAGTTTCTTTTCCTTCCCTTCTTTGGAGTAAAAATTCAGATGGAACACCCATATTTCTGAGAAAAGAGTAACTGCAAAGGGTCCCTGAAGGCCTGGAACTGAATGACCAAAGCTTTATAGATTTAAGTTTATATATCTTGGTTTAGAAATCAGATCATTTAGAAACCTTTTAATGCCAGGTTGGAAATGACAGTGATGCAAGAAAATACGTTTTTTTTTTTTTTTAACCCAAACCAAATCTTGCTCAAAAAACAATTTAAAGGGTGTCATTTTAAAGCTGTAGGGGGAGGTAGTTTTGCTCGTTCTGGAGGTCAGACCTCTGATGAGGTAGTGTTCTTCTACAGTGTGCTTTTGTTTATAACACTTTAAAAAAAAAAATGCTTACCAACTCAAGGCTTCCTGAGTGCTGTGTGCTATTGTGGCTTAAGGCAGACTTAATTTTACTGATAAACCCATGATGCGTGTGGTCTTGGGAACATCAGAACTGATCTAAGGACAACCTTTTGCCCTTGATCACCTCAGGGCATACTTTCCCATAGCAAACAGCTTAAGTTTTCTTGTTGCAACAGCTTAAGTTTTCTTGTTGCTATATTTTCATCTCAGTGTCCTCCTTTCAAATTTCCTGGAGGTGGGTGATGTACACTACAGACACGGGCACTTTTGTGAGTCACGGTGCTGTGATACCTGTGAAGGGAGCATCATTGAGCAGTGTGCCATTGAGCAGTGTCCCACAAGCTTCAGTTTCTTGTGGGAGAATACAGGAATGGAATGGGATTAATTTTAAAAATGCGATTCATTGATCTTCACCCACATACTTCCAAGCACCAGGCCAAACATCTCCGCATGCTCTGGCTGGAAGTCAGGTGCCCAGATGCGCATCATACTCAGACAGCCTGTCCAGTCCAGATATGAACATTGGGGAGCACAAGGGTCCTAGTGCCAAGCCAGGCCCACCATTGTGGAGTTTTCCAGGCTGGCAGTACCTGCAGGTTGGGAACACGCTCTCTGTCCCCTGTTGGAGCCCACTGGAATGACTTTCCTGAGAGAGAGCCATCAGGATTTCCTTGCTGTCTCTCTCCTGGATGCCTAGAGAAGTAGCACGTGAGGTGTATGCAGTGCTTGGAGCTCACTGACCAGCTGATGCAGGTGCTGTTAGCTACATTATGGTGCTGTATTTGCAAACTTACCTTACATAGTTTGCTAACACTTAGGTCAGTGAAGCGACAGCTCAGTTGAAACAGGCAGGTATATTGTGCGCAGTTCTGGTGTCCTCAACATAAAAAGAACATGGAGCTGTTGGAACAAGTCCAGAGAAGGGCCACGAGGATGATCAGGGGTCTTGGAGCACCTCCCGTATGAAGATAGGCTGAGAAAGTTGGGGCTGTTCAGCCTGGAGAGAAGGCTATGTGGAGACCTCCTAGCAGCCTACCAGTATCTGAAGGGAGTCTATAGGGATGCTGGGGAGAGAATCTTCATTAAGGACTGTAGTGATAGGACAAGGGGTAATGGGTTAAAACTTAAACAGGGGAAGTTTAGATTGGATATAAGGAGGAAGTCTGGTGAGGCACTGGAATGGGTTGCCCAAGGAAGTTAGGAATGCTCCATCCCCGGCAGTGTTCAAGGCGAGGTTGCACATAGCCTTGTGTGACAGTTTAGTGAGAGATGTCCCTGCCCGTGGCAGGGCAGTTTGAACTAGATGATCTTAAGGTCCTCTCCAACCCTAAGTATTCTATGATTCTGTCACCTGTGATGGAAAGCACATGTGAGAATATGCTTCCTTCTGGCTGGACAGGTCTAGCATTTTGACTGGACTGGTAGCATCTTCCTCAAATGCTGTCTGTGCTTTTTGCAGCATCTTATGATCGATACCAGATGGACAATGTGTCCTGTCATTCTTTGCAGAAGGGTTTACCTATTGTGGGGAGCAGGTAGAATTGTTTGTAGTCCATGTTCAGCTGTAATCTGAGTAAGATGGGGCACACAAGCATGGGACTTTGAGTCAGACCAGCTCAGGTAAGCACAGTTGAAGTGCAGCAATTTATTTTGCTATGGATTTAGCTTCATCTCTTCTTTCAGAACTGTTGTGGTTTAAAACCCAGTCAGCCATGCAGTCTCTCTCTCATTCCCTGCCTTCTACATCCTGGGTATGACGTGCTGCGGTATGGAATAACTCTTTGGTCAGTTTGGGTCAGGTGTCCTGTCTCTGCTTCCTCCTGGCTTCCCCTCCTCCCTGGCAGATCATGAGACTCACAAAGTCCTTGGTCAGACTAAACATTTGAGCAGTAACTAAAAACATCGGTGTTATCAGCGCTGTTCCCAGACTAAAAGTCAAAACCACAGCACTGCACCAGCTACTAAGAAGGAGAAAAAAAGGCTGTTACTGCTGAACCCAGGACAAGAGCCTATTATTTTTTCTTTTTCTGCTGAATTGTATCCTGGTTTTGCTCCTTCTTTGAATCTTTCCTTTGTTTTACTGTTAAGTATGTAGCCTGGAAGGCTCTTCTTAGAAGGACCCTTCTTAAACAAAGCTAAATTTCTTTGCAGTTTTTAAAGATGCTGGTAGGTGATCTCTCTTTTCAGCAATTTCATGAAAGTTTCCAGCAGCCTTGACCTTCAGCAGTTCTCCAGCTTCCTTAAGTTGGATCCTAGAACTAAAAGCTTCTTCCTCTGAAGTTCTTTCTTTCTTTAGTGGCAACTAAATACGAACTTTTGACAGAGACTGCTGTTATGAGTGCATCTCTGTGGAGAGGTTCGTTTTGGACAGAGAAACCACAACAGCTGCAAGCTGAAATCTTTGCACTCTGATAGTTAGTCTAAAAGGAGGCTTTTAATTTGGGTGGGTTTGTTTTGGTTTTTGTTTGTTTGTTTTGGGTTTTTATTGTATTTTTTTGTTTGTTTGTTTTGATGTTTGTTTATATTTTTTTTTCCTGTTTTTTCTTTATAGATCTATCCCCAAAAAATGTGTGTTCATTCATTGTCCTTGACACACAGGAACTCAGTCAAGATGCAGGGGATATGCTTTAATTAGGCTTCAGCTCTACAAACTCATCTGGGAAGTATCCAGCACTAATTCAAATAGGGCAGGTCATGAGTCTTCTCTGGTGGAAGCCTGGGTTGCTTCCTGGTTAATGTTACAGTCTACCTGTTGAAGAAGCGGCCTGGTACCAAAAGCCTTGCATGCCACCTGGGTGTTGGTGCTTTTAATTACTGATGCAACCACTCTCCATGTCAGGGTGGAGGGGAGGGTGAAGGGAAGAGATTATGATGGTGCTGTGAGGATTAGATTTGTTATCTTGTCTTGAGAGGTTAAAAAATAAAAATCAAAGCAATATTCTCTCTTAAAAACAGTCACTCATCATTGCTTTATTAGTATTCTCAGCAATATTTCCCAACATCCACAAATAAGAGCCGGTCTATGCCAATTTTGCTGTAGGGAGATTAAACCATAACTGAAACTAAAACCAAGGTCCTGATCATATTTCTTTGGCAGCCTCGAGCCTGTGAGCAGAAAACAGACATCTTACGTGTATTCTTTTCCCCTCAACATAGCACAGCAAGTAACTGCAAGGTATTTATTTCCCTGAAAGAAATAGTTATTCTGTTCCTGTGGTTTCTGCATCCCTGCAGCCGCTTCTGGCTGAACATTTCAACAGTGGCTTGTCTGCTTGGAGTGTGCAATGATAACTGATACAAAAATACATGGAAATTACTGATTTGGGGTGAGGGTAGGTAAGAGGGAGCTGAAACAGATAGTGGCTGTGAAAGAGATCTGCTAAATCATAGCGTAGTTTTGATAAATGAAATAAAAATCTCAGAACTGAACATTCACTAAACCTTCATAGGATTTAGGCATTTTATATTGGTTTGAATTGCATGACTGCTTTTTGTATATTTATGAAGAAAAACTCTTTCTTTCCCAAATGAACATAGTAGCCATACATGAAACATTTAAAAGGACAAACTGTATTTCCTATTGAAACAAAGTTTTAGTTTAAGTAATAAATAAAAATACTATTGGGTCATTAAGTTCATGGGACTAACATAGTGGAATTCCTATAATGAGAATGTTTGCTTTCTGTGGAGCTTTAGTTTAGAAAATATTTTGGTTCATTACAGATAACATCTGGTCAGCTGTAAGAAGTTTTTCTTACTTCAGAAATGTTTTGGTGGGAGACTCCGCTAATGCAGATATTTCCACAGGCAACTGATTCTAAACAGTGAATAATGGATTCATCAGGGGAAATGTTATATGTATTCCATCTCTTGCCTCCAGAGTTATAAGGATTTCATGTAAATGTGAAAAGAAAGGAGAATAACAGGTGAATTCAGGCTTGTTTAATGTTCTTTCTCTGCTTTTTTCAAGTCTAGGCAGATAAGATTCTTCTATATTTATTTTCTAATATTGATAGATATTTTAGTGACTTGGTATACAACTGGTTCTGCTAAAAATCCTATCAATCCATCAGTTATATATACTACTATTTTTGAAGATGTTGTTTCATTTATTCCTCTGTTTCAGCTAAAATGCTCAGGATAATATTACGAGCCTCACGCAGAATCTTGTTACATACCTGCCTATGCTCATTGCTGGAACACTTAGGTTGGTAATTGGAGAGATAGGGACATCTGATTAAATTTTTAATCTGTTTCATCCATTGAGATTTAGCTTCCTTTACAGTGAACTTGTCTGTGAATTTACAGGTAGCTCACCTAAAAAATACCAAATTACCTGTCAATTAGATAGTTTTTATTGATACTACAGATGCAGGATATTGAAAAAATGTGATTTTTTTTTTTTTTTATTAAATGTATGATATGCTCGGTTCTTTTTTCTGGACAGCAGTGGTTTGATTTTGTCATGCCACATCTTTTTTATCTTTTTTTCTTTTCTTTTTGTATTGTTTCATTAGCCCAACACAATTGTAATTCAGTCTTCAGATAGTTTCTGTTGCTTCCCTAGATTTTTTTTTTTTTCCACTTACTGTCACTGAATAAGTATTTATGCAGAAAGGATTCCATTTTACATTTAATAGCATAGGCTTTTTTTATTAAGTAGAATAATTTAGTATAAATTATAGGTAGTATAAATGAAATATGCAGAGATACACATTCAGGGAAGAATATTATGAGAATGTTATTCATATAGCAAAGTAGCTAATTTAAAATATAGGCTATACTAGAATGAAGATTTTTCCCATGCAGTCTTAATTGGCCTTTCCTTGTATGTTACCTTCTTTAATTAGATGATTGCTCTTTGTTTTTCACAGTCAGAGTCGGTGCACAGGGTGCACTGCGTATGTGGAGATATTGACAGTATGGTCATTGTCATCCCACAGACACAGAGGGCGATGCTGGTTTAAAAGTCAGGAGCTACAGCTTTGTATGGATCAAGGATCCCTCTCCAGGGGATCAGGTGGATGTGTTAGGAACAGAGAAACCCAGTGGGGAGCCTGGCATGTTGTCTATGGGACCTCACCTGTGGGGTTGGGTGCACACATAAGCATGTTTGTCTGAAGGAACAGCATCTATTTCACCTGTTTTGACATGTTTCAAGGTTGATGAAATGACACTTGCCACTAGGGAATAACAAACAAGCAACTCCAGCAGAGAATTTCTAAGCAAGTTAATGCTGTCCTCATCTTAGAGGTGTAGAAGTGAGACACTGAGAATTTAGATGGAAATTTTTTGTTAGAAAAGTTAGTAAGTTAGAGAAAAGACTTTTCAGGAGTAAGTGATTTGGCATGCTTAAAGAACTGTCCTTGCCTTCCAGCAAAACTGTGAATAGCCAGTTTGACCAAACCTACCTCTCAGAGTAAGCGCCCTGAAAAATGAATTAATGCATTCTTATGATACCTTTGTTTTATATACTTACCCAATGTTGAGTGGCAGCTTTGTGGGATAAAATCTAGGTTTCTACTGTCGCACTTGACTGCACTAATATTCTCAACAGTTAACAGTGAAGAAGTCTGTGTGGAAGATAAAATGGTGTCAGTAATTTATCCTCCTTTGCATGCATTTCTTAATATCTTAGGAACAAGCCCTACATGTTTCCACTGAAACCAAAACCTGTTTCTTAGGTAAGACGAATGGTGTGACTCTTGAAACCCTGGGAAATTCCAAAATGTGTAATAGACATTTGCTTTCTGTGGTGAATGTCTCCTTCCATCTTTTGTCTCCTGATATTCCTGACCTTGTCCTGCCTCTGCTTTCTGCTCTCTTCCTGTGTTATGGTCAACTTTGCCTTATGATTCGAGTCCCATCCCTTGCTCCATCTGTTCCTTAAATTTACATGAATATTTGGATATTTTTAAATATATATCATCCTATTGTTGCAAGGAAATAGGATTGTTAAAATTCAATAGAAAAGTATAGGATCTTTCATTGTCATATTCTCCTTTACTGATAATTTCTCAAAGAAAAATTGAGATGTTGTTTTTCAGTTCTAATCCGTATTTATCAATTTCCATACAAGAATTATTGCTTTGTGAGCTTTACAGTCTTAGCTCATTGGTATTCAATGTGCATCTCTCTACTCTTCCAGAAGCTAACTTTCAAAAAATGCAACTGAAGGAAAGCCACAAGAAAGATATGCTAGTGTCATTTTGAAGAGTACTTTACTTGACTTGCCCCTTTTGATATAGATGAGAAACTCTTGTGTAATTCTGACATTTACTTAATGATACCTGGTGAGTAAGGCTGCCTATAAAAACTAAGTTCATAAGATACATAATTTTGCTCTGGGGGTTTCTAACATCTCTCCATGACACATGCTGCATTGTAAAATTGTTGTAGGTATCTCTTTTCACGCTTTCTGTTTCAGAACACCTAATGTTCTCCCACTGAAAGAAAACAACCAAAAACCTCTTTTTAATTCAGTACAGTAAAGGGCAAAAGGCAAGCATTATTTTTTTCTTTTTTTTTTTCCAGAATGGTGTTGATATGAGACATGGTAGATTTACTCTTCCATTGAGAAACATGAATACAACAATCAACATGAGATATTTTGGAATTATATTTGGGTATGTGAAGAGGGTAAAATTTTCCTACACCTACTATTCTTAAGTAAACATGGAAATTGCAGATGTTTCTAGTATGTGTTCTCACTTGTATTATGTATGTTCCATTCAATTAATGTGTTACAAATTAATTTTAAAAAGACTTCGGTCTTTAAATACATAAGTAAAATAAGGATAAAATATATCTGACTTCTGGCTCTTAAAAATTATGCATTGCCATGTTTCTGTAGTAGGTATTAAGCCATAATGCAAAAATCAAGAACTCTGTGTTAGATGCATAATTTTCTCATACTCTGTCTGTGTGTAGGAAGTAGCACACCATGTAATCTTGAATGAAAACATGGTAGTTGAAGATTGTTTAATGATAGCATGGAGGAATTAAAGAGCAAAGGTATGTGCTCTGTATTTTCATAATGCTACTGAGAATTGGGGAACAACCTAGAATTATGAGAAATTCTTGCCTTCACTCAAACTGAAGTGGGTCACATCATCTCTTTTTAATCTTTCCCTCTCCCCATTCCCCTTACCCAGAACATTGATTTTCTGGAGGACATACATAAATTCCTTCTGCTCCCTGCTCCATGCTTCAGGTATGCAGGTTCTTTTCTGCAGCTATTTTTCTTTCCCCAAGTAGATCAGCATATCCATTGCTTCTACAAGGAGGATTCATAAAAACAGTTGATACTATTTACTTTGTATTTGTTTGGGGTTTTTTTGGTCTTCATTATTCTTCTATCTACTTTGAACTTTTGCCAGGAGTATAAAATAGGGTGTTACATGCTTGTCAGGCAAGTTACTATACTAATTTTTGAAAGAGTTCTAAGCAGGATTATCAAAATAGAACTCGGGACTCTTTTTTTCCTTCACTAGATCTTTACTACATCTACTGTTTTTTTTCACATTAACCAGAAAAATCAGGAATGATGTGCCGAGAGGATGGATTCAGTTTTGGTGAGATGACTCACAGTGTCTGTTTCAGAACATTCATTGCCTTTTTATAAGTAACCTTTCAATCTGTTTGAAGTATTTAAAATTGTTTCTCTCCCTTTAGAAAAACATTTTGCTGCTGAGTTGTGTTATACAGAACTGAGTCAATTTATGTAAATTACTATTCTGCATGTTGGAGATAAAAACAAATATATAAATAAATCAACAGTTTCAGGCATCTGTGACAGAATTTCTAAATGAAACAATGGGAATAGTTAAACTGAAAAAAATGAGAAAAATAATACATGCTCACCTTTTAATTCTTTAGGTTTAAATGTAAGATGCTACTTCAAAAGGCAAAAGCAAATCTCACACCTTTGGAGTTTTAAATCATCAAATTGCTTTTAAGCATGTTAGTTAAGTCAATTAGTTTAATTTCCTGACTTCTACCTAAACAAGCACAACTGCACAATAGAATATTATTCTTGAGTAGCCCATGCCAATGGAAACTACCTTACAATGAGAAAGTTGTATTGAAAGGTTGATACCTTAAACTAAATCAGGCTTCTTTCAAGTACAAAAAGTTCCATCTTCCTCCTCCTGAATTCAGTTCTGTGGGACTTTCTTCAAAGGCAGACTTGAAGGTTTCCAAAACTGGGAAGATACTTTTCCTTGATAATGAGCAGAGATAATTAGTTCAGGCCCAGTGTTGTACTATCAAACCATTGTATCTAGAATCTGAGATGATAACTCTGCACACTCCGGCGCTGTGACATTTTGCTCACCAAGAGTCGTCTCGTGATCAGCTCTGTGTAGCATAATGCAGGCCTGTCCTAAAGATAGAGCTGTGTTGCACCTAAGCATCCAAGTCCTTTAGGACATCATTAGCTATTATCCTTCTTCTTGGGAGTTGCCCCCTCCACTGTTACTTCATCAGTCTTTTTTCTGCTGCTGTTTCATCTCCCTTACAAGTTTTCATCTAGAAACGATCTTTCAATTGTGAGATAGGCAACTAGAAACCTACAGCAGATTCTGTTTCTGCACACTGGTAGGTGTGTTCTGCAGTCTAAAAAAATTCACATCCGTACACAGTTCTAGTCCAGAATATGTCTGATAGGGTTGTTAGCAGATCCAGTTTTCTTGGTTTTCCTCCTTGTTTTCTCTTAAGCCATGAAAGAAGATCTGAAGAGAAGCTTTCTCCACATAGAATATTTTTTTTTTCAGCAAATTACCGTCTGCCTTTAATCCTGCAATGTGTAATTGAAAGCTAAAAAATGTGATCAGCAAGTTCACAACAGGTTTAGATAAATACAGTATGACTACCTTTCTCCTTTTCCTATGGAATTTGATTTAGGTTGTTTTAGTACCTTCTGTCAGAAAGGAAAATATCTTTTGGAAGAGTTCAGTTTCCAAGATCTCTAGGTATTATCCACCAAGTGTAGAATAAGCAATACTAATGTCGTTGTTGATTCTGGCTTACAAGCATCTGTGTAATTTTTTTATTAGTTCAATGTAAGATCTTAAATTTTTCTTTTTAAATTCAAAGCAGGAATAAGAGTGAGCTTCCATTCTCAGACCTGCTACCCATTGCTTCTTGGTCATTGACTTTTACTTTTGCAGTGGACTTTAATGTAATGAAGTTGGTAAGAAATACACAGAGTCCATGCCACATGTTTTTTGCTTTTTCCCTTGCTTTTTGTCTCTTTCATTCAATTCAAAATAATTTTGCCTGTTATTAAGTAGGGATTTTAATTAAAAAAGAAAAATAGTTTATATAAATGTAAAGGTGCCATTAAAAATTCAGTAGAGATGAGTTTTAATCAAATATTGTTACATTGTCTCTTAATAGTTGCTTGTGAGACTTTCCTTCAGTTAATTCTGAGAAGGAAAATTTTAAATTAGTGCACTGAATTGTGATACATGATTATACAGAGTTCGTTTATTGTTTTGAACCACTGAGTTTAGGTTTTTAAGTATGAAAGAAGAAACTGAAGTCAGGCTTTAATAGAATTGGTAATTTTTTGGTTAGCAGATCATTTTGTCTAACCTACGGTTGGGAAAGACAAAAAGTTAGTAGAGAAAATAAGTATCATTACTAAATGAGGTGATAAAATTGGGCAGAAAAAAATGCAGGCAGGTTTTCAGGTACACTAACTCTCCTTTCCCTCATCCATGACAGCGAAAGTGTCAACGGTGAGCATTTTTTGCAATCACCCAGCAGTCTGCATTCTCTCTTTCCTTGTATTAAACCAGGTTTCTTGGTTTATCTCGAACCATTTATATATATCGTGTTCTTTATTTTATTTTATCAGGATTTGCAGTTATCAAAAGGTGACAGACTGGGGGGTTTCTTTAATCTGAGGGTTTGATCATACTAAAATGCCTAATCAGTGGTACAACTTTATGTGTGCTAAGTGGTTTAGGTTGTTTATTCCAGTTGCTGAAGGTAGAAAGTAGTAAGTGTCTGTTTTTGTAGTCCTGAGCACTACTGAAACAAGCAAATTTACTTAAAGGAGCCTAGACATAACATAGCAAAAACTGCCACAGAAAACTTCCATTTATCTAGTTACATCATCTTTCCACAGCATGAATAAAGAACAGCACTGAAAATTGACTCACTTTCTTTTCCATCAAGTAATGAAGACTGACTGTCCCATCTACTCCTAAAAGACTGCAGAAGGGAAAGGCCATTAAATCTATCTTTTGTGCGATAACCCATCTTCAAAATCATGTTGCTACTCCCACATAAACCTCAAAGATGAAAAACTCAGAGAGCAGTCTAATTCTTTGGCCATCTCCAAAATAAACAGAAGCATAAAAATATAATTTTTCAAAAATAATAAAAAAATCCTTGTAAATAGGTGAGTACAGTTTGCATGAAAAAATTTTATCAGTCCATATGGAAAAAACAAAGCAGAGTTTATTAGTAATTACATCTGATGTGTTACTATGTCCTAATATAACTGCTTTTCAGGCAGTGTTGATGTGCTGAGGTTTCAGGCACATAAATATGTAGTAGCTATCAAAATTATAGAGCTAGGTTAGACTTCGTTTGGTCTTCTGTTTTACTAAAGTCCACATTTTACTAAAGTCCACATTTTACTAAAGTCCACATTCTGTTTTACTAAAGTCCACATTAAAGTCCACATTTTGCTATTCCCTAGGTTGTTCCATTAGACAAGTGTTGTGCCACTCCTCTATAGGAACCATGCTGGAAATGAATGATGCCTACAGCAAAGTACAATAAACATGGAAAATGCAAGCTATCAAGGTCACAATTCAGCTTAGAAACCATAAGTCTTCAGGGAGTTTTTAGTTTGTAATCCAAACCAAACAAAACCAGGTCAACTTGTCCTTCAGTTAAATTGGCTGTTAAAGGCTAGCAATTTCTCCTGTACACTGAGAACCAAGAGTTGCAGATCTGAGTCAAAGGCATCTATGAGAGCATGTAACACATTCAGAGTTTGGCATTAATCAATATCCCTGGGATATTTACTGGAGGAAAACCTGCAGAATCTGTGTCGAGTGAATAAAGCCTTAGGCTGGAACAGGCACTGCAAAAGTACACCACAGTCTAAGAGATGAAAAAAGTTTTCTCCTTCTCCTCCCCTTTCCTTTCTCTCACCATACACTATGGTTGTGAGGGTGGTATGGTAGGACCTGTTTCAGTTCTTGGCAACAAGGTGATTTTTCTGGTATTGTGCTGGTGGCATCTAGGTTTGGGGATATGTATACAGAACATATAATCACTCGAAGATTCCTGAGTTTGGGCTGTCATTCTTTGTTTTCTGATGGAGGTGAACAATTCCTATAGAAAGGATAGCACCACTCAACATAGAATTGTGTCCTTGTCTGCTTGCTGAAAACATCTTTATTCTTCACCTGTGCACTCAAAAGCATCAAGTGGTAATAGACCTTTCACTGTCTCACTTCTATAAGGACTGAATTCAGGTGAAAGCAACATGTGACTTGTCTGATGCGAGTATATGAAGTATGAATAGTAGAGGAGACCATCATCTTAGGTCTTAAATGAAACAGGCTGAGCTTATGAATAACCGGTACTGTTTACCCTTTCATGTTTTATTTCAAACTGGTATGCTAGGAAATGAGAGGGGACTTGATGGACATAAATCAGTCATTTCCACAGGGCAATCCCGTGTCAATCCAATCATTACCTCTGGCAGATAATCACAAGAACCTGGCAGAAGCGAGCAGCGTAGGCTCTGCGCCTGGCATAGCACCTGCACAAGGCATGTTTGTCCAGCCCTTCTGAGCCAGGTTCAGGTTAGCTTTCAGAGGTCTGGAATTTTAATCCAGATGCTCCTGTGAAGCATGGGAAACTGCAGCAAAAGTGTTTTAAAAAATAGTAGAAATGAGAATCCATTCTGCAAATGTTACTTGGGAGGATTTATCTTCACAGTTAATGAAAATTTCCTTACTTCCCAGTTCTGTTTTTTTTAAGATAATGTTAGATATAAATAGGAAAAACATGAAAGGGCACATGAAAAGATGTCATGATGTAACTGTCTTTCCTATTAGGTTTAAAGATTACAAACAGCATTTTCACTGCAAGACAGCAAACAGATGTGTCTGTTATTTTTTTTTTTCCTGTTTGCTTTTGTTTTCATTCCTCCACTTAAGTTCTGAGCATTACCAACAAATTACAGTAAATTGCAAGCTTTCCACCTGTTCCTGCGTATCATTTACTGCTTCTAACAGGTTCTCTTAAACAAACCCAAAACAAACCTGAAAAAAACACAAGCCAACAAGTTTTGTTTCCCAAGAAACATCTTTGCCTCTCTTATTCTTCCCCAAAAAACGGCACTGATAGGAACCGAACTGCATTTTTTACTTTCACAGAATGTCATGCAAGTGCTTACTCCTACTTGGAGCTATGCTTACTTAGCAATGATTCTATTTATAATGGTGTGAAAATACAGTGCTATTATAAGTAAAGCCATAAATGCTAGCCTAATAGTTATATGTTACCATCTAGTTTATAGGTTTTATAGAAACGGCAGTTAGAACATTATGAAGAATTATACAGATCTTTAATTGCACAATCTTTTGAATTATGCAGTCCATGAACACAGTTCTTTCCAGTGTCTCATACTACAGCAGTTAATTTTATATTCTCTTAGTTCTGGAAACCAAAGAGTTTCTTTTAACAAGTCTGTGTTTTGGTATCAGATGAGTTCTGATATTTTCTGATTTTTTTATTTTTTTCTTGATTTTTTTTCCATAACTGAGTTCTGAAAATGGTTAGATGCAGAATTGCCCTCAGTTTTAACAATAATAAAGCTAAGCTTTCTAACAGCAAGAAATTACATATATTTTGTTTGTGGAGAGAGGGAGTGATTCCTCAGTAGGTACTAGCACATGATGTTGAAGTTGAATCTTTATGGCTTTCTGAACAGCAGACAGCTCCTTGGATTAGAACTCCCAAGGTTAGATTCTTGCCCAATACAGCTCCAAAGGTGAGTTCCCTGTTTTACATGTGTATCTCACAAACTTCAGCTAAATGAGTACTTCTTTTCTTTTACGTTTAGTGACCAAAACCCAATAGGTAAGCCCAGGAAAGCACAGTCACGACTTTCTGATGTTGTGGGTTTTTTTTCTGTACCGGGAGTTCCAGCGCATTTGGAGAATGAGCAAAATATCAATCTATCTACGTACTTTTATAATGGCAAAAAAAAGTGGCATAAGTGTAAACAGGCTGTGATACAGAGGAGTTGTACCAGCATTGTTTGGAAGGTTTCTGCCTTGAGATATCATCATCTGATCTATAATAACTCTCATGGAAAAGAAAAAAAAAAAACAAACAGAAAGGGATACTTAGGACGGCAAGTGTTTGTAGCTCAGAGATTGCCAAATGTGGACTTTGGTTTGGTTTGATTTGGTTGGGGAGTTCTCAGGTATGAAATACAGTTCGTGATGTGTTTAAGAAGAAATGATTGTATTTGCTTGCCTTTCTGGAAATGTTCTCTCTTCTTGATTTGGTATGGATTTCACGGTTAGCCAGTTCTGCAGAGCCAATTCCCAGAGAGGACTAGGGGTCAGTCCAGGCCTGAGCTCATGCACCTTTCTGGGAAAAAAAAATGACCTATAACAAGCAAAATCTGCATCGCATTAGAGGTATACCCACCTTGGCAAACTGGGGAAAATTTTATAGTATGTTGGCATGTATTTTTTGGAGGCAATACAAATATTTTTCATGTCCAAAAGCGGCTGAAAACCATTGCATTTCTGCTGTGTGTCAGTTAGAAGTGAAAGGGCACAAGGACTGGAGATACCATTTTTGGGTTTTTTTTTTTTTTCAAAACTCTAAGAAAATGTGATTAGATTACATGAATTCTCTTAAGAACCTGTTCCTCTTTCTTTCCCACCATATCAATTATGCACACAAGTGCCTGCAGTATGTATGCTTGCTGTACTGAGGAAGTGGCCCAGAGGATATCAACATTTTCCTTGGGAAAAGAAGCTAAAGCCAAGCAGATACAGTTTGCCTCAAGATGTTTCATACTTTGCTGAGATTCGTTGATGATGTATTCACGTTTAGGTGATGGGGAAGTCACTAAAAATAAATTGAAGCTTGAAGGACTGCAATGACAAGCAGGAAAAAAAAAAATTACAGAATAATAGTGCTTAAATTGACTGTACTCTGCTTTAGCAACTAGGGTCATCCCTTCTCCAGCACACATTTTAAATCACAATCTACAGAGGAAGAAGGAAAATCCTTTTTGTTATGTTCTGAATTCATTGAACTGTAATCACAGAATAGCATACTAACATCTCAATCTGTATTTCTGTTAGGTGAAAGGACTCTTCAGATTATCACTTCTGTGTCCTTTCTTCATTGTAGAAAGATGGCCCAGGATTTTCAAAAACTTGAGCTTAGAAAAATGCTTTTGAATGAAAAGCAGCAGCAGATGTCTGATTATTCCATGGGAACCTTATTGTCATTCTTTCTAAATCTCTTCTTGATGTAATTTAACATAAATAATTCATAATAAGGAAAACAGAGTATGAAAAATGTCATTTGACAGAGGGAAATTTATTAAGTAGTTGTTAGTGGTGTCAGGATTTTAGTAGCTGAATTAAATGTTTATTGCAAGTATAAGGATGTTTCGTCTGAAGAGAAAAACACATTGATCTTTTTATCGTCTATATGTATCAGCATAAACACACAACTCACCAATTGTAGTCTAAGATGGATCAAGGAGTTGTACTTGGAAGGCTGTTCATAGAATCATAGAATACTTAGGGTTGGAAAGGACCTTAAGATCATCTAGTTCCACCCCCCCTGCCATGGGCAGGGACACCTCACACTAAACCATGTCACCCAAGGCTCTGTCCAAGTTTGTAGATTTATTCTTCAAAACTTGCATTAGCTGTTTCTAACAATATAAATTTAAGCAACCTATATTAAAGAGTATGAAAACATACATTTCATGGTAGATTAAAACTGCAACTTTGTTTTCATCGTATTTGCAAAAGAATTTGTTTTTCCTACGTACTGAGTAAAATATTGGGATTAAACAAAATATGAATGAACTTTTACAATAAATAAATCTAATTTTAGATCCCACTTTCAAAAAGGAGTTAAAGATACTTATCTATTGATACTATGAGAGTATATATAAAACTCGCTTTAAAAAGTTCTTTCTGGTACTGATTTCATAGAATCATAGAATAGTTAGGGTTGGAAAGGACCTTAAGATCATCTAGTTCCAACCCCCCTGCCATGGGCAGGGACACCTCACACTAAACCGTGTCACCCAAGGCCTTGTCCAACCCAGCCTTGAACACTTCCAGGGATGGAGCATTCACAACCTTCCTGGGCAACCCATTCCAGTGCCTCACCACCCCAACAGGAAAGAACTTCCTCCTTATATTGAATCTAAACTTCTCCTGTTTAAGTTTTAACCCATTACCCCTTGCACTATCACTGCAGTCCCTGATGAAGAGTCCCTCTCCAGCATCCCTACAGGCCCCCTTCAGATACTGGAAGGCTTCTATGGGGTCTCCACACAGCCTTCTCTTCTCCAGGCTGAACAGCCCCAACTTCCTCAGCCTGTCTTCATACGGGAGGTGCTCCAGTGCCCTGATCATCCTTGTGGCCCTTCTCTGGACTTGTTCCAACAGTTCCATGTCCTTTTTATGATGAGGACACCAGAACTGCACAAAATACTCCAGGTGAGGTCTTGCAAGAGCAGAGTAGAGGGGCAGGATCACCTCCTTTGACCAGCTGGTCACGCTGCTTTTGATGCAGCCGAGGATACGGTTGGCTTTCTGGGCTGCAAGCGCACACTGCCGGCCCTTGTTCATTTTCTGAAAAAGTTGGGGCTGTTCAGCCTGGAGAAGAGAAGGCTGTGTGGAGACCTCATAGCAGCCTTCCAGTATCTGAAGGGGGCCTATAGGGATGCTGGAGAGGGACTCTTCATTAGAGACTGTAGTGATAGGGCAAGGGGTAACAGGTTCAAACTTAGGGGAAGTTTAGATTGGATATAAGGAGGAAATTCTTTCCTGTTAGGGTGGTGAGGCACTGGAACAGGTTGCCCAGGAAGGTTGTGAATGCTTCATCCCTGGCAGTGTTCAAGGCCAGGTTGGACGAGGCCTTGGGTGATATGATTTAGCGTAAGGTGTCCCTGCCCATGGCAGGGGGGTTGGAACTAGATGATCTTAAGGTCCTTTCCAACCCTAACTATTCTATGATTCTATGATTCTATTATTCTATGGTTAATGACTAACAATTTTCATAAGTACATTAGTAACTGATCATATAACTAGTATGTAGAGAAGTTTTTAGGTGAATCTAGCAAGAAACTTTAGCATCTAGAATTTCCTATTTCTTTCAGAATTCTTTCAAGGGAATTGTTAGATACTTGCATATATTGTAAAAATTAATCAGTCATTTTAAAACAGTGAAAACAATTATTCATTGAGCTGAAAATATCAGGCTTGGTTTGCAAGAAAATGAGATTTTTATTAAGAGAGGCTAGAGTTCAGTTGTACTTTGACTTGTTTCATAACATCTACATTTATTTGTGTTAGATTTTAAAATGTTTGCATTGATTTATATATTATACTTATTTAAAAAAACTGGTTTATGCCTTTACCCCCCCCCCCCCCCCCCCCCCCCCCCTTGGTGAGGTACTGAGCTATGAAATACCTCTTGAAGAGCTGAAGATCACTTTTGTGTTTTTGCTTTTATCTTCCTCTGCAATAGATAGTAATTTAAACTAATTTTAGGGACTCTTTCTATGGCTGTTTTTTTCTCTTATATCTGCTAGGCTGTTTGCTGGAAAATAGTACATGGGCTTCTTGAATAAGTCCATTATGTCTAGATCCACCACGGAACTAAGGAAAATGATGGTGAATGGTTAGGTCTAGACTTCAGGTACATAAATCATCCCCTTTGATTTAGGTATCCAGGTCTTTTTGTGAGCCTTATTGGTTTTGTATCTCTTATTTGAGAAAGAGGAATAACAGTGTTTCCATACCTCTGGAGAAAAGTAATTAAAAAATGAGTGTTCTTATACTTTCTTACAAGCAACTTTCTACATGTTACCTTGACTATTCTAAATGCTGCCTTGACTGTTCTGAATGTTACCTTCCCTATGCAAAACAGCAGAAAGCAAGGATAAGGTAAATTCAATGGGTTTAAATCAGGGCTTTTCAAATACAGAATCTTCTAAATCATTGTGTCTGAGCTCAGCTGCTGCAATCAAACTGATTGTAATAACCTTGTTTTATAAGCTGTCTTGTGTGACAGCCTGTCCTATGTGCTGCGGTGCCTCATTGCTCTGAGCAGCCTAAACAGGGGAGACAGATTAGGTGCTCACCAAACAAGGTTTGCATGAGGGTAGTGCTCTGGTTTCTTTCTAGAGCATCACTTTTTAAAGAGGCAGAGTTTCTACACACTGCATCTTGCTCTCTGGGATCATTCAAAAGAAGGGAGTTCAGACATTCCTATCAATCATGGGCTACACTAGAGTACTTTTTCTGTGCATATCTTAATCAGGTTAAAGAAGTAAATAGGATTTAAAAGTTCAGAAAATATTTACAGTGTGAAACAGCTGTCAAGTTATTTTTGAGGTATTTATGTCCCTGAGTATGCCATATGAAGTTTCCTTTAGTGATAGTTGATTTACATAGATGTGTAGCTTAACTTAAATTGATATTTGGTTGTTTGGTTTTTCATGGAGTTTTTTTCTTTGTTTTTTGTTTTTTAGCTCAGGCCTAACGATATTGTACAGCTTAAAACTTTCACAAGAGAGAAGTAATTACTTTTCATTTAGAAAAGATATTAACTGCACTGAAATATAAGATACAGGATATGCAATCTTGAAAAAAAAAACAAAAAATCATATAATGCCTTAAAACAATTTTTAAATCTTCCATTTTCCCAGTTATTCCTTTACCAAAAAAGAATAAACTGTGTTAGAACTTTTCCATGTACTTTGCAACTTCAATATATAGAGTTGAATAGGGCTCATTTTACCTGGATTATCACTACATGGGTCTTGAAATCATGTTCCTTGTGAACTGAAATGTCACCTTTGTTAACAAAGGGGACTGTCAGAGCTTTTTAGAAGTTAGCACCATTATTATAAAGCCTCTTCCTATTTTAGCATTAAACTGCTAGAGCCAATTAAGATCTGACACTGTTATATCAATGCTTAAGACAAATACTTGAAAATAACTACCTTAAGGATATGATAGCTTTTTATTAATATTTTTTTTTTTCCTTTTAGTGATACCTTAAAAATGAGGCCTTAAGGACATAACAAAGTTCTTGTTTAGTATTGCTTTTAAGATAGTCCATGTATCAGAGAAGTCCCTAGCTGTGAATAATGATTCCACCATAAAGCAGCATATCTTTCATTAATTTCAAAAGTCTAGTTCCAACTATTCTCAGCTTCTGTGCCACCAGACTGTAGCTTCCTAGGAATAGTAATTCAGAGTCACTGAAAATGTTCAAGAGCCACAGGAGTATGCACAGAGTTCTTAATGACGTGGAAATAGTTTGTAAACATTCCTACAAAGGAGTTGAAGAGAACATGATAAAAACTAGTAAGAGGGCAAGTCCAAAAGCTGAAGGCTAGTAGAGGAAAAGAAAGTTGAGTTTTCTTACTCACCCAGAAAACTTAGCCATATGTACTGTTTGGGTATACAAGGCAAGTGAACATTTGTTCTTTCACTTGATGCCACGCTGGCATCTTTTACTGTAAAATCAATGACTAAAGAAATGGAGCAGTTATTATTAAATGTGGTTTCTGTTTAGATTTGTATTAGACCAATGTTTTGTATTCTCCAAAAACTTCCAGTCTATTTGAGAGTGATTTTTCTGTTTCCTGATGCCTTATCTTTATTCATTTGGTGCTAGATCAGGCTTGCACCGTAAAATATAAAGACTGAGAAAATTTGGTCAAAGCCGGATACCTGAGCTGTGAAGGCATGTGCAAGGTTTTGTACATTGAAATATGGTTTTTGCAGCAAGTGGGAGAACACCAGGATGAAATAGCATCTGCCAGACTATTACTGGAGACAAAGCACATTCCTTGTTCAGTATTTGACCTGTACATTTTTGCAGCTCAAATTGCAATGATGAAATGAAAATCAGAAGAAGTGATAGAATCTGGCTGACAGCCTTTAGGGACGTTTACTCATTTGCCAGCATTTGATGAGCACAGGTTTAGCATGAACTTTTTGTCCCCGAAAAGGGGCATGACATCCCATAAAATATGTTTCAGCTTATTCCTTAAGTACTTCTAAGATTACCTGACAGACTCAAAGCTTAAAGATCAAACTCACTTAATCAGCATGTAGCAGCTAGTAGAGTATTGTCTCTTGATCAGTAAAGTTACATACAGATTTTTCAGAAGTGATTGAAAGCTTTCACCTAGGATTGTGTGAAAATATGAAGTAGAACATTGATTAAATGGGTATGTTTTAAGTAAATTACTTGATATCCTCATTTCTTCTCTCTCCCATTTCTTTTCAATGAAATTCAGCTCTTTTACATTCTGACAATTGAAACTTCAGAGAAAGCAGCACTTTTTTGGTAGCAATCAGAGGCCTGAACAGCATGGCATTGCTTCCCTGGTTTGATAGGTTCTCAAATTAGAAGATAGTTGGTTGTGGGTTTTTGTTGTTTTTTTTTTTCTCCCCTGAGTTGTCTCCAGTTAGAATATGTCTGAAAAGTGCTTTAGAATAAAATCTTCACACAGAGGTCCAGGCTGCAGTCAGCAAAATTATTTTGAAGGGTAGCAGTGTGACTTGAAGGACAGGAGCAAACTGAGGAGATTTCAAAGGACTTGGAAAGGTCACAGTAGGGAGAGGGGGCTTACAGGTAAAAGAAACAGAACAGAAGGAGGAACTGAAGAGGTGAAGAGGACAATAGCTCTGCAGAATGCAATACATAGTGAAAACTGAATCCATAAAAGATGGAGAGCAACACTGGAATAATAAAGATATGCTACCTGTGCACAGGTCAGATATAGAAAGTCTGATGAAAAAGTAAAGGAGAGATTCTTTCAAAAAAGGCTATTTGAAGACAAAGTGAGGGTATAGAGAAAATTTTTGGAGATCATGATCAGAAAGATTAGAAAACATAGGAGGAAAAAGTAAAAGGGAAACCTGTGAAGTGATATAATTGACAAGGTTGACAGCCTCCTTACCAAACTGAAGAAGATAATGAGCATGTGGAGTTAAATCCTTTTTAAATCTGTTGAGCAAATGTAATACTTGAGAATGCAAAACATGTTAGTAGGCTTATTTGTAATGCTACTGACCGTGGAGAATTTTAGAAAGGAAACTAAGCTTTTTTGACAAATATTGCAGGAAAAATGAAGCAAAATATCTTTGCTCTGTAAGAGCGTAACTTTTATGTTAAAAAGTTAGGTGGCTGATCTTTTAAATTTGTCAGTGTTGGGAAAGAGGTCAAAATGCTAAATGATAGCAGATATTAAAAAATAGTCATTCCAAGTATTTGCATAGAGTATCATCATGCAAATGGAGAATTAAGCGCATAGAGTACACTAAAGCAAAAAATGCAATGAATAGAAATTACATTTTAAAATACTTTTATTTTTTAACACTAAAGTGAGCATTACCATTAAGCAGTCAAATTTTGTTGTCTGTGACTTTGTCCAGTGATGGTCTTGAGAAATATTAAAATTTTTTGTGATGTTATTTGTTGAAGACAGTAGATATTAGTGAGTGTCATCTCAAAGAGAAAAATACAGGCTATTTCCTCTTTCATTTGAATGGGTCCCAATCCACTGAGGCCAGTTAAAAGGCCGATTTTGATGGGTAAAGATGGAGCCAGGCTCTTTTTTGTGCCTACTGACAAGGCAAGAGGCAGTGGGCACAAGCTGAAACCCAGGAGGCTCTGTGTGATCCCTACTCAGATACTGGGGCTGCCACTGGGATTTGTTTACGTATAAAGGTGATACACTCTCTATAATTTTCTTACTAGCACTGGCCTATTAAAATGCATCAGCAAAAACTTGTCTTCTTAGGAGGGTTAACTTTGCAAACGACTAGTCAGGGAACATGGGATTTTCTATGAATGAATAAGGATGGAATTTAGTGTCTACAATGTATTTATACCAGCAGCATTTGGTTAAGCAATCTTAGATCAGTTGAGTGTGTTTGGTATGAGTTAAAATTGATATATAACGCTTATGATGAAACCAATCCTTTTTTTTTTCTTCATTTTCTGAACTTTGGGTTGATCTATGCCCTTTAACTCATCACCTTTGAAATCAAAAGGGAATCCAATACACAGCTAAGGCTAAATATTTATGGGAGGGTTTTCAAAGGTGATCTCTCAAATGAGCACATATATAATGATAAAGTGCTATTGACTCTTGACCCTTTTGTTTGATTTTTTTCTTCTTTACAAGGTGCATAAACTTTTAACTGCTCTTAAAAATTACTTGCTGACTTCATCTTCTTACAGGTAATACCAGAATACAAAGTGAAATTCTACTTTGAGCCTTCTTAGTTATCAGTTTTCAGTCCCCTTTCCTACTTTATTCTTTTTTTCTGTCCACATCCCTAGAGTACCTAATTTGGCTGCAAAATGTTCTTAGTCCCTAGACTCTGAACACCGTGAATCTCAATCGTATTGATGTTGATGGCTTAGCCTTCTTAATGGTTAAAAAATATTTAACAGCGGGTGCCATTAGACTAATTAGTGGTATATGCTTTAATTATTTCATATGTGGACTCTTACAAAATTTTCCTGTTTAATAATTGACACTGTTAAAAAAAACATAAAAATCTGTTCTACAAATAGCCCATTGCTATTGTACTACTTCTCAGCTGAGCCATCTACCAGGATTTGAAAGATAGGTCTTCAAATGTAGAATGCAGCTTTTTTCAGTAACCAGCTGAAAGTATAGATGCTAAAGCACATAAATATGTCTACAAACGTCTCTGAAAGTGTGCAGTTAGTAAACTGTTACTGACTGGCTATTAACAGGGATGCATATCAACACAGGCTTACTCAGGGTAACACGGGCCTATGGCCGAGTATAGGCCAACAAATACACCTTTTTTACCACTCGCTCTCTTGCACTGTAAACTCTTAATCATTTGTTTTGCTGATAGCTGCAGCTGCAGTGAAACTCTTTGCTACTATGTAGGATTTTTAGGGATATTAATAGCTTGTGTAATAAAGCAGCTATTGATATGAAAACTTTGATACAAAGTTATCTGAAGATAGGAATATTTAATCATCTCACCAAATAGAATCATAGAATGGTTTGGGTTGGAAGGTACCTTAAAGATTCTCTGGTTACACCCCCCACCACAGGCAGGAGCGCCTTCTGCTAGACCAGGTTGCGCCAAGCCCCGTCCAGTCTGGCCTTGAGCACTGTCAGGGATGGAGCAGCCACAGTTTCTCTGGCAAACCTGTGCCAGTGTCGCACCACCCTTACAGTAAAGAACTTCTTCCTTGTATCTAATCTAAATCTACCCCCTTTTAGTTTAAAACCTTGTCCCTTGTCTTATCTCTACAGGCTCTTGTAGAAAGTCCCTCTCCAGCTTTCTTGTCTGCTCTATTTAGGCAATGAATGCTGCTCTAAGGTCACCCTGGAGCCTTCTTTTCTCCAAGCTGAACAAGGCCAGTTCTGTCAGCCTGTCTTCATAAGTGAGGTGCTCTATATCCTAATAAGGTTTTCTATGTGTTTACACATTTCTATGTATTTCACTGTGCTTTCCCACAGCATTTGTGGAAGCTAGCAGGAATTAGTAAGTAATTAGTGAAATTAGCATGAAGGCAGCATGTCACTATGCAAGATGGTCGTTTCCCCTTCCAGACCAAGAGCCAACCATCAGGATCTTCTCTGAAGCCATTTATGTTTTCCTTTTTTTTTTTTTTAAACTTTAAGTGCTTTTATTCTTTGTTGTAAATAGAATAAGCTTGTTCTAGATGTACCTTTCATGCTGCATGCAGTATTCGCGAGACACTTAAAAATACCAGTGGGAAAGTAGTCAGCTGTTTGTTCCTTCATGTTTGGCTTTCAAGATCATTGCTGACCTTTTATAAATAAATTCAAGTAGTTCTTTGTGTAGCCTGCTTTACCAAGTCTCAGCACCTTACCTTTATTTGGTGACATAAAGCCAGCAAACAATTTTCCCTGTTACGAGTCAGTGAAAGCCAGCTGGGATTCTTGGAGGAGCCATGTGGATGGGCTGGGAGATGTGCAAGGTCGTAACGGCAGAGCAGGCAGAGTCTGTGGTCAGAAATGATGGTAATACATCACATCATTGGCATTTTGG
This sequence comes from Pezoporus wallicus, assembly GCF_028554395.1. Classification (NCBI taxonomy): domain Eukaryota; kingdom Metazoa; phylum Chordata; class Aves; order Psittaciformes; family Psittacidae; genus Pezoporus; species Pezoporus wallicus. The sequence goes on along the minus strand of NW_026639458.1, from coordinate 398,713 downwards.
AGGGATACAGGATACCTCCTCAATTTCACGTCTGACTGTTCAATGCCTAAATTTTCATGCTATCTTTTCTAAGATTTCTGCTTTTTAAGAATCCCTGTGCCGTGGGTGATCATGAATTTTGCATGCTTTCCTTGTCTTCATTCCCTAATAATACACTTTACTAAGGCGTGAACACCTTACGAAATTGAAGCTATGTCATTACAGCATGGCTTTTTCAGGTGGCAATTTCAGTTATTACCACATATTTGTGAGATAGAGAGTAATCCAAAGTTATGTGCATCAGGTGCCTTAGAACTTTCTATCAAAAGCATGAAGACCTTGTACTTGAGAGAGGCTGAAATGGTAGAATGAGCTTCTACATAGAATAGGATCTGTTGTCAGCTTTTTCTATTCAGTTCAATCTTAGCCTATTTCGATGTGTGCAATAAAATAAAGGCTAGGAAAAGACAAAGAAAACAAACACTACCCTGTTAAAATACTTCTGTAAAAGCATTTTTTCAAACTATCCAACTTACTTCAGGCTTCCTTATGAACGTCCAAGTTAACAAAAAAAAAAACCAAAACAACAAACCCCAGACCCTAACAATACAACAAAATCAAGCCTTGAGAATAAGTGGGTTTTTTAAAAGAAATCCTTATTTTTCCTGCGGACTTCCTTTTTATAAAACATTTCCATCAGTAATTCAAAATAGCTCTGTGAATATTATGCTTGCATACTTGTGGACCTCATAACAATTCAGTGAGTAGTATGACGAGCATATTTGAGTGAAAATTCAGAAACACAGTGAAAAACTATGAACTTATAACCAAGTAAATAAAACTAAAATCCAAGTCTTCATGTACTACCGGGAATGAGACATGAGAAAGAATCCATTGTGAGATATACATTTCATGCGTAGTTTTGAGGGCTGACAGATAAAAAACAAATGTTGAACAGACATCAAACAAAAGCGCATCATTATATTTTTCTTTTGAATTCTTAACGTACCGGTTGTAATACTAGTCACCCTCCACTCTCAAATCATGATCAAAGTTTAATACAGGTTTTGTATAATTTTTATCAATTATTTTTCCAGTTTCAGAAAAACAACCCAAACCAAACCTCACAATTGTGAAAAACCACATAAGATTAAAATAACAATAAAAATTCTGTAGAGATGGCAGAGAACAATTTTTGAATTATACTTCTACAAATAGTTAAGAGCAACACTGAGAGCTGAAGAAATAAAAAAAGAGGGAGGGGGAAAAACCCCAAAAGTAACAGCAAACATCAATATTACTGAAAGTTACAAATCTGAAAAAAAACTACTTTTTACTAGGCAACTTAATTTTAGTTTCAAAGCCCTTAAAGAGCCTTAACCACATGGATTTTCAATATCACTTAGGGCTAAGTTACACAGCGAAGTTGCTTCAGGGCCATATGTTACCAAGCCTCAGCTGCTGTGCGGTAATTGCCTTCACTTCCCAATAATTGTGATTTAGTCTATAGCAAATGCACAGCCTTCTAATTCCGCCCACAATTAGAACTCTAAGGGGACTTCACACATGATGCAGGTAACAATTGCCAGTGTCAGTAGTATCCAGTAGCTTCTCTGTGTGTCTCGTTTGGATATACTAGGTGTATTTCTAAAGAATTTACTTTTCAAAAACGCAAATCCGAATCCTGGGCTGCATCAAAAGGAGCGTGACCAGAAGGTTAACAGAGATGATCCTGCACCTCTACTCTGCTCTTGTGAGACCTCACCTGGAGTGTTGTGTGCAGTTCTGGTGTCCTCAACATAAAAAGGGCACGGAACTGTTGGAACAAGTCCAGAGGAGGGCCACGAGGATGATCAGGGGACTGGAGCACCTCCCGTATGAAGACAGGCTGAGGAAGTTGGGGCTGTTCAGCCTGGAGAAGAGAAGGCTGCTTGGAGACCTCATAGGGGGCCTATAGGGATGCTGGGGAGGGACTCTTCATTAGGGACTGCAGTGATAGTGCAAGGGGTAATGGGTTAAAACTTAAACAGGGGAAGTTTAGATTCAATATAAGGAGAAAGTTCTTTCCTGTTGGGGTGGTGAGGCACTGGAATGGGTTGCCCAGGGAGGTTGTGAATGCTCCATCCCTGGAAGTGTTCAAGGCTGGGTTGGACAAGGCCTTGGGTGACATGGTTTAGTGTGAGCTGTCCCTGCCCATGGCAGAACGGGTTGGAACTAGATGATCTTAAGGTCCTTTCCAACCCTAACTATTCTATGATTCTATGAAATCAGTACCAGAAAGAACTTTTTAAAGCGAGTTTTATATATACTCTCATAGTATCAATAGATAAGTATCTTTAACTCCTTTTTGAAAGTGGGATTTAAAATTAGATTTATTTATTGTAAAAGTTCATTCATGTTTTAATCCCAATATTTTACTCAGTACGTAGGAAAAACAAGAAATCCTTTTGCAAGAATGCAAATACCATGAAAACAAAGTTGCATTTTTAATCTACCATGAAATGTATGTTTTCATACTCTTTAATATAGGTTGCTTAAATTTATATTGTTAGAAACAGCTAATGAAAGTTTTGACAAATAAATCTACAAACTTTAGAACTTACTAAAAACTTAATATATTCAGTTGTCATATTGTTAAGCCACAGAAAGAAAGTTGTGACCACATCAGGAAAAAAAGTTTTCATTCTAAGTTACAAAAAAATTCTTTTTTCCATATAGCTTTCGGCAGCCTTTAGCTTCTGAGGTGTGCTTGTCTTTTGATGTATTTATTTATTTTTAAAGCAAATCCATCAATATTGAAGGGTTTATAATGATTGATTTAAAGAGTAATGCTACAATACACGTTTGACTGTGGAAAATAATGCTAATGCTGAAATAGGAAGCTCAAGAGTCATCAAAAACATTGGGGAAATAGAATACATTGAAATTGGTCATCCTGGTCATCATTCCAATACAGGAAATTTATAAATACCTTTTATCATGTGATTTTCCAAGGTTTGTTTTCCAGTGTATTAATAGCTATTTCACATAACAAAATATTTTAATTATATTATTTTCTTCATTCTAAGTATGATTCTTTGCATCTATGCCACTTCCAGTTTCCGTGCTCATTCTGCTTTGATGTCTGAGAAATTACAGCAATGAACACAAGGAATCTATATGATGTAATTTTCTTTCTAATTCTAGTTCTGATTCTTGAATAATGGTAAAAATGTATTTTGGAAAGACAAGCAATAATCAAGTACTGGGGCAAAAATCTCAAAGCACTATTTTCTCATATTAAAAGAGTTTTTGGGACTGTAGTTTGCACATTTTTAGCCTTTGCTACCAGTCAGAAACAAAAGCTTTGTGTTCAGTTTACCATGTTACTACCCCAGTCAGTTTGAGATGTGATGTTTTCCATGGGCAGGGTTTTGAATGTCTCTTCAGCCATGACTAAATACTTTAGAGTTAAAACTCATTCTAATGCAAGACAGTAAAACAATTTTTAGATTATCATTTTCTCACATGTGTTCATATTAGGAGTTAGAAAGTATGTCTTTGAATCCCCATTTAATTTCAAAGAGATGCCAGTTACAAAAGCAGCTTTTTGAGGGACCAGTTACAGTGATGTCAGCTTGAAATGTAGTAGCCCTTGGAGGCTCCATCCTTGCCTGACCTGAGCCTTTGTGTCAACTGCATTAATTATGGTTTCTAAAGGAAAGCATGGGCTTTAAATACAGAACACTTAATGAGTTGTTGTAGTGATGTGGCAGAGAAACTGGGACAAACCCATGTGTGTTTTGGTACATGTCTGGATGACAATAACTGATGTCCTGTCTTAGTTGTCAGCTTTCTTTCAGTTCAAGCATATGTCATATGACTGAGCTAAGAGCAAGGCTGTACGTCATTGTCAGCAGCTGGGTGTGTATTTGCTCAGTGCTTGGGGTACCTGACGAGACACAAACATCAAATTACGGTAGGCTTGGGAGCCCATTCTCCTCTTGATTAATGACAGCAATTGATGTTAAAGTCTGCACACACATCAAGGACAGAACAGAACCTTCTTAATTTGTCTCTGTCTACACAGCTGACACCCACTTTTCATGGGAAAATTTCAGTGAGCATAGGCTTATAAACGTTTAGGGTTCCTGCTTTCTTGCCATAGGGTGCTAGTAAATCCCACCATCATATCGGCTTTGATGAGAATAATTTGTGCTGTACTTTTGTGATTTTCTGTTTTGGTTTGGTTTGTTTTTTTTAAGCAAAACTCTGGGATCATATATATTGCATTCTGCTAAGGTTTTATTTAAAAAATCACGAGCTTTATAATGATAATGTGACCTCTTACCTACTATCTGGTTGTGTTGAAAGTCAAAGTTTGGACCAGAATTAACACAATGGACAAGGTTCTCAAACCTGTCAGTAAGAATGGATCAGGTTGTCTGTTGTGTTCTGTTTGTAGGTAATTTACGGTTTTTCTGGTTATTGATGAAGAAAATGCAGGTCTGTAGTAATGCTTGACTATGACTGGAAACATGGAAAAAATACAGTAATTGTTTTGTTTTCTTCTAAACTTGTATTCAATCTTGGGGCCCTAAAATAAGGTTTTGTGAATTTATAATTGCTTGAAAAGAAGTGAGCTTTTGCCGGCTCAAAATTGATGAAATTTAGATTGCTCTGATTTATGTTACTTACAAAAAGCTAAATAAAACTCTTAACAGTTGTCCACCATTTAAAAGGGAAAAATGAATATCTAATAATGCCTGAGCTTGAAGTCCTTGCTGTTGTACGATTCAACACATTGTACTTCTTTACAAACTTTTTTATCATTATGAGTAGTAAAGGCCTTTCACAGAAAACAGCCACTGACAGAACTGCAGTGCTGCTGTACACGCTTGTGTGCCCTTGAGCACCATTTGGTGATCCTGTTCCTCGAGAGCAACTGGGTTTAGCTGTTTTTTTACATGTTTCTGAGCACAATGAAACCTTAAGTTTGTTTTGGTTCCAACTGCATTGAAATTATCATATGACTCTACCAGCAGTTATTTAGGTTATTAATATGCCGGCATGCTTATAATTAGTAACAATGTGTTTGACTTCATGATTTCAGACTGAATTGCAAAACTGACATTTAGAAGCAGGAGACAAAAAAACAAAACAAAACAAAACAAAATCATAAGTCCAAAGTAGTTGCTTTTTTGTGCTCCAGTAAAAGTAAACAAAAGCTTGAATCACCTTTAAAGAAATTCCTAGCTAGAGCTGTGTCTGTGGCTATCTTTGTAAAGTCTTAGGGACTCTGTAGTATTAGATTTTGGCTTGAGTACTGCCACTGTGTTGCACATGTGACAAGTTGGATACGTCATTTCCTCTTTTCTGTAGATCACCTTGATAGCTCTAGTCAAAAAGTTTGTATTAAGATTAGTAGTAGTGCTGTTCACACCTTGTGTCATACAGTGGTCACTTATAGCAGAGCAGGTAAGCTGTGAGAAGATATGGTTGAGCAATTACAAAATGAACAAAGGACTGTTCAGCCTTGAGAAGAGCAGGCTCAGGGGGGATCTCATTAATGTGTAAAATTACCTGAAGGGAAGGTACAAAGAGGAAGAAAGAAGCCAGGCTCTTTCCAGTGGTGCCCAGTGACAGGGTAAGAGATAATGGGCACAACCTGAAAGAGGACATTCCGTCTAAACATCAAGAAAGATTTTTTCACTGTGAGGATGACCGAGCGCTGGCACAGGTTGCCCAGAGAGGTTGTGAAGTTCCCTTCCCTAGGGATATTCAAAAGCCATCTGGACACAGCCCTGAGCAGCCAGCTCTAAGTGATCCTGCTTGACCAGGGGTGTTGGACATGATGCTCTCCAGAGGTCCCTTCCAACCCCAGGCATTCTGTGAATTATCTCAAATATGTTTGAGAATAAACCTTTTACCTTTTGAGAAGCAGTTCCCCCACACACACTTCTGTAGCAAGAAAACCTGCATAGCAAGAGGCATATTCTAAGCATAGCATTTGAAAGAGGAAAAATATATGCTATGTCTTTTGTAAGCACAGTATAATGTCAATAATTGATCCCTTAAGAACAAAAGGGATTAATATTTTGATATTCTCCATTGTAAAAGTATTATTTTGCTTATTTCCGTATTATCCCTATTCTGACTAGTTAGAGAAAATTCTTTAGATACTAAACCTAACTTTTTCTAATGCTTCAAGCAGTGAAAAATCAAATTTCTATACGGAATTGATTTCATTAATATTTTTGTACTGTTTTCAGCACTACCAGTTGTTCTTGCAAGTCATTGAAAAGCATGCAGCAATTTATTAATGTTCTTTCTACAGAGCAGGTCCAAATGTGTGACAATAATAATAGTATCATTAGTAGTGGCATTAGTACTCCTTTCAAGTTTGATATGTTAATGTTCCCTGCATATGGCTTTATTCTCCTTCTTAAAAATAAGAAGTGTAAATTTCTACACATATTGTTGTTTGTTGGAGGTTTTTTTGCATGTTAGAAAGAGATTCAGACTGGTATTGCGAAGACCATTAGGTGAAAGAGGATGTGGACTTGAAGGAAGTTTTGTGCATGGTAAGAAATGTGTTCCTTATTTGGATGTCTGGGTGCTTTGTTGGACAGTTGTTAAGATGACATTACTATATATAAAAAGTTAAAGTTTATTAGAAATATTTTTGTAGCAAGTTTTTAGCTAGATCTGAAGGGTTTTTTTCTTTAAATTTATTCTGAACTGTCTGGCTATTTGAAATCTTTTTACCACCTTCTGTTCCAACAAGACTTTAAAAGAAGTCTGGGAGAAAAATCGACAGTAAATCCTCTATATTAAGGGACCAGAATAATTGGACAAACCTGAACCTGAGCCCTGTGGAATGTGAGTTAATGGAGGTGGGTAGGAATTGTACAGTTTTCATTAGTGCAGCCAAGGACAATGATAGTGCATCATGACTTGATAAAATAAGGTGTCTTAATCAGAGTAATATGTACTCCTGTCTGTTTAAGGAGTCTGTATCTATCAACCTTTCTGTAGGACAATTAAGTAGCAAGAAAAATAATCACCGTGCCTGCTGCTAAGTTTAGAAATATAACCTCATTCAAACCTAGGTCAGGGATAACAAGTGCCCTGAAATTCCTAAAGCAGGGGTAGTGTCCTTTGGGTTTGTAGCTCTCTGCTTTTACTTTTAAAACTGATAGAAAACTGTTGTCTGAATTTTTCACAGAGAAGGGCTGATGATCTGGCCATGGAAGCCAGGGGTGTTTCAGTGCTGCTGGGTCCTCAGAGAGGAGCAGAAGTCAATGCATAGGTTTCAGGGGGACTGTATCCATCAAATTCCTTCTTTCACCTGAGGACGTATTTAAAGAGGTGGTGCACTGGTTCTTTAAATGACTGCTTGTTCCACAAAAGCAGAGCTTATATTCCCTTACGCATATATTATACAAAGGAGTTGGTTCTTATTGTACCTATAAACTAGTTTTTTATGTTGTAAGCTGGTAAGGATCGTCCGCCCCAGGAACTTACTACGTGACAAAGAATGGGGCAAAATTATTTTACTGGTCATTTAAAGTTATAGTCTATGCAGCTGCAAGTTTCCTTGTGAAGGCCTTTCAACCCATCTGCACTGACAACCACAGACTGACCTTTTGTAGGCTGCAGGCGTGATAGCCCTGCAATCCTGATATACAAACGTGACATCTGCCTGGATTCACAGTACTGGGCATGAGCCTAGTATCTGTTACATTGAGAAACAATTATGTAATTCATGGGACATGGCTGATAAGCCTGAATGGCCCTATGGTATAGAACAAATTTACTCAACAAGGTTTCTACTAACTTCCAAATTTCTCTGTTGTACCCTCTTCTCAGTCCCATTTATAGAACAAAATATCAGTGAACTGGTGCATTATAAATTCAGATCCAGCTTGCTGCACTTTAAATTTTTCACTCACAAAGAAGAGTTTGGTTGTTTCTTGGTGTGGGATTTTCTTTCTTCTTTGGGGGTGGGGGGGTGGGGGGTAGTGTTGGTGGGTTTTGTTTTGGTTTTGGGGAGCTTTTTTGGGTTGGTCCTTTGTTTTTTTGTTTTTTTTTTGTTTTTTTAAACGGGTTTTTGTATTGTCTGCAGTATTCCAGTATGGACAAGGCAGGTGCAAGAAAGGCAAGAAAGCCTACATTTAAGTACTAATACATAGAAAAATACAGAACAAAGTATTCAAGTGTTTTGCCTCAGAAGCCCTAGTGAGCAGTGCCAATAAAAAAACATAAACTGTAGGAATTCAAGTGTAAAATAGAAATTAGAAAGTAAATGAGAACTTGAGAAGCAGTTAGCTAATGTTAAAAAGAACATTGATAAGTATATCCAAAGCAAGAAGACTTTTGCTTCTGTTGCAGTGCTGTGGAAGTAATTGTAGATGATGAAAACATTGCAGACAAAATATTTGATTTACTTCCTCATTTGAAAACAAGCATTCTTCTTCATTCTGTTAGAGCAACAAATAAAAAGAAACAGTGAAGAGCTACTAATAACTGAAAGTAGATTTTTATTTTTCTTTTGTTGTCTTTTCAAACTCTCCAAGCTCTGATGAAATGTTGAGGTTGAAGAAATGCTTTTGGTACCTTGATCGTCCACATCACAGTGACATCCCACCAAGAATGAAGTCACTGGCATAGCATTCGCAGAGAGGTCTGGGGTTAAGTTTACACAATAGGACCAAACAACAATAGTGGAGAAATCTAGAAAAAGGCAACGAGTATTAAAAGAGTGTAAGATCACAGATAGAAAATGGTTCTTTTCAAGACTGAAAACCGAATGTAGTTAAGAAGAGGAAAGAAAACAGATTTAATGTGAGGGATAAAAGCAGTTCCTGTCAGTTAAGAGTAATCCCCCAAGAGGAAATGATGATACTCTTATCACTCAGCGCTTTTGTAACTGGTTGTGCTGGGTTCAGCAGTAGCAGTCATTTTTTTCTCCTTCTTGGTAGCTGGTGCAGTGCTGTGTTTTTGATTTTCGGCCTGGGAACAGTGCTAGGGACTAGGTATCGGTCGGTGCTTGGTCGGGCTGGAGGGGGCAACTTATCGGTCAGTGGGTTGTATTCTCTTCCCTTGTTATTTCCTTTATCATTATTATTATTGGTGGTAGCAGTAGTGATTTGTGTTATACCTTAGTTACTAAACTGTTCTTATCTCAACCCGTGGGAGTTGCATTCTTTTGATTCTCCTCTCCATCCCTCCAGGAATAGGGGGAGGGAAAGAAGGGGGAGAGTGAGTGAACGAGCTGCCTGACTGGTTTTAAACCACGACAGTTGTTTGCATAACGCGTTCTGCTAACAGTACAGAGGGGAACAGCTCTGCACTGTCAGGCCATTAATTTGTTACTCTTAATAAACTGTATTATGCTTGTGAAATGTACAGTCTACGGGTACTTTTCCTTCCTAATAGCCTTAAGTACTTCTGTTGTGTGCAGCACTTGCATTCATACAATGATCTACATGCATAATTTATTTAGCCATGTAGAAAGATGAGCCAGGAGTGTTCACAGTAAGAAAGTTAATCAGTAAGTCTCAGAATATGTTATCGTGAAAAGGATGCTGTGTTTGTTGACTTTAAGACTGTCCAGGACTTCATTAAGTTGATTCTTTCAAAGGTATTATCTGAGTAACAGGCTCACCTAGATAATTTATTGCATATAATTTGAATTTGCTCAAATGATGTTGGCATCAGTGATCAGGTAAAGATGTGCTTATCTTCTTTCTCATGGGTTTAGTGCATCATTCTTGATATATTTCTTTTGGGGCTCAAAATATAGTCTAAATAAATCTGGTTTTGCTAAATGTGATTATGTTGACTTCATAATCCTCAGGAAGACCAAAGATTGCTAACAAACACTCACGCTTTACTTTTGTTCAATTAATGACATTTAGTCTTTCTCAGTTATCTAGCACAGAAGAATAGGGTTTCAGGACTGACTGCTATTAGCCAAATTCTTTTCTTTCTCCAAGTAAAAGCAATGTCTTTTTTACAATAGTTAGAGTAAGAACCCAAAGATATAATGAAGAAGCCAGACCCCAGCAATTACAGTCTGAGGAAGGAAAAAAAGAGTGTCTGACCAGCTCTAAGAACGAGATAAAAGTTACAGAAGAGTTTGTGAGTGATACAGTTAACCAAATAGAATTAGGCTGTTTTCTGGAATTAATAATATATTTTTTAAAAAATAAAAGTTACATGTTTAGGATACTGAACTGATAATTGAGCACACCATTTGACTCACAGTTGGACATAGAAAGGTTTTAGTTTTAATAATTTTAATTTTTGCTATCTGGAGCTATTCTATTTATTTTACTTTGGATTTTAAAAGCATTTTCTTAATTTTATGAATGACTTTTTAGAAAAATCAGTTAACAATTAAAACTGAACCAATGTTTTATTTTCCTTTCCTGGGACAAAGCCTCCTGTACAAAGGGAATGCAGACCTGTGTTATGTGGATGCATTTACTTTTGTGCATCAAGACTTAAAATAAATTGTAACTCATCACACAACAGGAAGGAAAAAGGAGTCCCTCTCCAGCATTCTTGCAGGCCCCCTTCAGATACTGGAAGGCTGCTAGGAGGTCTCCACGCAGCCTTCTCTTCTCCAGGCTGAACAGCCCCAGCTTCCTCAGCCTGTCTTCATACGGGAGGTGCTCCAGTCCCCTGATCATCCTCGTGGCCCTCCTCTGGACTTGTTCCAACAGCTCCATGTTCTTTTTATGTTGAGGACACCAGAACTGCACATAATACTCCAAGTGAGGTCTCAAAAGAGCAGAGTAGAGGGGCAAGATCACCTCCTTTGACCTGCTGGTCACGCTCCTTTTGATGCAGCCCAGGATACGGTTGGCTTTCTGGGCTGCGAGCTCACACTGAAGCTGGCCCATGTTCATTTTCTCATCAATGAACACCCCCAAGTCCTTCTCCGCAGGCTGCTTTGAATCTCTTCTCTGCCCAACCTGTAGCTGTGCCTGGGATTGGTCTGACCCAGGTGTAGGACGTTGCACTTGGCATGGTTAAACTTCATAAGGTTGGCATCAGCCCACCTCACAAGTGTTTTACCACTTATGGGTGGACTTTTCTGAATGCTGTGGAGTTGCGACACAACTTTTAATTTGCTGCAACTGCAAAAAAAAAAAAAGTATCAATATGCTCCTTAGTGAAAGAAAAAATATGCTGTAAAGTGCTAGAGCCTTCCATCATGTTCAGCTTTACCATTAAGTCTCCACACAGTGAAGGAGAGTGACAAGACTGTGGCCCGTGAGCTAGATTCCTCTCTAAACAATCTCTGTTTTCCTCTTTGCTTAAGTCTCCAGCACTAAAGAGGAGGGAGCAAAAAGAATAAAGACTAATTCAAGGTTCACTGCTGCATGCTATAGTGCAGCAACTTTTCACACAGAAGTGTTGAAGTAGTCACTCTCTTAGTAAAGGAGTGATTTAGTAAAATCTACAGACAGAGTCCTGAAAAAAGCCCTCAAATTTGTCATTCTTTTCTGCTGCCTGCTGTGACATCCAGCTACCCTGAGGGAATGTTTCTGAGGTCATTTATGTCAGATTGTTTGTGAAAGGTGAAAAAACAGATGTGCAAGTTAAGGTAGACTGGGGATGGGAAACTTAAGTGATTGTTGTCAGTCCAAAGCATTTGGGCAAGTATTTCTGTATACTATTGAGTTTTCCCGTATGCCCCCTCATGAAAGTCATGCTCTTATTAAAATACTTGCTTCTTTCTTAGTCAGAAAGAAAGATAATGGAAGTAAAGTCATTCTAGAGGACATTCTCAGAAACAAGGAAGAAACAGAGGAGAAATGCCAGGAAAGAAGAATGTGTTTTGTGCTGCATTTATTCAGTTCCATTTTAAAATGTCACTAGTGTTTGGCATTTATCCATTTGTTAGAGAAAACAGATTTTCAGTCTCAGAGTCCTAATGATGTACTAGAGATTAGAAGGGAAAATTATAATTAATTTTGTGTAAAGTCCAAAGGCAAAATGCACTTGAGTTAAAAAAAATAAAAAAAATAAAAAAATTGTTCTATTTGAAGTGCTGTCATTCTTCAGAGTGATGATGGGGATATATACAGGAAGAGGAGCTAATGAGCTGCTGTTTTCTAATCAAAGCAGAAAAATCTAGTGGCGAAATGACAGGCTTCCCATTTCAATGTCATTTCCAAAATGACAAAAATAGCCCATTGCTTACTCAGTGAAGAAAGAATCACAAAGTTTATTGCTAATGAGTATTTTTGTTGTTTTTTTTTTAATAGGTCAAATGTATGTGTTTAGTTTGGCGCCTTTTATATAAAAATGACGCAGCTACTATATTTCTTCCAGTCTATTGATTCATTGAAGGCAGCTTTTGATAGATGCTGTCTTTTCTTACAAGCTTTTTGATTTGACAAGCTCTTACAGTTCCACATATATGTATATGTGTGTCTGCCAATCTGTCTTGATTAATACTAGATACATAACATAATTAAGAGTAAGAAGTTATTTGCAGCTGTGCAAGATGGCAGTTTCCTGAAGAAATTAGAAAGAAAATATTGACAAATGTTGATTTGATCCCATACAGAAAAATGGTCTGCCAAGGTGATCCACTTGAAAACTACCAAAAATCTTTGAAAAAATTTGAGTGGGGAGAAACAAAAATGAAGGAGAATGATATAATAACAGAAAAATACTAAAAGGAAGGCATATTCACCTAGGAAGACAAGGAAGTAGCAAAAAAAAAAAAAGTGTAATAGTTTTGGAAAATGCAAAGTAACCTTGACTCCTTAAATCTACTTCAGATTTAAGACTTTTTCCAATAAACCCTCTGATTTATAATTATTTGTCATCTGCTTCTTTATTTCATACAGTAGTAGTCAGATAAGCAAGACTGAGGAATAAAACAAAGAGGAAATCTTGGGAAAGATAATCTCTGGAGGCTATTTAAATATTTAACCAGATGGAATTCCCTTTACTTACTAATAATTTATAAAGAAAACAATAACTTTGTGTTCTTCTTTGTGTTTCCTGAGATTTGCACCCAAATTTATCCATAGGAATAATATCCACTATAAATCATGCTGTGATGGCATTCTTAAGAGAAGAAATGGCCTTGGAGATTTGGCATCAAATTTGTGTATATTTCAAATAAGAATAGCTACAGTAGCCTTTAAAATTGACGTAGTCTTAAAAAATGGTGTCAGGGATGTTTGTCTTCACCTATATAAAAATATCAGGTTCTCTGTCTCCCAGGAGTCTGGTTTCTCGAAACACCCCCTCCACTTCACCTCTTCCCAACCTATAACTAATCAGTGTACCCTTTATCAAATGGCATGTACAAGTATTATCCATTCTTTAAGGTTTTGACTGAGCTTTGACAAAAATTTATTGTCAATGGTTTATAGTGTTGCCTTTTCTCATTCAAATACTTCTCATAATTTTTTTTCTTCTCTCTGTGAGACAAATCCTTGTTGCTCAAATGTCTCTACTTCAGCTCTCCCTGCTAACTGCTCTTTCTTTTTTTTCTAGCTTCTGACCCTGCTTTCCTTTACAGTGGCCTTTTCTTTCCTTTTTTTTTTTTTTTCATCTGTCCCACCACTCAAGGCTCTGTGCTTCTGTGTATACAGACTGCACATCAGTAAAACAGCAGCTATTTCCCCCCTGTGCAAGAGACAAAAAGAAGGGACAGATGCTGAGTACACATGTACCTCCCATAGCAGTTCAGTTCCTTGTTGAATTTTTAACCCAGTGCTCGATTTCATCCAGATTTATCAGGGAAAATGCTGATTTATGACATATTGCAACTCTCAAGTTATATGAAAGTAAGCAGCCATGTAGGAGGCTGAAGTAATTACACTCTCAGTAAGGAATACAACATGAATTCCACCCTTAGTTTGATATCCTCACACTAACAACTAATCTATAAGATTTATGCCTCAGATCCATAAGAAATGGCTTTCAAAGAGATCTTTAATTTTTTTCTTTTAAAAATTATGTGAAATTTTTATACAATGTATATGAGATTAGTGAGAGAATCTGCACCTTGATCTTAGCTCATGCATTGCTCCAGTAGAGCACTGTTAATCTGTAGCTAGGAAGATGGAGTGACTCCTCATAACTAAAGTCTTAGGAATTAGCAATAAATTAGTTTAGATGGAGAATGAGATTTCATAATTTACAAGAGCTTTCAGAGTTTTGTTCATCACCCTCCTTCACGCCCAGACTTCAGCAGCTGAAGGATTTAAGGTGACATATCTAAGTTTGTGATATATTGCCATACATTTCAAGCTTGCTTTTTTTAATTTTATTTCCAATTTTGTTTTCTGAAATGACCCCTCAGTTTGCTGCCTGATTGTTCCTGTGATTTGCTGTGCTAAACTTCACTTGGATATTTTTGTTTTACTGCTGTGTTGTAACTTTTTTCCAATGGACAGCTGCCTGAGCAGGCATTTCAAGTCTAGTCAATTTTTAGTCTTGGAAAAAGTAAGTGTATCTGAATGATTTTTGGAATTGCCATTTAGCTTTAAAGACAAAAGGTCACACAGTGGGAGGAAAACAACTGTCTGCACTACATTAATGTTTAACAAGAATTTAGTGGTTCAGTCATTGGGTAAAAATTCAGAATGCGTATTTTGGAATCCTTCATCTTTGTTTCAAATGTAGATTTACCTTTTGCTTGTCTACAGATGTCTACATGAAATATTGAGAAGAGCAAATACGCATAGGCTGAAGATTATATACTAGGTATGGTTCATTGTTTTACCTACAAGGAAATGGCATTTTGCTCCTGTATTTGCCTAGAAAATCTTATTAGACAGATCATAGATGCCTCTCATATATATTCTCATGTATGTATGATTTGTATGAAAGTAATATTAAAAAAAATATGGAGGATTGAATTGGGTAGTGTTTATGTGCTTGGGCCATAAGAAGCCCGTGCAATGCTACAGGCTTAGGAACAGTGGCTGGAAGACTAACTGGTGGAAAAAAACCTGGGCGTGTTGGTCACTGGCTGGCTGAATATGAGCTGGTAGTGTGCCTGTGTGGCCAAGAGGCCAACAGCATCCTAAGTTGTATCAGAAATGGTGTGGCCAGCAGAACCAGGGTAGTGATCGTCCCTCTGGACTCAGCACTGGTGAGTCTGCACCTTGAATACTCTCTTCAGTTTTGGGCCCCTCACTACAAGAGAGACACTGAGATGCTGCAGTGTGTCCATAGAAAGGCAGCAAAGCTAATGAAGGGCCTTCTTCAACCTATATGATTACCTGTCCTTCCATTTGCAACCCAAATGTCAGGGTTGGAGAATCTGCTCTGAAAGATATTGCAGGACACTAGCTTCTCAATGACCAGTGGATTTCAGGTACTTGGTGATGATCCTGGAGAGTTCATAATTCGAAAGTGCAGATAAAGCCATTGGACAGATTATAGAATATGTAATACTAAGCTACACCTTTTTTGTTTGTTTATCAAAAACCCAGTGAGTTACCTACTCAGCCCTCAAGCTGGTATTCAGAAGAGACACTCAGAGAGGTGTTATAATGGTCTCATCTGACAGCAGTGCAATGCCTGCTGAACAGCACAGGATTTATGTGCCCTGGGTATTGATCTAATTCATACAGAATCCACACAGATATATAAGAGGTGAGAGGAATCAGTTTTTTGTAACACCAAAATAATGTTTTTGTGTAAAGTTCCACCTTTAATTTTTATCGGTCTTGTACATCTTGTGGCAGCCAGATGCAATGAGCTGTGAAAACTGGAATAAAATAAGAGATTCAACTAGATTCTGTCAGCTAACACCTGAAAAGAATGACACCTATAGAGAGAAAAAGCCAATATTTTTACACAGTGATATAAAACCACAATTTTTTCTTCCTTAATTTTGCTTTTTCCCATAGAAAAACTTTCTGATGTGTCAGAAAATGAAGGCTTTAGTTAAAATTGATAATAGTGAGCCAGCTGTTGCTACTGGCCTTTTTACTAAAAAGCAGCAGATTTTTCAGAAACAGCAGTACATAAATCCAGCCTAGGAGACTGTAAACTCATAGTAAGTTAGAATGGCAGAGTACTGTATTGGTAATTTCAGAACGCCAATAATAATTAGGAAAACTTAGTTAAAATATATTTTCCTATCAGTCAGCTCCTTGCTGCCAGTGTGCCTTTTCAGATTTATCCACTTAGAAAAATTGAACAGCTTTATTTAAAAGTTGAGTTGGAAAAAAAATCCAGATATTGTCATTATGCCCACCAAAATATGCACTCAGCTATTTTATGACAGTAATACTTAACGCATATTAACTTGACTCTAGCCATGTAGATCCCTGTGATGCCAGTATGTCTAGTTCTGACTTTTTGTTTAGTTGCTTGATTCTTACTGTGGAGTGAACAAATGCCACACAGAATCCCCATATGTGTTGAGAACAAGCCCTCAAAATTCATTTCAGGCTCTGAGGGTAAATGCTAGAGTGGTACCCTTCTAGCTTTCGTAAACAAAAGGGAGAAAGCTGCCCTTCCTCCTAAAGTAGTGGGGCTGAGAAGCTTAGCTTTCAGCAGCTTTGAGATGAAGCCTTGGATAAACGTTATTAAAAGTGAACAAATATTGCCTGAATAAGTATGCATAGTTGTATAATTATGCGAGAAAGTCACATAATTACAGACAGTAGCTGTAAAGTTGGGACTGTATTGAATCAGTTATTTCATCAGTATGCTTGAGGAGCTACGCAAATGATTGAAAGGAAATACTGGACCAGATTTGGCAAAGACCTTACTTTTTTGTCAAAAAATGGAAGATCTAAATCCATCTCTGTCTTAAAATACAAGACAAATTTGCCAGATCCACAGCATGTAGTTGTTACATTTTTCATTGAAATGTTGGGTCTCTAAAACAAATAGAGATATCTCTGTATCTGTTTCTCTAAAACAGATAGTTCTAAATTCAGATGCCTTGATACATTTTCTGGTACTCAGGTTTGTCCATGTACCACATACTGTATTGGCTTTTGGCCTTAACTCTGTGTCTGTTTACTGAGAAATAAAGTGTAGCAATACTAAACATTTGTAAATGTTCCAAACTGATTACATAAGTGTAAGTACTACTCTTGGTTACTTAGTAAGTTAGAGCATAAGAAAAATATGTATATATATTGCCATATGATGTAGTTCCTGAATGATATAATACTACCCTGAATATTAACTCCTTATTATGTTGTTTGATGTTAGGATGTTACCTTTATACATGTATTTTCTTTCCTATATGTTAAAAATTCTGCTACTTTGCTTTTTAATAAGGGTGATTTGTCATCTGGCTGCAACAAAGTGGAAGAAAATATGTCAAATAAAGAAAAACGGTTTATGCCTTATAGGGGTTCTCCTCAAAATATTCAGTCGCGATGGTCAGTACAGCAATTAGCGTTAAGTAAAGGAGAGCCTTTAGGATTTCAAGTAAACAATATTTTAGAAGGAGATTAACAGTTACATTTTATTTATATTTGCTTTAACAGAAATTTGTTAATTTTTTCAACCTGTTAAAAATAGTTTCATATTTTTACTAAAAAGAAAAATTTCAAATGTCTGTGTTTAATTTAAAGGCATGGTTAATTATGTTTTATGCTGCAGAAGTACATGTATACCTCCAGAGTGTAAGACTTTTGACTGTTTTTTCTAGTACTTTTGCTGAATGCAGATGTGTTTGTTGTTATTGTTGGGGGTATTTTTACTTTTTATTTTTCCTGTGGAATCTATTTAGCATAATATTCCCACAAAGGCACTTAGAGATGCAGCCAAGATGCTCCTGATTGTCCAAATATATTGATCCCTGTCTGCCTCCTATGTTAGGAATGTTTTCCAGTCCTGTAACTGTGGCTTTCTTCTGAGCAAGCTCTGACTTAACATCATCCTTCATAGTCAGAGGTGTTAGAACTGGGCACTGATTTCTGGAAGAGCTTTAGCACCATCAGAGGTACTTTCATTTTTCTGCTCCATTCTCAGCCTCTCCTACTTATATATCCAACAGAACTATTGGCCTTGGTTCACAATAGTCTGACTTCTTTGCTTTCATTAGAACACTCATTTGGTAAAATTTGCACATTTCTGCTTTACTAAGCTATTGTGTTTCTTTCTGTCACTCATAATTATTTCTTATTCCCTTCACATATAACTTCTCTGATGTGATTTTGTGGATCCTTTTACTTCAGTGCTAAAATTCTAATAGAGGGGGAGCAGGAATCCCTTTCTGTGGATAGCTTAAAACACTTCTACTTAGCAACAAGTCATCGTATGTGGAGAGCCAGGCAGTCGGGTTTTAATGCAAATATTAGATGCTATGTTGACTTCGTGTCTTTCTAGAAACTACATCAAAAGTTTGTGTACACACTGTCACATAAAACTGTCTTTATTAACATTGCTCCTCTTATGTGTGTAGAAAACAGATTGTTTTGGTAGGATTTATTAAAATCTGCTCACATAGACAGATGTGATTAATTATATTCCCACCTTTAATTCTTTAATTCTGTATTATTTGGGTTTTGTAGCATGCTCTTTTTTTTTTTTTTGAGACTAATAACTCTGTAATTACATACCTCATCCTGTTTATCTGTTTTTGTGCACATTATCAACACATTAGTTTTGTATCAATTGCCTAGTTCTTCCTCAGCATTACAAGACTTAATGGAAAAAAACATTAGCGGTTGAAAGTGGTTCTTGAAGAGCTCTCAGGTGCAAGTTTTCAAGACTTGTTGGCTTAAAAGGATTTAACTGCTTAACTGATGCATTTTGTAGAAAGAAAAGTTCATCATCACTTAAAACTCTTTTCTTTGAATGCAAAACAAACTGTTATCTGATAATGACTGTTAGTTGCCAGTTATCTGCTAAGATTTGCTTACTTGTAAAAAGCTTTTTGGTTTTAGTGGTTTGCTGTTACCCCATGGGATCACAAATAGTTTTTGACTCTTCATAGCTATCATTTTTTATTCAGATAAATGATAGATTTTCTACATTCACATATGGAAACATGGACCATCTGCTACCAGGGCTGTTGTTTCATCCATGACCACTGCAGAAGGAAGTGCCTGAATTACTCTAGAAGAAAATAGAATTAGTTTTATAACCCCCAAAATTTTCTTATTTCCCAACCTTCTTTTCCTGCAGGGAAGATTGCCTGGTAACTAACTTATATTACATTTTTGATTGCTAAAAATGAGCAATTAAGTACTCCAGTTCTTGAAATCTGTACAGTGAGTAGAGACATGTGAGTAATTTTCTCATTTCAATGCATATTTTCATAGTAGAGGTGAATGCCTTTAATTCTGTACAGCAAATTCAAGACAAGCCCACCATCACGCACTGACCCTCAGTCATTACGTAGGCAGTGTTACCACATGCTTTTCTTCATGACATTTCATGTCATGTCTTTCAAACTGATTTTCAGGAGTCAGGAAGTCTACTGTTTCTGATGAAAAACACAATCATGAAGCCAAATCACCGAATACATTTATTGTTCGTCTTTTACAAAATGGGCTGAGGCTAGTGTCAGCCAGCTGGAGGAGGAGTGGTGTACAGAGATCTGGCTTGACAGAGTGGCAAGGAAATGTCAGTCAACACCAAGTACTATTTGTAGAATTTGAATAAATTACCAATATGTGGTGACTGCAAAAAGATCAAATAAAATTCTTGAATAATTTGACATTTGAGGAGTCATAGTATCAGATTTATTTGAAGTTCATGATTTATCACCTTCTATGGTGAGTTAAATACACACCCTGGTTCAAGGCACATTGAGACTGCTTCCTGAGCTAAATATGTTTCCCATGTCCTAATACTGCAATTTATATATATACATAGGGAGTTTTAATATATGCATATATATCTTGATAGAAAATATTTCTGCATTTATGAAAATATTCTCTGAATGCTAACAGATGTGAACATAACAGGAGCAACATAATGGAAACATCTACAATATGTCTCTGATTAACTTGCTTATCAGGCTAGATTTATTAGATAAAAAGTTTATAGCAGGTTTTGAAACTTGTTTTTTTTTATTTGTAGACAATCAAAGAGGCCATTTCCAATAAGTAGTTAGTTCAGTTTCAGTCCTTGTGGTGTATCAGTACTTTTTTTTTTTATTTTGTGACTTATACTTCTGTCTTCGAGCAATGGACCAAAATGATTGGCTTAATTTAATATAATGAAATTTGAATTCCTTTCGGTCAGATTTGTAAATTTATTTAAACATTTAAAGATGCCTAATGTCATTCCTACCTTTAGGCACTTGAGATACGTTTACAATGCTGGTCTAAGAGCTTAAGTCATTTCAGAAAATAATGCTTTTATTCCCAAAGACTTAAATGCTCGAAAATTTGTAGTGTTTCCCAACAGCCATATCTGCTAGAAAGTCACAGTGAGATCTGGAAGGTTTGCAGCACAGATAGCTCCACTAACTAGTAAGAGAGGCAAGAATATGAGATTTCATTTAATGTTTTTCAGCAATACAGCCCCCATTGACATCTGAATTAGCTTTCCACATGTAGCCAAAGCAAGAAGCAATCTGGGTGATGAAGCAGAATGGAAGATTATACGAGTGCAAATGAGACAGTATTTGTCTGTAGTAATCAAATCTTCATCAATCAGTAATCAGATCATTAGGATTTCAGTAAGTCACCCTTGTAGCCAGCTTTTGATCGACTGAGTGAGAATGGCAAGAGTACTGTTATCTTTTGTGTCTTGCACTATCAACTAATTATCCTATCAGTTAGTACTGCATGATCCTAGTTTGCAGAGTACACCACTGAACTTTAAAGCAATGTGTCAGTTACAATAAAAACCAAGTGGCTCCTTGCACCCTTAATGTTGCCACATGGTACTGTTGGTTTTCTTTAAAGGAAGGAAGTATAAAAATGTAGGTTTGTTTCTGATAAATGGAGACCTTCACCATAATTTATTAAGTGCTTGTTTTGGGGAGAGTGAGCTTTCCTAGCAGCTGCTAATAGTGATTTTTCAGAAGAAGCCTTGTGATTAAGTAGGGTTCCTACTAATTTTATATAGCTCCTTTCAGCAGCATAAGGAATAATTTATGACAGCAAGAATAAACCATGTGTATTTTACATGAAATTCATGTGCTATTTAATTTAATCAATTCAATAATTCATAATTGAATAACATCCTGTTTGCCATGGGCACTGCAGAAAAGAATACAGCCAGAGCAGCAAACATCAGAAGCTTAACTATCCTCTGTAATATTAGTTTAATGAAGAATAATGCTAAACAGCTTCTCAGAACTGAGTTGGTGAAGTGTAAATCATAGCATGGTGACAAACTTGTAGAATACTACAGCACAAAAAGTAGCACATTTATATTATTTGAAGGCAAAGATTTAAATCCTTTCTCTTTTTGCTTCTTATTCATTTTGCCTTTTGTACAATGTCATCTACTATTGTGCTGCTTTCTATACCTTGTGTAGAGCCCTGCCTGATAACAGACTATGTGTCAGTGAGAATCATGTTGTCTTCGTAGATTAAATCAGTTTAGTTCCTGTTTTTTCTTTCTTCTGGTATAGGAAACCTGGAAAGAAAAGCATTAGGTCCTATTCCTTCTCCTGTGCTTGGGGGGGGTGTGTGTGAACAATTTTATGCAATTTCCAGGATAAACTGCAGTTCCAAAAAAGCCAAGACAAGTTAACTGCCTGTAACAGTGGAACACAGCAGAAACGTACCAGCAAATTTGAGACAGAATATTTAAGTAAATTTCACCGTCATGGAGAAACTCTGATAGCTATTGAGATGGTGATGTATAATGCAGGTGAACTTCAAAGACAGTACAGACTGCACTTGTGTTTCTAAGAGCACAGTTTGACTGTATAATCTGCTGGATGTTTTTCCTCTAGTAAGAGGTGATGAA
Source organism: Pezoporus wallicus (assembly GCF_028554395.1). Classification (NCBI taxonomy): domain Eukaryota; kingdom Metazoa; phylum Chordata; class Aves; order Psittaciformes; family Psittacidae; genus Pezoporus; species Pezoporus wallicus. The sequence continues at coordinate 376,858 of NW_026639458.1, read as the reverse complement.
TAATACATTAAATTACTCATACACCTGATAACTCAGGAAAACTCTTACTTTATGAATACTGAGATCTTCTAATTTACTGTATTTTAAAGTATTTGACAAATTGTTTATAAAAAATATAGTTAATTTTATTCTTTCTTCTTTTGTTGTTCTCTCTGTTCCTGTCTGAAAGTCCCTTCCCAGAGGAAACATTGGTGCTCTCTATGGAAATGCTGTCCTTGTTACCATTCATACAATGCAGTGATGTTTTCTGTGGCCATATATTTTGGTTCACAGGAACCAGTTTGGCAGTTTGCTAGCTTGCGCATTCAGTTTTGCTACACAGAATGTCAAATTTTCTACTGAATGAGTCCTGCTTTAGAAAATGCATTTGGAAATCAATCTCTCTTTCTCTCTCACACTAAATTTAAGAAGTGGGAGTGATTTCCAGATCTCTTTCTTATCTCCACCTCTCTCTCTCACACATAAATACATAGATATATGTATGCACATATATGGAGGTATATATATATGTGTTTATGTTATGTCCTTTCATGTAAATAACATGTATGCCCTTGAGTTCTTTTGTATAGCTCTAGTAAGCCCTTTCTAATGCTACATCTCTTTGATTTCTTTAAAGGCTTCATAAATGGTCGGCGTTGATTTGTCTTCTACCAGATACAGGCACAATGTAAGCTTCCTCTTCCTGTACTTGACCTGAAGCTATACCTCCCCTGATCTGAGACAGCTAATCATTTCTCGCTTTGTCTTGTACATAGCGGTTCCATTTCCTTGTATTGTAATCCCCTTCTGAATTCCTATGAATATTTATTCAATAGTTTTATCTTATGTAATCAAACTGATAGTAGTTTTGGATGCTGAATGCTGAGGCACATAAAGATGCAGTTCCCATGTGAAGGGGTGGAAATACTCTTTTTCTCTTAAATGTTTATTCCAGATGTTTTCTGAAACAGGAGAGCAGAATAATGTAATTTTAATTCCATAATAATACAACACAGAGCTGAGAGTGGTTACAAGAGGTCTAAATGTCGGAAGCTGCTGCTTTTCCAGTCTTGCAGATGAGACTCTAGCCCCACTGGGGCTTTCTGCTTCTGTCACTGTGCAAAGAAGCCCTGCCACTGTTTAGACAGAGAGTCTTTTTGGTTTGTTTCTCCTTTTCCAAAGATCCATTTGTTGTGAGCTTATTCCCAGTAAGAATACAAATCATACAATATTTTTAAAGGAACGTGGTCATTGTTATGGATTCTTTAATAATTGCTGCTAAGTAGAAAACAAATAAAAGTAATAGGGAATCTGATTTGTGTCATACATGACACGGAAACATTAGTCAATGTAATTGTATGAGTTCATTGCAAAATGCATTAATCATCTCTTACTACTACACATTAGCAAGATATCTACACATGGATAAAAAGACAACATTTGCTTGTGGTGCTCCAGACTGCAAGATGTTAATAATTTATCTTTCTTTATGAGGAAAAAATGGAATAATTAAATAGCTAAGTGGACTTACTCAAATTCTGACTGAAGTATATGAGCTTCAAATTAGGTCCCAAGGTACATAGCTATCCAAACCATAAAATATGAAAACCAGGTTTTTGATCAAAAGCAAGCCTGCTCCCCCCCCCCCCCCTCCCCCTCCCCCCCCAATATGACATTGCACCATATAATTGCACAGGAAATTAAAACTCTTTTCACAGGTTTAATAATAGATGAGATATAGGCTTTGAAATAATTGTTTTTATTGAGCTCTGCCATTCTCTAGCACAGCAGGCAGGCTGTGGCTTACAGCTTGCACCTCTGTCAGCTCAGAGATGGATTAGCAAAAACAATACAGGGTTCCATTTGGAGACCACAGGAAGCAAACAGGTGCCAAAAGCACAAGTCACTCTCCTTTCCTCTCTTTTTTTTTTTTTTTTTCCTCATTATGAGTGCTTGTTTTGAATCCATTGGGAAAAAGTGCTTTGTAGTTGTACTTTAGGAACAGCAAGCTCCTTAGCTAGCTGCCACTGCAGGTCAATATCTTCTGGAGCTCCAGTTTTCATACCTGATGGTTCATTCTGCTCCTCTTGCCAAAGGCACCATTTCTAGGTTCTGAATGTCCTGACAAGGGACTTGAGTGAACTCAATGAGACATAGACCCAGAATGTGACTTCAAAAAGAAAATGGCCCCACCTACAGAATGGTAGTCAGTGTCTATGCTGAGAACACTGCTGAGGACAGTTGGCACCTAGAAATATATACATATGTACATGTGTACATATATATATTTCTGTATTCTTAGAAGAAGGAGAAAGGTCAATTATAAGAGAACTCTGATGCGCATGTATATGTATATTTCTATATTCTCAGAAGACAAAAAAGGTCAATTATTAGAGAACTCTCATGGGGAGGAGAGTTGGCAGTCTCTGTAAGGATTTGAGACTTTTCAAAGCTAGAAGAAAACAAGGCTTCAAGAAAAGCTACAGAAAAAACATGTATATAAATGAGCATACTGGGTTTGGTTTAGTATTTTAAACTGTTTTTTTTTATACTGATTCTTACTTTCAAGAAAGCTGTTTCTTTTCTAGTCATTATTGACATTGTATCCAGGAGCAAGGGAAAGGATGTCTGAGCTTAATTTATGCTTAGTGTTAGTACTATAATCTTGCCATCTAAAGGCATATAAGTAAAAGGGAACTTCATTCATGCATGAGTATCTGGAAAAATATGTGAAGATCTACAGGGAGCCACACCTGTTTCAAGACTTAGGGTGAGTATGACAGACCCTGAGTTAAATCATCTCATTTGGAGTGCTGATTTTTAGTGTTTGATACTGCCATGATTTAGCTGGCCAACACTTACTTCCTATCCAAAAATAACACATCTCAAAAAAAATTTTTTTCTTTATCTTACTAAAGTGGGACATGGTATAATTTTATTTCAGTACAGTCTTATCTACATTCAGACAGAGCTCTGAGAATTTCTTCATGCTGTGTTATTGTGTTTCGGTAGATTTTAATAGCATCTTAATAAATATGCACCCCAGAATGACTTTTCAAGAACCATAACATTAATAATTTGTAAGCTTAAATCATAAAAAAGAGTATGTGAAATAGAGTGTATTGGATTTTCCAACATAGACCTCTGAAAGTATGCTGGTGGCTTGTGTCACTAGGACATGAAAGCAGAAAAGCACAGGAATTACTTTCCTCAGAAAACTTACAAAACAACTGATAAGGTTTTCTAAGCTAGGCACTCTGAGAATGTTGTAAGTACATTTATACAGACGGGTCTGACACAGCTAAATGAGTATCCCGCGTCAGTTCAGTGATATGTGTCAATGCTCAGGAGATGCAAATGTCAGCCTGGCGAAGGAGTTTGTGAGCAGGTTGTAGTCAGCTGCAATTATCTGTGATCAGGACAGCGGATGCCAGGGCAGTTATTTCCTAGGCAGATTTCTCCTGTGAGGATTTTGAGGCCAAATCTTGTATTTTTTTTTAGACTTCTGATTGGACATATTTTGTAGAGTATTCTATATTCCCAGCTGGACCATCCAGGACTTAAAGAATTATGACTGAAATTAGTGAGACATAGTATATTAATGGTCTTCTCTTCCCCTCTGAAAAAAGTTCAGGGATCAAAATTTTAAATTAGTGTTTTGAGGACTGCCAAAATAAAGGTATCAGCCTCTGAATGAGACAGCCTTCCCACATGGAAATTTAATTTAAAAAAAAGGCATAAAAATGCAATATAATTAAAGGTAATACATACTCTGAACTTCAAAATGCAAAAGTACATGTGGTAGTTAGTATGTCTTTCATTTATGCTCCAGCCTCTTCAAATTGCTTTATTTTGGAATACTGACCTCAGCTACGTTATTTCATCCTGCAAGTTCTGTCAGAAGTTGGCAAAGGTGCTTTTTCATTGTATATTTCCAGATTGCCAGGTTGAGGTACAGACAAAAGGAATGTAAATCACCTTAAAAGTTGCACCAATCATTCAAGAAATGTGTCCTGGCCTATCTTCTATTTTTTAAGCAGCAAACATGAGCACCAATGCAGCAGGAGGCACTGTGCTCATCTAGAGTGCCTCAAGCATAGAATGCCCAAATGGTGGGTAAAAAAGAAAGTTTATATGTGTTGTATGAGACTGGATGGTGTAGTCATAGACAGAGATCTTATCTTCAGTTTTAAAAGCTTTCAAGTTAACAGAAATGCCCAGAGTTTTGACTGGCATTTTTACTTTCAGTTATAACTCAGACACCAAACCTAGATAGACCCACATTCTGCATCTGTAATCCTGTAGTCACAACCTTGGTTGAATGACATTGCTATAGATTTACACTGTGTAATTCTAAGTATAATTTTCTCAGTAGATGCAGAAGATTACGATTATTTTTTCTCACTTTATCCTTTCAAAATAAAATAGAACAAATTTAAATTAAAAAAAAAACTTACAGACAAGGGATAACATGAAATATGTATAGATACAATTTTAAACTATATATGAACAATGAAGGTAGCAAAAGATGCATACAAGAGAAAGGTGTTTAAGTTCTGATAGTTGGAAACTATGAATTCCAGTTTGGATAAATCCACCCCATAAATAAATTTGAGATTTACTCACAGTGACAGGAATTAAATGTTAGTCTGAACTCTGTTGGCTGATAAGTCTAAAGTCTAGAGATTGCTCTTACCGGTGGTGCTGGAAGTCATTCAAAAGCTGCAGTTTTAATGTAAGAATCAACTGACAAAAAATACATGGCATTTGTTCACAGAAAGGCAAATCTGTGTGTGTTTTCTTAGGCTGCAATGTTATGGATGTTCTAGGTATGATGAATTAACTTTTGTAGATACCTTTCTGCTTACAGGGGAAATAACATTTTCTGAGGGAAGGCATACAGTTTTTACCTTTGACATTTTGCTGCAGCCATTTTGATCTTCCAAGTACCCAAACAGCACTTGTTGGGAGTTTTGCGTCCAAGTCCATCAGGTAGGAGTATCTGGCTCAGCAGCTGTGAGAATAAGTATTTTGTAGTGTTCTGCAATAAGATTTTTTCCCAATCACATATTTGAGTGTTTGAGTTTTGTATAGGTGTATACATCTATTACAAGTATATATGCACAATAACAGAGTAACTTGTGTATCAATATTTATTTTGAAAGTGAAAATCAGAGGAGAGAAAGTCTATGGAGCTGATCCATGCCTTTCATTTACATTGATTAGTTGTTGCTACTAGAAACAAACTTCAGTGTTAGCTGGGTTTCCAGACAAAGCTTCATTTGTTAATCTCCTGTGAGTTACTAGCAAAAGAGCTTCTGTGTGGAATTTGAGCAGTGTATGGACTTGCTAGATACTTTGCCCTACGCTGAGGTGTTTTTCTTATGGCTATCTACTCCTTTCCTTTTCTTCTTCTGGGAGATGATGTTTCAATATCCATCAAATGGCTATTCTAAGACCATAAGACCTCAAATGCCATTGTTGACAACAGCCTAATGCCATTTTAAATGATGTTTTCAGAAGTGTTTGGGGACGGAGGCGAATGACAAACTGCCTATTTAGTGGTTAGGCAGGTGCTGCTGACTAGGATAAGCTCTAAAATGCTGGCCTTATCCCAGTTATTTTAATATAGTTGTACAAGGGATGAAGCTGGTCCTGTATTTGTTTTGTAATTTTTTCCTGACACAATCTGCTAAATCCTCAAGAACACATGCTAATAAATAAATAAATATTTTCATAATTAATGGGGCTGACTGGTGTTGGCCTGGCTACACGCATGCCCTTGCTCTGAAGCAGTGAGTTCTTACAGGCTGCAAATGTTTGTTGTGGGTGCTCTTCAAGTGAGACTGTGTACTGTCAATAATTCATAATGCTATGGCTGTGATTATTTACTGAGAATCCAAATGCACCAAGTAGGGATTATTACAACATGGTTGGTATTACACAGACAACAATAAATTTTAAATTGAGAGATAGTTTTAGGATAAGTACTGCAAAGTTTATTGTTGTTTGTATGGGCCAGGCAGCTGATACTACTGTACTAGCATTAGAATTATTATTATTGTGTTGCAATAGAAACAAAATAGTGATTTCCAATTTAATTCTTGTTTAGTCTGTGACACACGGTTATTTATACAGACAAATGCCAAGAGATGATGTGACTCCTATTCTCCTTCCATGTGTGACTGTGTAAATCAGGCATCCATCAAAGAAAATACAGGTATCATGATGTGGAGCTAGTACATGTAGGAGGCAGGCAGGCAAATAGGGACCGAACATGTTTGTAATGTTGCAGGTAGCTCAATATCACCCAAGAATGAAGCTAGATATAGTTACATTTTTTGTGGCAACAGTATGAGATAGGTAGTTTGTGAGTGGGAATCAGTTTAACTAATGCAAGTTATTTTTGATATTTAAGTCACAGTATTGCTAACTGTTCACTTTCATTTTAAAATCAAAAAGCAAGTGGTTAAAAAAAAAGGTTATGGTGTTGATTTTGAGGAATTAGAAGAAAGTTCCTCGATTCCTAGACTTCCCAAAGTTTTTTGTTTGTGAAACTGGGCAAATCTTGTGTATTTACTTGTCAGTCTTTGCTTCCTTTGCATGCTTCCATCTTTAATCCCCAGATTTAGTATTTGGGGATTAAATAAACAGAAGGATGTCTCAACCTGTAGTTCAGGCACTCTGTCACCTTCATTTCCTGCCCTTTAGAAGCTAATAGCCTCAGCCAGTTTACATTGAAAGTATCCCCATTTTGCTGAAGCCTGTGGCTTTGCATGTGGTAAAAATCATACTTTTGGAAAATATGGCACACATCTACACATACAGAAGCTGAGCTTCATGTAGTGGATTTTTAATGGGTGGTATTTTCGGGGATTAAGACACACCACCTGACCTTAGTTCCAACAGCCTGCTTGCCCTAGAGTGTTTTTATAATCAATTACTGGGGGCCAGACAAGACCCCACAACTGTTCAGCTCTGAGCTTAACCTCAAGAATTTGAAATCACTATTAGGAAAAAGGCCCATATTCTTTTTTCATTGTCTATAAAGATTAAAAAGGGGATGTCACCTTCATCAGTAACCCTGGTGTGTGCCGCTCTTCCACACATGCAGGCTGGAGGTACTGCATCTCTATTGCAAATTAAAACACACTTAAGACTGTTCAGTGTTTTGGCTGTGAAAAAATGAATGAAGAACAAGTGATGCCCATAGTATAAATTTTAACTGTGTTGTTATGAAAGCAAGGAAGACTGTTGTTACTGGTATCTTTGACAGTTTTGTTTGTACTGAAGACTGTGCCTTAGGACATGATTACAGATTTTCATTCCACTCCAGTTTTATGAATTAAACAAAGCATACTAGAAACAAAACAAACAGAAAACTTGATAGATTGATAAAACAAGTCTGTAGAGCTGTAAATCATTGAGGACAGGATGGTAACTCTTTAAACTTACTGTGTACAATCCATTATGTTTACATTTGAAGTGATTTTTTTTAAGTTCCTACTTTTTTCTATAATGCACATTTATCACAATGCAGAAGAAAAAGCAATCAAGCTTTATTTCATAGAATTTGGTAGAAACATATTAATTTATGTTGAAAGCAGAGATTCTGTTCCATGTAAAATGGCTGCCTATTCACTAAATCTGTATCACTAGGCAGAAACCTCAAACAACTTTATTCTTCAATTAGAAGTGCATCAGGTTTTTTCTTACGTCGTAGCAGGCAGAAGGATTTCTATGATGGAACACTTGCTGAGGTGGGAAGCCAGAGCTACTGCAAATCATGTTGATGTTGTAGATAGCTGTTTCTAGTACACCTTTTACAGTACCTTCAATATATAAATCAATCTGTGAATAATGAGGCATAATACATTATATATTTGGGTTATATTTCCTAATGGAGCATGTGCGTTAAAATCTTTGTCACTGTCATGTCATTTAACTGTACACATGATAAGAAATATATGCAGTGCTGTGTTTTTCATAGTAGAAGTTTAGCTGCTAACAACATCGTAGGAACTTGGTTTTTTTCAGGTTCTCATTGTAATGTATTTCAATTTCATTATTTTGGTTGTTATTTTGATTTTAAACACCTTGAATTCTACAAATGTTGAAAATATATTTAAATCTTTTTCCTTGCATTTATCTTTTGTCTTTGGTGATTTGCTGCTTCTCTGTCAATAGTGAAAGCTGTAATTTTCTAATTAGCTTGTTCTTACAGGGCTTTTCTGAAAAGAAGTTCAGGGAATATTTGTAAGACATAAAAGAAAAAAAAAAAAAAATCCAACAGCTCTTGCTAAGTGTATATTATCCTTACTGACAGTTCAAAAACTGTTAGGCTTAAGATTCATTGTCTAAAAAAATCATTATGGAGGAATTTATCTACTGGTATGTGAAATTTGGTACTTTTAAGTGATAGGCTTGCTTTCAGATACAATGAGTCTAAAATCTTAGCATTTACTGAAGCTTTATGGTTGAACCATTGTAAAACAAAATGCTGAGCTGAAAAAGGTTGTGTTTCCTCTGTTTTTTTTTGTGCCAAACTGTGGAAACTCCTGATACCTTATTTTTTAACCAGAAAATAAAAAATCAGTCAAAATTTACAGTTGGGTCCAGATTTACTCATAAAAGTTCACAATATAACTTTACTGGATAGTAAAAATCATGAACCTGATAGATACCTATTTTACAGCATGGGATCATTTCCCCTCTCCCTACCAAACTGTCAAGTGCTACCAGCAATAAATTTCTCAGCCTTTACTGTAAGACAGAACTGTTTTATCACCTTTTCCCTTTGTAATATTTCTTCTGTTCTAGTAGTCCTAACCACCTTTTCTCTTAGGTATTTCCCAATTAACATATCTATTTAATCTCAGAGCTAGTGTTCTCTGCTTGTCATTACCTTTGAAAATTGTTCTTTTTTTTTTTTTTTTCAGAGCAGGAGAAGAATGCTTGCTGCTCAATAACTAAGCATGAGTTTGTCTACTAAAACATGTTGTCTTTTTGAGGCATTGTCATGCCTATAACAACCCTGTTAATAACATTACTTTCTTACTGATTACTTCAGTACTGCAAAGATTTCAGAGTGAAGTAATGTTTTGTTTAGTATTTCTTGATACATTACTGCTCTTACAGTGGAGCCCATACAACGAAAATGCGAATCATGTCTCATTTCAGATTAATTTTAAGCTTAGAAGCATGGTTAAGTTTAGCAATATATTACCACTAATGGTATATAAGAAAACAGTAAGGTTCTGCAAGTTCCTAGAAACCTGTGAGAGAAGTCTGTGATGTGATGTCTGAGTAAGGAGGTAGGTAGGCAGACTATGGTTACAAGCTATTTCTACTTTCAGAACCTGTCTGGCAATGTTGATCCTGAAATGATCTTTAACAAAATCCCCTAAACTTTCAACGAATTAAGGATAAAGCTAGTTACTTTGATGATTGTGTGCAGCTGCATATTATAAGAAAAGAAGGTGGTAGAAAATGAGGAGCTATTGTGACACAGAAGTGTTACTACTGGAGGCACACAGTAATGTGGTCTGAGATCTGAGCTGTACAATGCATGTAGAGAGGGAGTTACCAGTGAAACTACAGATGAGTCTCTGCAGATTGTTCCTAAAATTCTTAACACAAGATGTTGTTTTATTGTGAAGAGTCCCATTACTGAGTGATAGGGCAGTAAAATGGCAGATGAAATTCAAAATTGATAAATGCAAGGCAATATTCTTGTGGAAAAGTGGGTTTAAGTTTATAAAGAATGGTGAGCTCTAAATTATCTGTTCCTACACAAGATGAAATGGCTGTATGTTTGACAGCTCTGTAAAGCATCAGCTCAGAAGCAAACAGAATTTTAAGAGCATTAGTTCTTAAGTTGAGGAATAGGTACTGAAGCAAAACGCATACAACAGTTCACTTACATATGCCCATGAGATAACAACACTTAAACTTTGGGCATCTCTCAAGTGCCTATATTTTGAAAAGTGAATGTTAAAAGTGTACAGAAAGAATTCTAAGGGTTATCGAAATGTGGAGTTGCCTTCCCACAAGGAGACCTTATTTGCATTAAGACTCTTCAACCTGGGAAAAAGCAAGTCAGTCACCGTAGGGCACGATATATGTTTCTGAAACATGAGCATTAAAAAGAGACAGTAGGGTGATCACAATCTACATAAATAATTTCTGCCATTGTACTTTGAAAACCCGTCACAAAAAAATAAATATAAATGGTGATTCTGGACATGGAATATGAATAATGGCTAAGAAAACATGAAAATACTTGGAAATACCCTAGGAAATACATAATGTGAATCCTAATGTTTCTTAGTTTCTAAATTTTCTCAAAGTATTTCTCAGTGTTCTGCCCCCTTCTTTTTAAGATATAACATATTCTTTATCATGTTTTTGAATATAAATATATTTTCTATTAATGCTGTTTGAAGTAAGCTTGGCCTATAAGCCAAGCATTAATTTCTAGAACAAAGGAGCATAGAGACAATTAGAGTACTGTCATCCCCGATAGCTCTGACTTTTCATGTGCACTTTGTTCCATCTTTGTACCACAACTGTCCATAATATGATATCAGAAGAGGCACAAAACTAGAGCAGTTTTCTGCCGGTAAAAATGAGCAATACTGCTTTCAGGATGAGAAACCAGCTAACCGGAGAACAGATCTGAAATAGTTTCATTGACCATCTCTTACCCAATTTTGGCAGATGATTGATTTTCTTTTTTTATTCTCCTATTTCACTTTAACTTTCACTGACTTGTATTATTTTTTTTTCAAAAGATTACTAACTTATGTCTTAATACTCCATTTTATTGTACTCTCAGGAGCTGGAGAATTCTATGACTGCTGGAGGTATCCAGAGCTGCTTAAAAGTTACTCAGAAAATGGCAAGATTAAATCCACAAGGAGAAATAAAGATAATTTTTGCCATGAGACATTTTCTAAGCTTTCCCTACTTTAGTACATAATTTGATTATGTGTTGAAATTTGTGAACTATGAATGGCAAAATAAGTTCTTGTTCAATACTCAAATCTTGTTCAGACACATTTCTTCGATCTGAGCATCTGAATTAGAATGGAAACATCTTTTTCATTAGGTGAAAATGTCACTTAGGAACCACATTTGGTAGCAAATGTTAATAGGCAGAAGCAGGTCTTAGATTTTGTAGTTACACTGAATTTTCTCATCTCAAAAGGTTATGGAGTTAGAGAGGCTGCCTGACAAAACTCCTGGAGTTAGTATTCTTCAATTGTCCTTTACATTGATTGACATATGTTGGAAAGTCTATAAATAAATAATTGAGGTTCTTTGCAAGGTTCATTTACTGTTAAGACCAATATATGCCATGCCAGAATGTTTGAGTTCTAGGTTGCTTTCACTCGGAGTTATTCTGGGCTATTTAAATATATTGATAGGAACTTTCCACTGCTGTCCTCAATCATAGTGTTTCTGTTCAGCATCTCAAGAACAATAAAAGACAGAAAGGTGTCTTTTGTATGAAATACTTACACTATTCTTGAGGCATTATTTATCTAGGCTAATCTTTCTAAATCAAAATATTGAAGCATGTAGTGGAGCACTGTAAATTTAGTATCAACTGCTACTTTTGCTTCATGTTCTTACCTTAATATGGTCCTGAGCACAGAGGTTGCTGATGAGGCAAAATTTGAGGTGTTTATTCTTTTAGATGCATGAATTGCTTACAAAACCTATTTTTAATTGTGCTACTAAGGGTCACACTTAGAAAGTTGTAAACGTGATTTACACAGAAATGAGCAATCATGTTAATTTAGTCATTTGAAACTTGTTCAGCAAAAGACTGTTTTCAACAACAAAGTGAAAGAGGGAGAGTATATACAATAAGGCTAATTGCCATCAGCTTCTTAACCCTTTCAGTGCAATAACTTTTCAGTGCAATTTCAGGAAATGCATTACTGCTTTTAGTGAATGTCATGGAATTTTATGTATCTGGGTTTTGTGGTAGGATGAATTCCAAAGATTAGTCGAGGAGGTCAGTCCTTTTGATTGACAGGAGCTGAAACCCGTCTTTTCATCTCTTAGTGTTTTTCTGTGTCCCTTTTTTGCAGTTGATTGTGTGTCACATCTTTTAAATGTAGAAATCTACATTTCACTTAAAAGCTCTACTAATCTAAGTAAAATATGTAAGTATATATTCAGTGAATTGTTTTACTTTTATTTCATTTTTTTACCTTTAATCTTTCAAGCAGTGCCACCCAGATGTAAGCTGCATGTATAAAATTACTCTCTTTTTCTCATAATTTTTTTTACAGGAACCACACATGTTTCATTTGTTCTTAAAATTTTGCATCAGTATGTTTATATCTATTACTGAAGCAAAAGCTGAAATTAGTTTTGAATTAGTAACTTCAGGCTGTAGAGCGTCCAGAGAAGGGCCACAAAGATGGTCAAAGGTCTGGTAACCCTGCTGCATAGGGAAAGGCTGAGATAACTGAGTTTGTTCAGCCTATAGAAAAGAAGGCTTAAGGGGAACCTTATCACCATGTTCCAGTATTTAAAGAGTGACTGCAAAGAAGACGGAGACTCCATTTTTAAGGAGTCACATGGAAAAGATTAGGTTCTGACTGGACAGAAAAGGAGAATTTTTCACAAGGAGAACAATCAGCCACTGGAGTAATTTCCGCAGGGAAATGGTGGATTCGTCAACGTTGGATAAATTTAGGATTCGACTGGAAAGGACACTGGGACATCTAGTCTAAGTCATGCTTGGCCTAGAAAGGTGGGACCAGATGATCCTTGAGGTCCATTCCAGCCTGGTATTCTATGACCAGTAAGAAGAGAGCAGGAATGTGACTCCATTCCCGCCCAACCATTATCTGTTTGTCTGGTGGGGACAGGGGGGAGAAAAGGCTCTGAAAACCCCACAGTAATAAGCATGCATTTTGGGGCAACGGTGAAAGCAAGTTACAGTTCTCTCTTCTCTTGATGCTGGAGATTTCATTCACTCCTTTAGAACTGTAGTTCAATGTACGTATATGCCAACATGTATTTAAATAAGCCATTAATTTCCTGCCTTGTAGAACTTCTTCCTAGGAACATTTTTTATTACCTTTTTATATTGTAAAATTTACAGTTCAATTAAGACTGCCAAAAGAAATGCTACAGTGTCTTGGAGATGAAGAAAGAATTATTCATAGGAAAAATTTAATTTCTCAGCTACTAAAGCTGAATAGCCTCTATCTGTGTGTTCTGCCATTGTTTAAATTCTGCTTCTTTCAGATGAACTCTTTGATTGCAAGTGGTTTAGAATGTGCCAGAGTTGTTAAAAGGCATTTTCACTTGAGTATGAACTTTCCCAGAATAATCGCTTTTGGAGAAGGAAAACATGAGACAGAGAAACAACAAAAGAGTGAAAAATGGCAGTAAATATATCTGTCCCATGGTTTCTTCATGTATGCCTTCTGTTAGTCAGCTTTATTTTATGGTAGAAAACGACTTACTGTCATGTAATCTTGTCACCAAAACCTTAATCATACCCTTAGCTGAGGACAAATCTGAACAGAGCAGAAAACGGGGTAATCCTTATGCAGCCCATGTTCAGCATCTCACTTGTAGTCTTTCCTGTTCCTGGACCATACTTAAAACCAGGCAAGTGGACGTGTGCTGTCCTTCAGTTTTTCTTTCTTCTGGGACTCTATGTATTCCTTTTTATTGTTTTAGGATGAAATAACTTCAGATTCAAAAATGACCTGTATTTGTGACATATTTCCCAGTATTTTAAGACTCTGAGCTACTGCTGTAGAGTACAAAATATTCTTTTCCTAACATCTGCTGCTTTGTTAAGTGCCCACTGTTGTCCTGTAACTTGGCATGTTGAGTGAGTTTATCAGTAAACTCTGAACCGTTGTTAACGTTCTCCATAAACAAAAGAGCTTTGATAAGTGTCTGTACACCTCTGAATTTGCACACCAACGTTCTTCAAACTGAAAATGCATTTGACTAGGCTGTGTCTTCCCAATAAACACAGCAAATTCTAACAGTGTAATATGTCAGGAGCAAATATTCTGTAGCTGGAAACAAACAAATGAATAAACAAAAGCCATCCAAGCAACTCTCCGCACCATCACCCCTCCACCCAAAAGCTTGTCTATGACAGGAAAAAATGCTTTGAAAAAGGGAAGTCACTAAGTCCTCTAGCTTTCTGCTCAGAAGGAAAAAATAAGAACAGTTGATAAATCTGGATGTTCAGTGATGGTTTAAAGCTTAATTTATATTAGTATAAGTATTAAGGTTAGTATAAAAATCAGAATTCTTTTATGACACCAGTGTTCTTCTCTGGAGTCATCTGCTCCTATGGATGCATCTAAATGGGGTGAAAGGAGAACACCGTGTCCTACCAGGAAGAAATGGTGAAACCTGTAATTCTTCTTCACCTTTCATACACTTGGTCTGCTGATATGGAAAGTCATTAATGAATATATTACAAGTGACTGCCTTCTTCCCAGAATAGATACATCATCTCATGGTGCTTTCCAATGTTTCCACTTGGGCACTGTAATTCTGTTTTGCTTTTTCTTCTTTTTGGGCTTTGACCCAAAGGCAGAGGCACTACATTAAATTTGTGTTCAGCATTAAGAATCCTTTAAATTTTGGCATAAATTGCATCCTTATTAGTGACATAAACATTAAACCATAATGTTTAGTACCTATTCTTTCACTTTATTATCTCCTCAAAACATGGAGTTACATCTGGGGCTGTTATTAGAACTTTATGTAAGACAGTATAAGAAAAAAGTAATCAAGTGTTAGTTAAAGTTTATACTCTAGTAAATAGATAAAGTGGCTATTGAAATTTTGGATATACTAGAAAACTTAATGGAATTGTTCTTCTTCCATTGAAGAAATATCAGTTTAGCTCTATATTACATAAGGTCTTCAATTTAAATAAAAAAAAAAACCAAGCTCTTAGCACTTTTTTCCTACTCTATATGTGACTAAATATGAAAACAAAGTGATTGTTAAGAGCCTAGTTTTTATTTAATACTTATAATAAGCTCTGAGCTCCTGTATTAATCTCCACAGGTGCTTTAATCATTATTTTGAGGTGGGCTATGATGGGATGAAAGTGCATGAGTATTCAGTTTGATCTGCCCCTGCAGAGCCAAGAAATAGTATTATTCATACCCATTCATTGTAAAAAGAAATGAAAAAAAAGCTGATTTAGAACTCTCTGATTTGATCTATAAGGGGAAAAGACACATTGAATATACAGTAGATTAGGGTTTCTTATACCAGGTACATTATGGCAGAAGGGTGTAAATAAATAAAGAAATACACCATTTTGTCTCTCACTGATTACAAATAAGTGAAAAGTAGATGCCAGGGATAGCTGTAAGAATTATTCCTTGTAAGTCACTATAGAGGAACATGATAAAATGTTTTCATACACATACCTCCTATGAAACTCAGAGTACATCCTCATGCAAACAAATTTTCTCACATTGTAAGAAAGCCATCTTCATTCCACAAACCAGGGAGAGGGGAGAAGTGCTTTGGAAAGCCCAGAAAAGTTCTAATGCATTAGAGCTGTTCATTTCTCAGCTCAGTTTTTCAGATAATTTAATGCCTTTGGAAATCACACAGAAGTCTTGACTGACAATGTGGCATTAAACTGCATTTTAAGTGCCAACAGAAGATGTGACAACATCGTTACCTTGAATTAAAGGGCAAGAAAAGCATTCTATTGGGAACATTATGGTACCTATAGGAAGAAGATAATTCACCAGTGCTCTTCATTAAATTAGATTTTTACCTCAGTTCTAGAATAAATGATAGACTCATCTACAGACTCTGTCCTAAATCAGTAGAAAGCTGCCCCTCTTAAATCTCAATAACTGTCTAGGGTAATCTTCAACAGCTGTGTGCCATTGAGTTTGTACTAATGGTTATAATGTGGAATCCTCTAACCAGAGCTTATTATTACTTATCTAACATGGGCTTGAAATGAGGTGACATAGTAATGAGTTGATACAAATTACTTTTATAACTTTCATACTGCTTCTAGGCAGAGGCAGGCAATCTAAGGAAAGCTATTGTCTGTTTTTTTCTTGAGCTAATCATAATGTGTTCCATTTGATTGACTAGAACTATTTGTTAAAATATTAGAAGAAATCGTGTCAGTAGTTTCCATTCTCTACCTCCCTTTACTCACTCTGGTTACCTGTTTCTGGTTACAGAAAATTACTTGCCTGGCTTTACCAAAATAATGGTATTTATTTTGCTGATGACAGCAAAAGAGACTTCTGAGTGATGCATGAGAACTTGCTATTCTAACTATTAGAGTAATTTGCAGCTCTATGTGTTAGCTAATCCCAGTTGATGTGACTTTACTTATGGTCCATCAGTTCATAAGTAAAGAGTATGCCAGAACACACTTTCTACTTCTGACATAGCAAAGCACTGTCATAAGCACAGTGCTGACTATGTGCTTGATTTGTCTTTTATTTAAATTGGTGGGAAAGAAGACTGGAATGGTGCTGTTGGATTATCTGAAAGCAGATGCTGTACATGACAAACCCTTTAGACTGTCATTTGTGCAGAAAGAATTTGACAGACAAACAAGTTTTACATATGCAAGGAGTTGCTGTGAAAGAAGCACAAGATACTCTTTAAATTTTGCAGACTTGTAGAATTTACTATTTGTGCTAGACATGAGTGAATAATTTTCACAGAATGATTTATTCAGTGTATTTAACTGCTTTCTCTTTTTTTATTGAACAGAATGTAGTTTCCCACTAAATTATTATTTGTTGATTCATTTTCTCTGAATGTCATTTTAACTTCTATGAATTGATCTCAATATTGTTTCTACTGCTGTTTGATACCTTTCAGACTGTATGGAGTATGTGATCAGATAAAATATGATAAGAGACTGTACTGAAGATGGGACTGATGGCATATGCAAGCACCTCCTGTGTGAATCTTCTAACCATCAGGTAATAATTTCACATCTATGATGAATCATCACCCTACGTAAAATGTATCACTGAGGGGTAGTTAGAATCTTAAATGATTGAAAACTACAAAAAACACAGAAAGACTGTTATTTGATTGTTTTTTTGCGTTTTTTTCATAAATAAGCATCTCAAAATAGTATAGATACTAAGTTGTCTTGTTATGAATTATGGACTGACAAACTTACTGCTAAGTTGGGAAAGGCATCACTCAAAAGAGACTGCAAGTTGTAATGTGCTTGATCAGTGTTTAAAGATTTAGCTCAGTCAAGTTTTATCCAAACCATATGGGATTTAATGGTTCTCTAAGGGTACTGGATGACTTTGGTGACTGTTCACTTGAGGTTAATTTCCCAATTTCTTGTGCCTGAATCTGACATGCAACCAGACAACCTGAGGGTAGCTAGCAGTGGATTGGGCCCCTCTTCGCAGGGCACATAGGGCAACATGAAGGCTCATGCAGTTGTAGCCCTCCTCCTGCCACTCTTTTTGGGCACATTATAAAATTGAATCTGCAGTTTCTAAGTGTGCCTGAAGTTGCGAAATGTGCCCGGGAGGCAGAGCTTTGGATGGATGGCAGATTTGGCAGTAGGCCTTGGGTTTTGCCAGGATGTGGTAAAATTAACAATGAAAATGTGTCCTCCAATGCCCAAGGTGAATTTTACTAAGTAATTTCAGGGTGCTGGATGAACACAGGCAAATTCCAGATCTTTCTTACTTGGTAATGCATTCCAACCTTGAATTTATTGCTGTACCCACCCAGCTCAGTAAGTAACTTTTAGATTTTAGCAGCTGGTGGTGAGAGCAGGAGAAACATGTTATCAGCACAGCTTTATAGTGGTTGGTAATCTATACTGATTTATGCCAGCTTTAGAGTTACAGCTAATCTTAAGAACTAATAAGTAATTCTGGGTTTATACTGAATCATTTCTTTGATGGTACAAAAGACTGGAACTTAATAATAATAGCTTGAAATACCATAGTTTAGTTAATTTTAGTTCAGAGATTTTCCGTTTAATTTTTTAAATCTGGTAGTTGATAGCCTTTTTCCTCTTCAAAGGAGGAGAAAATAACCAACTCCTCTTTTGAGAATGAAATAATGAAATAAGAAAATGGTTCACAGGAAGTTTTAAAAATACTTTTATACGAACTGATACTGACTCTCATAAAACTCTCAGCAAAACTGTCCTTCAGAAAAAAAGGAAAAAAAAAAAATCCCCCAAACAAAATAAAAGGGAACTCTCAAAACATTTTTCACTCTTTCTACCATTAATAGTTCACAGGGAGATACAAAAGTATTTTCCCCATTTCTCTCTTCTTTTTTTTTTTTTCTCTACATAGCATATGTGCCTTTTAGCTCTTTAATTTTCTTCCACAGCATCTTTTTCCCTCTCTGCAATTTAATGACTCTCAGTTTCCTTTGTTATACCACCTGGTTCACTCCATGTCAGTGAGACATTATTCCTTTCAGGCACATAGTAAGTAACAACACAATGCCCAATTTTTTAACTGTATGTGGCATTTTACAGAACCAATTGTTCAACAGTTTTTACTTTTCCCCAAAATGATGAGGGCTAATGAAATAGAGAAATAGTGTCACTCAGTTATTTTTACTACTTGTAGCATGTTCCAAAGGGTTTTTTTGGTGTACTGGTATTAACAGCAGAAAATATTAGGATCGGGTATCACTGATGAAATTCTTGGAATTTATGTATAAGAAACTTCCTAGATCCTATATTACTGACTTAGAGAATATTCAGAAAAGAGAATATTCCTTGTTATGGCTTTCTATGACCATCACTCAATTAAGAAGTGAGAACTTAATGCTTTTTTGGGGAACATGCTGCTATACCTGTTGAAACAGTTTTGTGCTTGCTTACTGTGTTTCATGTTTTTGCTTTGTCTTCTAAAATAGTACATTAATTTTCCTGAAACAGTGGTTGAACTCATCCACATTTCTGGGCCTCGCTGGCTCCCAAAATTACTATGTAACGGGACAGGAAGAAGAACAACATCTTGCATCAGATCAGAGTTGTCCAATAGTGATTGCTTCAGCTGCCTAATTGCATAAAAGAGCTTAATGGTTCTTTACATCTGTCCTAAATGACAAGTGACTGTTAACACCCACTGCTGTCAGCAATTCATAACAATTCCCATAACCTATCCATAGCATTAAATTTTTAACCAGTGTTATAATAAATAAGTTATGCACAGAAGTCAAAGTGTAGTCATTCACACCTACACTGAGAAAAAAAAGAGAATAGATTTTTCAAGTAACTCTGTTGAAGGCAAACCTAGTAAAAAGACGAATTAAAAAGCAATTCAAAGAGACCTGAAATGCAGTCATAATGAATCATAATAAGAGATTTCTTAATTGAAAACTGGTGTTTTTTTCACGATTTCATTACACCTAAAAATTTTGCATTGCTTTTAGATTTATATTTCTTTGCATCAGTCAATAGGCATTAGACAACCCAGTTCCTTACAGTTTCCAGATAGCATATTAATGATCATTTGAGATGACTCATCATATGCTATTTTATTTTTACCTTTATTCACTTCTTGTTTCCTTTGCCAAATCTGAAAAATATGTTTCATTCCTTCCAACCTGCAGACTTTAAAAAGTTCCAAATTTCAGAATTCCTCAGGTGTAGGATTTCTGTATATTGCAGCAAGAAGTCAGCAGGATGACTTGTCAGCCTTGTTTTGCATAAGGCACTAAGTTGTATCTACCTCTAGGAAGGGAAGAAAGCTGGAAAGGAGGTGAGCACTGCAGGTCTTACTGATCTGGAAGAGAACAAGTCAGTCTTTGAACTGGCAATATTGGCCAGAAATGCGTTCAGAAAAGCTCTGTTTGAGTCAGCTTCTGGATGAAATCAGCGTAGTGTTAAGAATACATAATCATGTCCAAGGTTGTAAAACCCACAGTTTTTGAACTGGGCTTCCAGTCCGAAGCTGGTAGTTTCCATGGTGCAGCAGCAGGCTATTTGGATTTATCAGTCTACCTTGTTTGCACATGCACCACTTGTATTTAATCTTAAATTTCCTTAGCACTGCTGCCTTCCTAAAGATGATTGTCAGTAAAGGGCTAAGGGCAATACAGATGGCTGCTAAGAAAAAAATTACATTTATTTATAGGCAGTCTAGTCAACCTGATATACCAGGCCCTTCATACAGCCTGCAATGAGCACTCTTGATCATTATTTCCATGACGTGTTCCATCTGTCAACTAGTCTGACAAATCATTTTTATTGATTTTGAACCAAATGTTCCTGAACAGTAGTTCATCATAGCATGTAAGCACTTGTTTCACTCTTAGCTATGTAATCTACAGGTATTGAAATGGCTGCCTAAGCACAGGTTTAGCTTTGAGACTTTAAAAAAGCCTTCCATATAACCTTAAAAGATATCATGGCCTGGGAGTCTTCTGTTAGTATGTTTTTAAATAATTTCAGAATTGGATAATACATGCACCATCTGTACAAGTTGAGGGAATGAGAAGATTTCTAGTCTCTGGCTTTTGCTGAACAAATGTAGTCAGAAAACATTAAAACTTCCTAGATTTCATGCCTAACTTTCCTAACTTGGGACTTAGGTAACATTTCTGTAAGCAGAGCACATGTGCACTACCGTTCATCAGCATCAAATAGAAGATGCACTGATGAGCTCCCTGCTCACATTCAGTATGTATCCTTTGAATATTATTTTGTCTTACTGCTGCTCATTACTGAAAGCAGTGACAATTTCAGAAAAGTCATACAGAGGAAGAAATAAGTAAAGGGATCATAGAACAGTTAGAGTTGTAAAGGACATTAAGATCAGCTGGTTCCAAACCCCCTGCCATGGGCAGCGACACCTCACTTTAGACCATGTTGCCCAAGGCTCTGTCCAACCTGGATTTTGTATCTGCATGTAGTTAAATAAATGTGGTTCGTCGCAATGAATTAGAAGATTTATAATCATATTAATGTTTCGAAATGACAGAGAATAAAATTACAGTTTGTTGCGTATTCACCAAAAAACCCTGTTTATTAATAAGTTAGCATGTGTATATAGATATATGTATATTCCTGAAGCTGGGAGTTTTACATAACAAATACTGTTGCAATTATGTTTTGACCAATGCTTCTTTTTCAAGTATGGCTTAAGGTTCTGATTTGAAAATGGGATTGACATCTCTGTTTCATCTATTGCAGAGTAACCATAGCATTAACATTTGGCATAATCCTTTCTGCCATTTATAGAAGATTGTTTTCTGTTGTTTCTGAGAGAAACATCAGCAAAAGGTCAGTTGTGAAATTTTGCCATTTCCCTGTTCCTTTAAGTACCACCCAAACACAGAACACACCCCACACTTCCACACTCAACTTTGCACAGATCTGTTTTGGCAACTACTCCCAAGTGCATATTAAAATATAAAACAACATAAGAAAGCAGGCAGTTATTCTGAAACTGTGTCTCTGATTCACCAAGCTAGCTTTTGGCAAGTTCAAAACCCATGAAAATGAGGCTCTCAGTGATATGCTTTAGTGGTGGTCTTGGCAGTCCTGGGGTAATGGTTGGACTGGATGATCTTAGAGGTCTCTTCCAACCTAGCTGATTCTATGATTCCAAGTTTGCATCCAGGGGAGTAAATGTAGGTAAAATAACAGTGGTGATATAGGTCGCAGAAGGCATTGCAGTTGGCATTTGTTTTAGTGACTGTAGTGAACACCTGCTGTGGGGGAAACCAAGGAGAAAGGAGCAGATATTTTTGTCAAAGCGGATGCTCTCGGCCTCTGTTTTGCTTTCCCACCTCTTACAGTGCTGGTCTCTTGACAGACCTCTTGGGACCACCAGTCAGAGTAAGGAGAAGGCATTGCTGGTGAAAGGGCTGGAAGGAATGTCCTGTGAGGAATGGCTGAGAACACTGTGTTTGTCTAATTTGGAGAAAAGGAATCTGGGGGGTGACCTCATTGCTCCTTACAGCTCCCTGAGGAGGGGAGGTGGAGAGGAAGGTGCTGTTTTCCTCCTCTTGGTACCCAGTGGGGATGGGTGGGAATGGTTCAAAGTTGTGCCAAGGGAGGTTTAGACTGGACAATAGGAAATATTTCTTTAGCAAGGGAGTGGTTAAACCCTGTAACAGGATTCCTAGGTGTGGTTGATGCCCTAAAGAGATCAGTGTTGAAGAGGCGTTTGGACAATGCCCTTAACGAAAGGCTTTAACTTTTAGTCAGCCCTGAAGTGGTCAGGTAGTTGGACTACATGATAGTTGTGGGTTCCTTCTAACTGTAATACTCTATTCCATTCTATTTGAAAGTTGAAATTAGAGAATTTAAAAGAATAAATTATTTATTTAACAAGATTAAAAGAAACATGTCTAAATAAGTTCAAAACTCCTGTTATCAAAATTTAGTGAGCAGAAACTCATTCCTCTTTACCTGGAATGTATATTTAAGAGGAACTTGAAAGGCCACTATCAAAATACTACCAGCTTTTAATTGTTTTTAATATTCAATTGAGGAATTTCTTGTATTGGCTTCCTCATCTTTGAACAAAATTGTAAATTAAGTTTTATCTTTGCAGTTGTATCAGATTCTCCTCCAATAGACTTAATCAGGGATGCCTTTTGACCTTCTTTTGAGGGAGCTAGATGACACTTCCTCAGAGGACTTTTGTTGTTAAATATTTAGAAGACAAAGAGATGATCTAAATCTCCACAAATTTATGTCACAGCTTTACTTTCGGGCAGATTTCTACCATCAATAGCATTGAGGGATATTTGCAGATCCTTAGAGTTGTAGGTCTAATTAACCAAGTTAAATGAAAATGTGAGTCTCTGTGGGATAATAGATTATTAGATTATCTTTTCACCATTGACAACTGGGCTTACTCCTAGAAAGACTTTTCCCTAAGCAATTCACTTAACTCTTGTTATCCTGTCCCCTCCAGGTTTGAGAACTAAAGATGATTAGAGCCGATGAATCCCAGTAATGAAAGAATACCAGAGGCTACGAGGTTTTGATTAAGTACAAGATTTGTCTTAGCTCAACTGCTTTCAGATGTCCAGGAAAAAAAAAGAATAGGAAAAGGAGAAGAGAAAAAGCATATGCATCTTTTGACTTGGGTGAAAAATCTTGTTCATTGCAAATGCATGACGTTTTCCAAAAGAATAAAATAAGGAGACCTAGATGGGTAAGCATCCGAAAAAAAAGAGGTAAAGCCAGAAGAAAGAGAAACCAATTTTCATGATCAAATAAAACTCCTTGCTCAGTAGCAGGAAGATGCAATTTCTGGATTTTCTGTACCATTGTATTTGTTGGATTTCTTCCATCTCTTCCTAGCATAAAAAAAAACAAAGCAAAAAAGATATTTTGAAAGGGCTGGTACATCTCATCCAGAGGATTGGAGACTCAAGATAATTTTCTCAAAAATGTTTATACTTTCTTTTAGTTTTCATATTGCTGTATACTATAATCAAGTTTTGGCTTCCTTGAATAGCCTATAGAAATACTTTCTTGACATCCTAATTTCTACCTCATCTTAATTCCTTTATATTGTCTTCTGCTTCTGAGAAAAACTGATGTGTGAATTAAAATCTGTTTATATTTGGATTTTGCAAAAGAGATACTTTAGCAACAGTTAGGGTTCCAAAACCAAATGTCATTATGTTATTGTTATATGATTAGTGTTTGTATTTATGTTAATAAAAATCAAAAGGATAGAAAAAAATAGTTTTCAAGAGAAAGAACAATGATTCCATCAACTTTAAACATATTGAAGTCACTCTGAAGCCGCTGCAGTTTGACAGCTACATACACTGCAGTGTAATTTCAGAACAGACTTAAATTCTTTTCAACCTGTTTTGTTTTTTTCTGAGTGCCAACTGTTTTAGTAAAATTCCAAAAGGATTGCATTTTCTGGATTTGTGCTATTCACAGGAATAAAATTATTTCTTGAATTATTATTGGGTATTGTAGAAAAAAGAGCCCTTCATCTTACATGAAAATATTTTAAAAATTTCTTTTCCTTGTTTAACCAAATCAAAAGGAAGGTCATGAAATACTGCAGTCACTCTGTTATTATTTGCCAGTCCTCAAAATGTTATTTCAGTTTTACAGAGATTCATGAGCTAAGAGTGACCCAAGGGCAAGAATAATTATGTTCTATAAGTTCCAAAATGAGATAGAAAAATCTTGTCTCCACCTAGAAAAGATGTACCCTTAAAATATGAACAGGCATTTATAGATTACTCTAGACTTGATATGAAGGATTAATAGCCTTTATTTAAACTTTTTGAGTGTTGAAATTAGTGTGATGATTTCTTTGATCAGTTTGCAATAACAGGTGAAATAACTCTTTATTAATACACAGAAATGTCTTATCTGAAAACCTAAGAGAAATATGACTGTACTGCCATTACCTGGGAAATTTATAATTCTCTGTTAGAAACATAAAACCATGCAGTGCCTTCTTCCAGTATTAGTTCTGAACTGCAACTAAAAGATTTATGGTAGAATAGTAGCAAATGTAGTTCTTTAGTTCACACAACAGTCTCTGTATTTTGAGGCAGCTGCACAACAGGCACTATTCTGCTGTTCTTTACCTTGAAGCCGTTATCATCTCCTATTTGGTGTATTATATTTAGCTTATACCAAGGCATGGAAAAAGCAGCAATTATTTTAATCTGATATGCTTCTTTCTGTATGTTAAAAATGCTGTGAAGTGAGAAAAAATAAGTGAGCAAGATTTCAAAATACTGAAAGTGATTTTTTTTTTTAATGTTTCACCAAAACTCTTTGCAAATTCTTTCATTGCCTAAGGGAGATACTTAAAAGAAAGAGTGCTTTAAAAGTAAGGCTGAAATGAGTCAGACTTACTTTTTTTGCTGTGACTTAATGGAAAGAATATTGCTTTTACTGTGGGGCATTTACATTTGCAAATTTGATTATTGCAATGCACAGCATTGCTAGTATAGACTATAATTCAGGGGCCTCGTGCCACAACGACCACTCATGCTTAATGTGTTAGAGGAGTGTCCTGTTGAAATCAGTAGATATAATGAGAGATGTATATGTGCTAAGACATGGAAGAGTTACATATCTGTTCAACTTGTGAACACTGTCCTTTTTCCCAGTAGAAAGTGCCTTTAGAAATCGAAAATTTACTGAACTTTGGTATTTAAAGAATAAAGAGTTTCTTCTGACTACAGAACCATTATTTAGATAACAGCTGTTTTAAAATAGATTCAGGTTTTTGTGGAAAAGAGCACAGTGTGCCTCTGCTGACGAGAGAGAGAGAACAAGAGGTTTTTAAAGAAAGTCTTGTTTATCCTCCAATATTTTAATGTTAGGCTAACTAAGACCTGATGGACCATGCGAACATTTGAAGCTGTAGGAAGAAACACTGATCCTGAGATCTGCTCATGTCTGTTTTCTGTTGCTGCACACATCTTTCAGTGCGTGCATTTTAGCTTTTAATACCCTGGAATTAATTTATTGGCATCCTGTGCTGAAGACCAAATGCACTTTGATGTCTTAATAATAAAATCTGAGGCTTTATGTTTATTACATTGATCTATGTGGCTGATTTGAAAATATAATGCTTCCATAGGAGCTGTTAAGACCTTGTACTTATAAAATGGAATCAGTGAGAAAAGTAAAAAAAATAAAACTGAATAGAATTAAATAAAATATTAAAATATAATAACATGAAATCAAATGAAATTTAAAGCAATAAAATAAACTCAATGAGATGTAAGAATGAGGTTGACAAGGAATCATTCATTATGAAGGCATTCAATGCTTCTTTTACTAGTCCATCTAGGTTGCAGCATTATGATTTCATAGAATCACATAATCATAGAATGTTTGAGTTGGAAAAGACCTTTAAAAACCCCATCTGGTGCAGTTCTGTTCTGTTTTAGTGTTAGTGCTAGTAAATAAGAGGGGTTTTCTTTTCTCCATTGTTTCTTTGTTGTTTTTTTTTGGTATGAGGGCATGAAGGGAGTTTGTTGTGGTTTTGTAGTGCTTTTCTATTTCTTTCCATGACACAGGTTTTGTATTGCTGTCTTTAGAGTGCCTTCCCTGAAGACAGAAAAATCTTTTTTCACTTTTTATCCTATTTGCCCACAGAGCTGATAGATGTGGTCTTTATGCTGTTTTGCTGCTGCAATGCATTACATTTACCATTAAGGAGGCTGCATGAGGCCAGATATCTAATTAGTGACATTACAAGGGCACAGGTTGAGGGAGAAAGGGAATGCAGTTTCTGATGAGGTCAGGTTGGTGATTACATCTAATGTTCTTCAGGCAGCCTTGCACTGATCCACGGAAGCAAATCCTATATATCCCTATAGGAGAAAGACAAGTAGAGCCTTGTAAGGGTACATATTTGTGATGTTCACTAAAATAATACTGTTTTTTTTCTTAATTGTCTGGAAGACTATATCTGCCTACTCAAGAAACAGTAAAATGCTAGTCCTTTCATGTGATATTATGGCTAGTACACTTTCTATCTCTAAAATTCCACTTCATCTTGCTATCAGTGTGTTGAAACATCGCTGTGTTATGTTGCACATAATGTTTCGGGCTTTTAAGGGGAAAAGGGTGATGATTTCCTTGTAATTTGCATTTGTAGCTTGCTGCCTGTTTATGCTTTGGGAATGACTATTCTATGGCTCAGTCTAAATGAGAAATGCTGTTGATAAAAGCCTTACTGGAGAAAAGGAAAAAGAACAAAAACCCTTTAAAATTATGCTTACATTAAAAAAAGCTTAAAAAAATATATCTATTGGTCCTAAACAAAACAAACAACCCGCACCAAACAATTTCCTAGGATTTGTTTTATGAAAGGATCTCACAGATTTTTACCTTTACAAAATTGAAGACATTTTAACAATGTCATTTTACACACCATAAATGCTTGCTGATTTTTTTCTTAAATTCCCTACCATATGATCCTTTTGCTCATTTTATGATATTACAAAATGCTCAAACCTCACACTTTGTGTAATGTTTTCTTCCTTTCTTGTGTGTGTATACATGCTGTTTGAAAGGAATAGGGGACATGACAAGGGAGATAATAACAGACCATTGAGGATAGCTAAAGTGACTTGACTTTCCCCTAAGAACTGTCACTGTAGCAATATTCCTAGATTGGTCATGCAAAGTGTGTGCATTAGTGGTGATGGCAGTGAAGGAGGCACGGGGAGCTTTGATTTAACCAGACAAATGGTAGAGGACAGAAGGTGTCATTATTCAAAGCACTGGTTACCATCTTGAGCAACTGGTGAGAGATAAGAAGCAACATGTGGAAATTGAAGTCAGAATACAGGCTAGTTCATCCCCACCCCTTACAAAAACTGGCAGAAGCTCTGCAACTGCCCTTGTACAGTTTGACTTGCACCCTGAAAACGAGGTAGCCATTATTTAACATTCCCTGCCCTTGTGGCACTGGGAAGCTTCCTGCTCTCTAGCAGTCCGTGGGATAGAAGAGAGTTAAAGGAGGCTGAATGATTTATGTAGTGCCTGAACAGATTTCCAGCAAATGAAAGAGTTTCTGATGCCAGGTCCATTCTTCAAAAAAAAAATCATTAGCCCCAGTATTGATATTTTTATGAGTGTTGCCCATGCTGACATGAAATTAAGTTGTATTCTGGCATCCTGTCCAGCTCTTTGTGGTCTGGGAGCTTGGAGTCTGGATAGACATATATTTTCTGTCTTAACGGTATGGTCCTTCTTCTTGCATTCCTGCTTCAAATTTCTTTATCCCAGTAGCAGTTCTACAGCATTTGCATTTTGGCCTAGCTCAGGCAGTGCCATAGTCACTATGCTCTTTTCTCTGCCTCATAGATTAAGAATGTGTGAGCTGTGTCTGTGTTTTTGGAATTTAACAGGCACTCATGCAGAACAAGTTACAGGATATGCTTCTGAAACACAAATGAACTCTAAGCATTATTATGATTACCATAGTATTATAACTTTCTCATACTTATTGTTGAGCTGAAGACTTCTAGGTTTTCCACTGTATATTTTTATATTTTTTTCAGAATATATGAAGTCAAGAGGAAACCTAATTCATGCAGAAGGCAAGGGGTACTGATAAAGACGATTAGCTAAATAAAATGGCAAGGCTTGAACATGGACAAATTAAAAATATTAGCTGTTTATTCTGAATTTAACTGAGGAAAATATGGAGAGAACAGGAGATGATGGAAAGGAAGTGTTTGCCGACGCAAAGTATGAATAAAAGATTCTCTTTTCTAGTAGCAGAAGGGTAGAAAGCTAGACTAAGAAGTTGTGAAGGTCAGGGTACTTCTTTTGCATTAGGAGAAAAGGAGTTTTTAATGAATTCTGTTTGACAAGATATACTGATCCAAGCTAGGACAATTTAAGAGGTTAACACCTCCAGCTGTCCATCACATCCACTGAGTGGTGCTTACAAGTCCCAAAACCATCTGAAGAGCAGTGGGTCTGGTCTTAAAGTGCTGCAGTTCAAAATCTGGCATATTAATGCAAGCCATCATTGATTTTAGTCTGTGTTAATATATTGATTTATGAACTACTCTGGCTAAGAGCTCTGATTCATGGTCGCTGTGGGATTTAGTAGCGTTTAGGGGCAGAAGCCAATTCAGCCATCTTAGCTGAGAGCAAGTAGAGGCCAGGAGAGTGGAGAATGCCACTAAGAGGTAAAATTGGTTTATCTGACCAGCCAGAGTCATGACAGTGATAGTCCCTGCTTTGCTTATATTCCTGTAAGGTCTGGCAATATATATATTTTATATATATATTCATATAGTAAACTGGGGGAGTCATTGGCTTACCTCCGCACAGCAGACTGGGTTAAAGCCAGTGTGGTATCAGCTCTCGATAGCTTACTGACTTTATTAGCCCTGTTGAACATTGAACACCTCTGTTTCCCTTTTCATTCTGTTCAATTATGTTGAATTATCTTCTGGATATATCGGTGGCACCTTCATGAGTGTTGTAATGGCTGGCTTTCATGTTTTGCTGGGTGCCAACAAGGAAGACGCTATATTAGTCGATGAAATGGTGTTCCTTAAATAGCCACCTGATGAGCTGCTGATTTCAGGCTCAGGCTGGCACAGCATTCTTAGGGATAAGCTATAGCATGTGACACACAAAGTAAGGTCTCAAAATCATAGCTTTGACAGTTTGTTCCAGGCGTAGGTGTCCTGAACAAGTTTCATACAGTATATACATCTAGCACTTCTATACTTCCAATCTTTTTGAGTTGGTGTGTGTTTGCGGGCTTTAATAAAACCCACAAATGAAATTTATATATAATATAATTATAATATATATATTATATAATATATAATTATATTATATATAATATATAATCATATCATAATATTATGAAAGATAACATGTTACACTAGAATATTCAGTGTCAAGTAATCCAAAGGTTTACCTTCCAACATTAATGATAATAAAATGGATGGCATATGTCTTTTTGAAAGGAATATTTTAAAGTAAGAAAAGATTCCAATTGCTGAAAACTTAGCAAAGCAATTTTGTTTTTCAGTTTGTCTTTTTTGAAGATTGAGATTAAGTGAATAACTATGAATTGAAAATAGTGAATACCTACTTTCCTGTAGTACTTTACATTTGAAGATTTTTGTTATTTTGATACAGAGTTGTGTTACAGGTGACCTGAAAGTGGAGAGAGGAATATTGTTTTTAAAATTTTGTTACCTTTAAAGATGGACAGAAAATACTGTCAGTATTTCACTACCTGTTTACAGTACAAACCTAAAAACATTTGTCTCACTCACCTGAAGTATTCTAGAGGATATGAGGGGATTTATTGCTGGTAGCTTCATAAATATTTGGGAAGTGAATGTGAGAGCATGCAAACATTCAGTTTGAAGTAAGTGAAATTATTTGGTAAGAATGTTCTCCTTACCCTCTATAAGCTGTGAGACTCCTTCATGAGGCTTGAGCTCCCATTGTGCATCATCATCATAAAGCTATCATAATATTCAAAAGGAAGCCGTGAGAAAACCACTTATAATCTAAAAATGAACTTTGGCACATAGTAGGGGGTGGAAGTACTCAAAATTATAATTGCAACTTATGGGATGTAGAACTCTATTAATTGAAGACCATAACATTTTACGTTTTATCCAAAGCTTAAAGGGAATTGTTCTTGATCTTGGGTTTTGGTTTTGTTGGTTGTTTTTTTTTGTTTGTTTTTTAGTCTCCAGAAAATTCTTAACTTTGTAGGAAAAATATTCCTTGAAATGAGTTGCCTTTCATTTTCTTATCAGTTTGCGGTCTAACATTCTTCAAATTTTTGTTCATCTCAGTAAGCAAACTTCAGTGACAAAGGACAAACTGTTTCACACCTTTGCTCTTACTATTGATTTTTCCAAATACACTTTCCTGTTCCTATCTATCACAGCAACTATGCCTTCGCAATAACAAAAAAAAAAGAAAGAATTTTACTTAGAACATATTAGGTATTTTGTAATGTGGGAAAAACTGAAGAAACACTGAACTAATAGGATCATATACAATAAAAAGGCACTCAGGTCACCGAGATTTCTTCCTGAGGATGTTCCTTGCACGCATTGAAACTTTTACAGTTTTTGCCCTCCATGGTTTGTGACTTTTAATTGGAAATATCACCACAGTTGCAATTAAATTGGAGCTATATGCGCACATACTTATCTCGGTATTCATATAGTGGAAATCTCTTGTCTTTCTTGATTATGAAAGATGACTGTGAAAAGCCCTGCAAGGCCCAGAACTCAGAGGCAAATGCTAAAAAGAAGTTTTTAAATATTAGCTTGTAATTTTTGGTAGAGTGAAGTTAGTGAAGAGTGGGCTTATTAAAGGGATTGTGTTTTCCTAATGAAAATTTTGAAATGCATATTCTGCACTTTTTCTCTTTTCTAATATAAGAAAAAATGTATTAATAATATCGCAAGTAGGGTATCATTATTTGTTGCATAATATTTTATTTTTTCCAAATCAGGCATAGTCAAGAAAATTCAGGTTCTGACAATGTATCTTTGTGAATATAAGTTAAAACAACTTCAGTTATTTGAGAGAGAGTCTATATATGTAGGCTTTTAACAGAATGGTCAAAATACAGTAGTGAATCTACCTTTCAATAATTCATTTGTGTAATTACACCCTTAGGCTTCTCAAATTATGGCAGAGACTCATTCAGGAGCTGTTATTAGCTTAGAATCAAGAGGCATGTGTTTTTTTTTATTCCGCTGGGAAATTCTGATTTGTAGTCTAGAGAACAGGGTGAAGAAATTGTTGGGGAATTTTGAAGAGAAAGAGAGAATTTACAAAATCCAAATAATGTGATGTATGTTGCTTTTTTTTTTTTTTAAGAATTCTTAGGGTTCTGGATATAAGGGTGAGTATTTGTATATGGAATGACATTTGTGTACCACTTTTGAGTGGGAAAGTGTGTTTTTCTTCTGGGATATAGAAACAGAATGTGGGGATTTTGAGAGAAAGTAGAGATTTCAACAGATCTGCTGTGAAATGTGCTGAAGCATAGCTACAATAGCAGCCGGTGTGGAATAATTCAGTTTAGAAGACGTATGTTTAGCTACTCAAATGCAGTACAAATATTCCTTTTTAGCTTTTGTTCATTGTTTTGCTTTCCTATTATTTTGTGGTGATCACTTATAACAATTTGAATTATGTAAGGAGAACTCAGAAGAGCAAAGAAAGATTTTAAAAGTAAGTCAGGGAATAATGCATTTCAGCAAGTCAGGTGTTTGGTTTGGGGATTTCCTTAGCTAAACCCTTCTAATTGTTTTTTTAAAAGTTTGTACCAAAACCTGTGTGTTTTGTTTGTTTACATGTAGCTAATGTGAACATTATAATATAGATTACTCTGGCTCCAGTGTATGCAGCTTCTATGGTATTGAATGAAATGTGAGCTAGTTCAGTTTGCCTTGTGGCTAGTTTTGTCTGAATGTCTCCATATAGCCACTGCTGGGTGGTGAAACAGTTGAACGTTTATGCATATATTCACAGTCTTCTTTGACAACACTTTTCTTCTCCATCTATAAAGGAAAAAAGCTGTTGCACTATTCTGTTTCCTT
Source organism: Pezoporus wallicus (assembly GCF_028554395.1). Taxonomy (NCBI): domain Eukaryota; kingdom Metazoa; phylum Chordata; class Aves; order Psittaciformes; family Psittacidae; genus Pezoporus; species Pezoporus wallicus. The sequence goes on along the minus strand of NW_026639458.1, from coordinate 344,794 downwards.
TCTAATTCATCCAGCAGAACAGTTTACTTTATTAATTATTCATTACAGGGAAATCAACCATGATTTTGAAGCTCAAAAAAGAAAGAGTAGGAAAAATATAATGTTAACTAACTTGTGAGCAGAAGGTTCAGGGTCTACCAAATCAGACTTTATACAGTAAATTAACTCTCAAAACGTAAATGTTTTTCAAATGGAAAGGGCAATGATGAATTGTTTTAAGCAAGAATGTAAGACTAGAGTCTTCTAATAAAAAGTCCTGACCCATGAATGTTCAACAATCTGCTGATCTCAATTGAGTGGAAAGATTGCCAAATTTAAAAGGCACTGGCCAGGTGATTGACTGTTATTTCCAGCATACACACATGGTGGAAATAACTTTATTAGCATTCATATGCATCTATACTTCTGTGTTGTACAAGGGTCTTCTTCAAGGTTATGAAGTGAAAATGTTACCATGAAATGCTGTTAAGAAGCACATTAACACAGTTGCAAAATGGGTGCAGCAAAAGTATTGAGGTTCAATAAGAAAGAAAAGATATGTTTAATTATGGTATAGCAAATGCATATTACAACATTTTGGCTGGAAAGACGATTTATAGTTGACTTATTTTTCTAAAATGCAATAACATTGCTGCAAATATATGGAATAGAATACATTTTTTAAAAGGAAGGAAAATCTTGTCACAGAATCCTTTAGGCTGGAAAAGACCTTTAAGGCCATTTAATCCAACCCATCACTGGCAGGTCCACCACTAAACCACTTCCTTAAGCACTGTTTCTACATGGCTTTTACATACCTCCAAGGATGGTGACTCAATCACTTCCTGGGCAGCCTGTACCAGTGCTTGACAACCCTTTCAGTGAATATTTTTTTCCTAATATCCACTCTAAACTTCCCTTGGCCAATTCCCTCATGTTCCTTGCTTGTTATTTGGGAGAAGAGCCTGACCCCCACCTTGCTACAACCTCCTTTCAGGTGGTTGTAGAGCACTAAGGTCTCCCCTCAGGCTCCTTTTTTCTACACTAAACAATCCCAGTTCCCTCTGCCATTCATCGCAAGACTCGTGCTATTTTGCCTTTGTGCTATTCATTATCTTTCTACTGACCTGATCCAGCACCTCAGTGTCTCTCTTATAGTGAGGGGCCCAGAACTGAACACAGGATTCGAGGTGCAGCCTCACTCAGTGCCCAGTACAGGGGGGATGATCACTGCCCTGGCCCTGCTATCTGTATCTATTTCTGATACAGGCCAGGATGCTGTTGTCTGTCTTGGCTGCCCGAGCACAAGCTGGCTTATATTAAGCCGGCTGTCAACCGTCACCTTCAGGTCCTTTTCCATCAGGCAACCGTCCAGCCACTCTTCCCCAAGCCTGTAACATTGCGTAGGGTGTCAAATAATGAAAACTAATACAAAATTCAGCTGGCAGTCGATAAAGTAAATATACTTTTTACATGAGAAAGTTTAATTTATATTGTTAGTTGCTTTGAGTGAAGTCTGATGAAATGAAATGTAATGAAATGAACTCAGACTCTGGGTTTTTTTCATAGCCTGAAGGTATTCTTAGCATTTATGTTGACATATGGAATAGGTTTAGGCTTTCACATGCTGTGTAATAATAACCTGTAAAGATGCTGTACTAGCATATTTTTAGGTAACCGTGAAGTTATGCAGGTGTTTATGAAGAGCTTTCTCCCAAAATCAAAGTCTGCTGAACCTTTAGTGGTCTTAATACTTTTATTTTTTTTTCTAAAAAAAACCCAAACAATTTAAATAATAGCTGTGTTCCTTTATCTATGTGGGCAAAACGGTGAATATTACAGGAGATGGTATGATTGAGGCCAGTCAGCATACAGAATTGGTGTCATACACATTCTGTTCTGCCTCCTCAAAAATAACATTAGAGCTTATTTAATTTCTACTAACTTTCATGATAATTGAAAGTAGCAATCAATATAGTATTGCATAGAAACTAACTGTTGTTGAACTAGAAAGGTGCATATTGTCCATGGAGAAAGACAGCTGCAGTGATATCCTGATTATTGCATATAAAACAGCATGTCGAGAAAATTTGAAACTATATGACAACTAGAATATTCTGAACTGCACTTCATGGGAAAATCCACCAAAGTATTCCTCATTAGATGAGGAAAAGTAAATAGAAAATAAATGGTGAGTGCTGCTTAAGCATCTGTAAAGGATCAACTGGATACTAGCATGTAATATAATCTTTTTCCCTTGTGATCTAGAAATCTTTGAGTATTTTAATTTTACATATGAAGGTATGCACATTATCTAAATGAAAACCTCTGATACCATATCTTAAATATAATTAAAGTAGAAAAAAAATATTTTTCTGAAATCCTGAAAATTATGGATGTAGCAGACCACAAAATTTTATATTTTCCGTTAACCTTGTGGCTTTTCTCATGGTATCTCCTAACATTCCTATGATGGGGTAGAGAAAATGTTCTCTTCTTACTTTTAATGGAAGTGATGTCTATTAGTCCACAGCAACAAGTGGCATGTTCTTGTGATCCAAAGAAGAGCAGGTCTGTATCCCCATCTTTCAGCTCCTTCTTACTGGGGAAAGCCTAAAAATAAGTAGTGCATAGCATACTTAGCATAAATTTTTACATTCCTCAGATTATGTTTTGGCTAGCTACAGCTAATTGACTCTTGCTTCATTTTTATACTTTTTATTCCCCCTCTCCTGTTTCTTCACACTGATATTTTCACTCCTAGTTCCTAACTTGTCATTTTCTTCAGTGAACTTTTAGCATAAGTCTGTGCATTTTCAACTAAAGAAAACTTAATTGTTCTGAACTAAACCTGCAATTTCTGCAGTGTTCCTAGATGCCTGATGAATAAGGGCTTCTTCCTCGAGCAGAAAACTATGAGATGTCCTTAGAGTAACAGGAAAATTAAAAATACTGCTGGGAAGGATTTTGGGGTGAAAAGAGTGTCAGCATGGGAGTTACCAGTGCGCTTACCAGTGACTCCTTTGAGCACAGTGATCCTTGGCTGTTTCAAATCCCTTGAAGATCCAGCTACCATTTCAAGTTTTTTGAACACTTCACATTGTTTAAATTCTGAGAATGTAATAAAGTATTTAGATCATAGAATGATTTGGGTTAGAAGAGACCTTAAAGATCATCTAGTTCCAGCTTTCCTACCATTGGCAGGGACACCTTCCACTAGACCAGGTTGCTCAAAGTCGCATCAAGCCTGGCTTTGGATACATTCAGGGATGTGGTATCCACAGCTTCTCTGGGCAACCTATTCCAGTGCCTTTTCCATCTTCATAGTAAAGAATTTTTTCATAATATCTAACCTAAATCTACCCTCTTGCAGTTTAAAGCTTATCTCCCTTTTCCTATCACTACATGCCTTTATGAAAATTCCATCTTCACCTTCTTAGAGGCCTCCTTCAAGTATTGGAAAGTCTATAAGGTCTCCCTGCAGCATTTTTCAGATCCATGCCTTTAGATTCAGATGCATGAGCCATAATGTTACCTGGTTAGATTCTGGGACCTGAAAAAAATGCATTCCAGCTTGACCCATTAACCTTCCACTTTGTTTTGTAGGGCCTAAATCCTCTGATCTGCATGACCACCAGGACATGCTGCAAAACTAACTTGGTATTTTTTATGCTTTTTAGCATTAAAGGATTAGTAGGATTAAGTTTTAGAGTTTGTTCTAGGTTTGAGAGGGGTTCTGTAAAACCTATTCTTAATCAGAGATGAGCAAATGAATTGTCAGACAAATATTTTACCATTTGACACATTTAATGTTTTGATTTTATCTAATTCAAACAGCCACTGTATTTGATCATTCTGCAGAACCTAATAGGCTGTGTCTGTATTGGAAACTAAATTAGCAGGTAGGAATGTCTCTATAAAACCCTGAATAAACCATCCATAATACCTGAAAGCACTTTTACTGGTAGCTTAAAGTTCACATACTCAAAACTGACTGAATCATTGGAAAGTATTTTATGAGTGAGTGCATAGAAAAGCTGTGTGCTGCATTATTCCTATATGCAAAATGAATACCCAAATGTCCACAAAGGTCCTGAAATGTGATGTGCACTGGCAAAGTTTACAGGGACAGTGTAGCTCAGTTAGGAGGAAAATGACTGAACAAAATGGAAGTTGGTTTCTTTTTTCCTCCCTGAAATAAGACAATCTTAAGTGTTCTTCCCAAGAAAAATCAACAGGCACCTTGGAAAAAGTTGAAGGACACAGCAATAACTTTTTCATTTCCAATTATGCAACTTTTATTTTGGTAGAGCAAGTGTGTTTCACTGATAAGAATTACTTCTAAAATATAATTGAATATTTTAACTTTTAGTATATGCATAAATTGGTTTATTATTCCTCCTCATCCATACTGTAGAACATTTTACATCAGGATTACATTTTTTCAAACCAGGTCTTTTATAATCAAACCTGTTTCACAGTTTAATCTTATCATTATATTACAGTCCAGTACTCTTAACATTTTTATTGTTAATCAGAAGCTGGCAGGATTCCATATCATGTACCTCTTCCTTGCTTCAAAAATACAATATCCTGAACCAAAAAATTGAAAATAAAAGAAAAAAAAAACTAGTAAGATTAACAATAATTCTAATAACGCAATAAGACCAAGTGAAAAATTAACACTGTTAATTTGACTCAAAGTTATGAATTTCAGTGATTTTGAGAAATGTCACTTGTAATTCATTGTTTCATTGGATGCCTAAGTTTGTGCATTAGATTGCTCTGAAGTGATAATAATTTTTCTTTCATATATGCTTTTTGCTTGACTTGATTTTATGACTCACTATTAAAAGTGGTAATGCTGAAAAGTAAGCTAACACTTTTGCAAAGATATTCCTATTACGTGACTTTTCCTTTGAGATTTTACTTGCTTATGTTTTCTGTGCCTGTTTGTACAATAGCATTTTACTGGGTTTAATGTTTGCAGACAAATTTTCAGGCAGGAGTCTGTAATGGACTTCTGAGCTGACAAGTTCTGGTAAATTAGTTATTTCCAGCACTTCCTTATTTAATTCTGATGTTTAGCAATTTTTTTTTATATATTTGAGCTTCCTTAATAGAGTTAAATAGTTTTGTTAATACCTGGAGATACTTATGGATAAGAATTAATAGCTTTTTTCTTAATCTGTCCCAAATTGCTTTAAAAAGGACAAAATAAAATCAATATGGATGAAAAGTATCCGTTTGACTTAAATGGTTATGACATTTATGGTTGCAGATAGATGATCCAATGCTGATATCAGATGTAAGTACAGATGTTTCTAACACATTTCTGAAATTTTGAATGCAAGATTAAAACTGTCAGATCATAATAGAAGCTTTTCTGCAGTTGAAACGGTGGCACTGCTCAAGACACATAAAGAAATCAGTACTATTGCACTAAATAACCAGATCATTGCTGCAATCATTCTGAGATTTCTAACACTATAGATCTCCCATAGGTAGCACCTTCTCAACTGATTATATGTGGTATTTAAAATAAATAGCAAATCTACTGTTACTGTCTACCTAAAGGCTGTAAAAAGAGGCCTCTGATAAACCTTGTTAATTTGAGAGTCAGTAATATTTTTCTTTTAACTCAATCAGATACCGCAAATGTTAGTAGGTCATAGAGGCCTAAAGAAGGCAGTTAAAGAAGTTATTTGCATACTTTAAGTGCAAATACAAATAAATTTACTATTATAATGCTATTGCTGTTACAGGCTATACACTTGATACCTAGGACAACCTCCATAATCAGTAAAAGCCTTGTACTGCATGAAGTCAGGAACATTTTGGAATAGCCTAAAATGCCATTTTTCATTTGCCTGTGACATTATGAAGGTAAATGTAGTCTATGCCTTTTGTTATAAACGTATATTTTCTTCCATGGAAAAGCAGTATGTCGCTTCCAGTATTACTTCTTGATAGGTTTCTGTGCCAGAAGTTTCAGTGTAAAAGATTTTAAAAGCTTCAAAGTGACTGAGAAAACAATTGGGGGTTTATTTGATTGACTAAAAGCTTGACTTTGGAAAAAAAAAAAAAAAGTGTAGCTTTTGACAACTGTAAGTTTGCCCAAACTAAATCTCATGAAAGTTTTATAGACTATTAAAGAAATACTTGCTGCTCCAAGAAACCTCACATCTGGAATATAATTGGTAGTCATAATCTGACTACCCATTGCATCTTTTGATATGAGAATATATATTTGCATTTTTTTTATGTTTAAAATTGAAAGCCTTAAGTTAAAAGAGAATTTAATATGTCATACTACAACTGTGCCATCTCATTGTCCTTTTTGTTTCATTTGCCCAGAGACACAGGGTTTGTGAAACACTGTGACTTGTCACATGTGAAAGCTTTGACCAGGAAACAAGAAAGCAAAGCTGGGTGTAAGTTCACACATACACATATATAAAAATACCCCAACATTTACCAATGACAAACAGGTCAGACATTTTAATAATTTTTAATAATGGTTTGAAAGGGAGCTCTCTTGGTGTCAGTGACTCTCTCTGTAGGACTCCTCAAACTGGAAATCTACAGCAGTCTTAAAGCTAAAACTGTTTATTTATATCCGGCTTTCTCAAGCAACAGAAGTGCTGATGGTACTTTTTGTATACATAACATACTATTTCTTACACGTTTCTTAGTTATCAGAGATTAATTACCAAAACCATCACACAGAGATTATATTGTCCTAGAGGAAACTGACTTCAGGCTTTGAAACCTGAATTTATCTGAAGCTTTGTTTCCCTGTTCAGTATCCAGAACGGGGAACACCCTGAACAACCTTATTTAGGCTGACTAGGACGAAATAGAGTGTGGCTTTTTCTCCTTTCTCATAACAGGATGGACTGTTTCTGTATTTATTTCATTGATGTATATGACATGCGCACAAAAAGAGTCAAATCCAGCAGTAATCCTGTATTAAGTAAAAAAAAATGAATCATAAAAATATTTTAGTCAAAATCTCTATTTAGATATGGGAAGTCTTTATGTATATTATGACCATACCATTTGAAGTGAATTGGTAAAATAAGAGGTATTTATAGTACTATAAAAATAAGTCTGATGTGTCGAATAGAACACTCTTACTTATTACAGGTGATTTGTAAGTGACTTCATCTTACTTACTCATTACTTACAAGTATCAATAAGATCAAATTTCTTTCATTTTACAACTTGGAATTCAAATAGCTTCTGTTGTGCTAGATAAACATGGCACTAACTGATATGAGTGATGAGAATGTTCTAGTGGACCTCATTATTCACAAAATATTTCAGTTCACAAAATTATTCAGTTCAGCAAACAGAATGAAAACTGATCTGTGAGTTCAAATGATATGAAAATGAAAGGGTAAAAAATAACTTGTAAATAAATACGTGTAGTCAAGAAGAATAATCTCAGCCTTATTCCTTTAAAGGTGAGATTACTTAATGTTATATTGAATTCCCACTAATTTAAGTATTGCTCAAGTATATGGAGTTAAACACGCTCCAAGTTCAGCAGGGGTTCATAAATTCTTTTTACATTCCTAATCTCCTGCTGAAATCATGTGATTAGAAATTTGCAGTATCATCAGACAATTTCACGTTTTTTTTATCCACATAATTTATTTACCCTTTTGATTTCAGACATAAAATTGTCATTATTAACTCCAGGTTTTCAGAAACAATGAAGTGTTTAGTAGCACAAATCATCTGCCGCAAGGTATAAAGTACCAGTTCTTCCTATTTTTGTATTTCTTTTTTGTTGCAATTGCACATACTTACATACAGCAAGAGGGCCCTTAAGAAAACAGATTTATCTCAAAGGAACTGAAATAATCCTGTGTGTCTTGTCTGACACACTTTCAACTCCATCACTGTGAAGTTGAAAATGCAGTTCAATACTACATATAAACCTGCATACAGAAATGCTGGAAAAGATTAACTTGAAAAAAAAAGTTGTGATGGAAAGACAATTATCTACCCTCAAATAGCTAATTTCCTGTTTACTATTGCCACATGATTTGGTAAAGAGTTCAGAATGTCCACATATATTTTAAAAAATCTTTGTGCAGAACACCAATGCTTATCAATTTCTTCTCCCACCCTCTTGATTTGTATTTTCAGTAGTTAAAAAGGGAAGAACTGCAAGGCTTAAGGTTTAAGGGTTGAATCTGACTGCTGAGTCTTGTGCAGCTTTTGATCTTCCCTTCTCTTCATTGCTCCTGACCTGTTGACAATTCCATGGCAGGTAATAATTCTTTTATCTCCCACAGTTTCTGGTTTGCCCACTTCATCATCTCCATCCAAGTCCTACCTTCTTTAGTAAAAAGCTTTTCATGCTTTAATGCTGTTACATGACTAAAACCAATCTTCAGATGAAGTCTGATAAGTGCCTCACTTTCTAGTTTAAAAAAAAAAAAAAAAAATTCTTTAACTAGTAGTAAGGAGAGAAATGAAAAACTACATGGACAAATGTTTCTTTTGAACCCACACACTAAAGTTGTATCAATTACATTTTACTATTGTTGTTTTTTTGCCGGTATTGCAAAACCCTGTATTATTCATGGTTTAGCTATTTCTATAATATTGACGTTTCTACCTAAGTATAAAGCTTTTTAAAAATTATTTATTTTGCAATTTATTTTGACTTAGTCTAAGTATAGATTAGGAGAAAACCTGAAACTATTGTTTTTTTAATTTTCTTTAATCTTACACTGTGGATCAAATCTCTTCTGTGCACTTAAGCTGTGTCTTCATCTGTTCACACAGGATTCAGTCTTATATCTCTGGTTATATATTTCTCTAAAGCTGCCCTTTCATGTATTAATCATAGAAACACAGAATGGTTTGGGTTGGAAGGGACCTTAAAGATCACCTAGTCCCAGCCCTCCCAAAACATCATGTTTAAAAAAAAAAAAAAAAAAAAGAAGAAATAATTTAATAATAAAACAAGAATAACATCAACAAAATAACACAAAATGACTTTGTAATGCTTCAGTAGCCCCATCTCTCCACTATGAACATAACAAGATAAAGGGAAATTGGAGTCGTGAATTATTCTCTTTTTGAAATATGCCCTACAGACTAACCCTGGAACCTGATTATAAGTTAAAAAGAAAATAAATTAGATTGTAACATATTAATGTGTATTACATTTTGCAGTCAGGTCAAGAACAAGAAACAGAGAAATGTTTGTTTTTTTTTCTTTATATCAAACATTCCTCATAGATTTTTCACTGTATGCCTACCTGATAAATCCTTTCATCCAGTTCTGCAAATGTAAGAATAACCACAGACCTGCAAAATATAGACTATATGGAAAAAAGTAATACACTTAATTTTTTAGTTTACATTTAGATGAATGAGCACAGAAAATATAAAGTTTACATGTTTAAATAAGAAAAAACAAAGTTATACATGAAGTGTATGAGAGAGATACCAGGATTAACAGTAAGCATCATATACTGTTATTAGAAGAAAGTAAAAAACAAATGCTGGTCCAGTACTTGAGAATATTATCAGCAAGCAATGCCAGTGAAAGCTCATTTTTTTAATTTTCAGTTCCCAGTAGAAAAAAAAGGACCTAGTTAGAACAGTTAGTATTGATTATAAGAAGAAAATTCTCAAACCTGTAATTAAAAAGAAAGAAGTTACAGAAAATCTGAGGTGCTGTCAGGCTCACTGGGCCTAATCAGCTTGATTCTAGGGTACTTCGAGGTTTTCAGGACCTGTGTGGACACATCCCTGTGTTATCTGGTACCTGATACAGTGCTTTGAGCAGCAGGTGGGGCTGGAGACCTCCCAAGGTCCCTCTGAGCCCCGGTATCCTAGATCCTGTCTAGAACCTGTGTTTTTACTGTGCCCCCTTTGGAATGATATAGGCTCACTGAACGGAGCCTATGGAAGAGCTGAAAAGAATGAAATAGCTAAAGAAAGAGCCTAGAATCTAAGGGATGTAAGGTCTCAGTAACAAGGGCAGCCACTTACTAATACTTGCTCCTTCTACCAGTACAGCCAAACCAAAACTGACATTCCGTTGGCGCATTGTACAGAAAATCCCATCCTCCTCTTTGTCAATAACCCACACAACAAAATGAACAGCAGAACTGCAACCAAACAAGCACATTTAATTTATAAGTGCAGTAGCTGAGAATGGTTAGCTGCTTTTCCTATCACTGGAAGAGTCTGTAAATCCTCCAAACTTTGACAAATGCGCCTCCCTGTTTCTTAATAATTTGTGTATTAACTTATCATTTGGATGTTTATTCCATGTGTATTCTAAACCAAGGAATTACAATATTGCCTGGAATGAAGTGTGTGTTGTCTTTATTATCCATAAAATTCAGTCTGTCCTGGGTTTAGCAGTAGCAGTCAAAGAGTCAAAAGACTGTTACTGCTAAACCCAAGACATAGTGAGAGAGGTATGTTATGTTCAAGGTCTCTTTGGGTTTTGAGGAGCAAGGGATGAAGTTCTTGTGGAAGAAAACCAAGTGATTCAAGCAGCAATATTTGATGGCCATAAATACTCCTGAGCAGACAGCTCCACAGCCACCCTGTGAGAAAACAAGCCAATGGTGGATGTGGAGAACAGGCAGTGAAAGGAGTAACAGATGGACAGCAGCGTCTGCAAGCTGACTAGAGACCATTGCTTTCCTCTGTTTCATTGTTGGATGATCTTGCAATCTTAAGGACAATAAGATGGAGACATTATTATGTTCTACGAAGCTGAAAGTCTGCAATAGTTTCTAGCTGTCCTGTGGCCAGTAAGAGTCTGCGTGGCACTTTCCATTTCAATGCATGCTAAGAAGGGGGCTGATGGAGTTGCTCACGTTTAAACTAAAATATTGTGAGCCACCACTCAAACTAATTTGCCTTTGTAAGGTCATCTTCTTGAACACAAGACGTTTTTCTGTGGTGCCCACTGAAGCCAGGTGAAACTGATAATTCTATAAGAACTGCTAAGTATTATTGGCCTGGTGTAGAATTAGGCTCTTTACACGGCCTGTAAAATTATGCTGCTGGAAAGTAACTGTGTTCCTGATTGAAAGCTAGAATTCAAAAGTGACAGGAAAATAGCTGCAAATGTGCTAGCATGATAAAAGTTAAAGAACTGTTTGACATCTTCAGTTTACCAATACCTAAGAGAATGACTGAAAAAAGAGGGGAAGCTAAGCCAGCTTAACAAAATGGGGTGACAAGAAGAATAGATGCTCCTTCCATGAAGGAACAAAATATGAAGAGTAAATTTGGGTTTTTTTCTGGTGTTTTTTTTTTTTTATTTTTTTTATAGGTGTCTAGCATATGCTTCATGAGTCATAGAAAATAGTGCAAGGGGATTTTATATTCCCCCCATACAATGATGGTCTAGACCCTGGCAAGCTCTCAGTGGAAGGCAAAGATTAAGTTAAATATTTGCAAGACTCTTAGGATTTGACCAAGACCTCTTAATATGCTCAGTTTGCTATTAGAATTAATTGCTGGCAACCTTGAATCTCTTATGTACTGATTAGTCTTTTCTACTACACTGGCAGCTTTACTACAGCCTCAGAATGGAAACTTTACTTTCTATTTTATGTTCCTTTTTCCTTAAGATGGTCTTCTATTATATAATAGCCAGTGACTGCTGTTTGTGTAAATCACTGCCTCAGTATTTAAAAAACAGTCTCTTAAAATGAAAAATGTTACCATGTAAAAGGTTTTGCTGGTTAAAGAGGATGATTAGACCATCAAGAATTACATCTTTAAAGAGGGGTAATGAGTGTCTGGCTCTCAGTAAATATGAGAAACAAAGAGCTACTTGCTTAGAGCTAGTGTGGTGAGCTTAGAGCTAGTGTGGTGAAACATACTCCACAGACTTACAGCATTACATATGTAAGTGCTCATGAATAAGTGATGTTTCTGTGTGCAAGGTTTGCACTCCACTTTAATCTTTAGTTAGAGTTCTCATCATGTTCTGAGTCTCCACAGAGAGAGAGGCATTTAAATTCCAAAGATTGGAAAGCCACCCTCAGGTCACTTAACAGCACAAATGCACTGAAATGTGCATGTGGAGATTGTTTTTGTAGATCTGTGTATAGGCATATTACACATATTACAAATATATATATGTATGATGCATGTATACACAGACTTAACCCCCATCCCGTGGTGCTGTGTGTGAATTTCTCCACATAAGCAATAATCAATCCCAGTAAAAGGTAAATTTAGATACGTCTGGGAAATATCTGCTGAGGCTTTTCTTGTTCTGCCTGAGTACAAGTAGAATGTTGAGAGCTCTGATGGATTATACGTACAAATGGCTTTGAAGACCTTTTAGTTTTGCTGATATTCATAACTTCCACAAGTTATTTCTGCTTATGTTCATATACAGTAGATTGCATTCTGTAGATTATGGGAAAAAATGATGCATAATTGTATTCACCTATTTGGCAGTTTCTAGAGATCACTGCAGAGTTATGTGGCTGTGGGTGTAAATCTAAATATTAAGATTTTTTTAAATAGGTTTGCTCCTTGAGAATTGTGGGTACTGAATGCAATACAGTACATATAACTGTAATATTTTAGGAATATGTCTTACATTGCTTAATGCTGAACCCAATCTAAGAAGGAAATCTGGGCACCAGTCGTGTTACCAGGTTCACACTGTATATTGAAAAAACAGCAAATAGGCCATTTTATGTGATACTGGAGGAACTGTATGCTGGAAAAGTAAAAAAACCCAAACACATAAATACTCAAAGGCAAGAGTATTTGGATAAAAATACAAGAGAAGTTTAAATAGGTATCTGTCATTGGTATTTCTTTGGCACTTACTAGTTTCAAAGTAATGCTGTGCTTCAGACAGAGGAAACTTCAGGAACTGGCGTCTGTTTCTTCGTAATTACCCTCTCATCCTGTTTAATTTACACATGTAGGGATTTTTTTCTTTTTGTTTTCTGTGTTTGCATTGAGACTGATAGTGTTGTACTTAAATTGCTAAGAGGGAATACAGGCCATATATAAAGGCTACATAAATTACCTAGGAAAATTCAAAAGAAGTATTTTTTTTTTCCAAGATATTATCACCTAGAACAAAGATATAAAATTAAAGAACAGGAAGAAGTGGGTGGATGTCAGGAAGTCTCCAACAATGTGAGAAGACCCAGTGTCTGGATAATTGCTTTTGACAGGTGTGCTACAAGGGCCAAACAGACGAGAGCTTCATAACTGTTTGTCATCTTTCATTGCAACTTTTTACAAAAAAAGAAGAAAAATGACTGAAGTGGGAAATTTATGTGTTTTGAGGTTATGAGGAAAGTTACCAAAGGCCCCAATTTAAAGATTTCAGAGCTGTGAACAAGAAATGAAATGTTACACGATATATGAAGGTTGGAGTTCAGTGAATGTGTGTCTAAAGAAATGACTTGCATTTTAATGAACTGTATTACACTAGAGAGGCAGCAGCTTGGTTATCATTTCTGAACAATGACTTCGACTGCATGCGGATGTCAAAGAAAGCTCATTATACCAAAGAAGTTATAATTCAGCTCTACAGATTGATATGATGGCTACCAATTCATAGTATGTGTCTAAAGGCAATGGAAACATCAGTGAGGGGTATCCAAAATGTTTATTATTTGTGGTAAATAGCTTCATGGTTTCAACTTAGAATTCAAGGGGCTTTTCTTTTTCAGGAAAAAAAAGAACTTTTGATTTGGTCTGTAACCTAAACCTCAAGTCTACCCTACAGCTTTGCATGGCAGCTAAATATTTTTGAGGCTCATATTGTACAGATTGAGAGAAAGCATTTAACACAAATATTGCCTCTGAAGGAGCAGTTAGAAACTTATGCTATCTCTGTAAATACTGGGGGTTTGTTTCTTTGCATGTTTGTCCCAGGTTGTAGAATTCCTGACAACTTTCTTTGCTTACTTATTTCAGTGACAAATGTTGATTTTGCTACACTATAGTCTTAAAATGAAGTTCATACTTTCTTTTTTTTTTTTTTTTGTATTAAATTCCTATAAAACCCACTTTTTCCTCTATTGATGCTGTTGTGAGCCTGGAAACTTTGCTTTCTTGAATTCTTTTCTATTTGCGCTCTGCTTGATCAACTATTTCTGCTTTCTGAGTAGACATCTACATTTGTGTTGTGTGCAAAAATATTACCATAGGTAAGAAGATACTCCCATTGTTACCTCTATTTCATGTGCATATATGTTTCCAAAGAATAGCTATCCTCCAAGCCTTAGGATAACAAAAAATTTATTGTAGCGATACTCCCTGTAAAATAATACTGTAGCAAAAGAGTGTACACAAGATAAATGAAATTCTGATACATATTCATAGTTTTGAGGTTTTGTTTATTCATTCAGATTTATCCTTTTTTTAGCAACATCCTGGTGGGATTTTTTTACCTTCTACATCAAGGAGTTAAATGAAAATCTTACAACCACAGAACAAAACTAGGCTTAGTTCATATGTTAATGAGTCCGGATAATTGCAGCTTTCCCTAGGTAATCTCAGTGTCAATTATTCATGAACAGTTGACAGCAGACATGACATTTCCAACTGTCAGCTTTCAGTCGTTTTGCTTACAAGTCTGAAATGCTTAAGTATGAAATGTTAGGTAGGAGTTAAGAATTGTGATTTTTATTTTTTTTCTTTTTCCCCAAGAAAAACAGGCAAACAAAAAAATGGAGACACTGTAAATTTTGCCTGAAGTACAAAATGGGAGCCTATGCCTGCCAGTAACTTTGACAGTGTTGTTGGGATGAAGCTATTGCTCAGGTATTATGATCCACTGAGCTCCAAAGTCTGTGCTGACCCAAGTAACAATATTATGTCTCATCCTGGCGCAGAGATAGTGCTATGCTATATAAAGGTGAAGAACCATATTTTGCTTCCCTTCCACTCAGTGCTTGGTCCCACATATATATATGTCTGGCAAATAACACCAGGCTCCCTGCTCAGTACCCCTCTATACTTCAAAAAAAACCTAACAACCATCACAGGCATATTCTCAACTTTCCCTTTTGTGAAACTAGGCTTCCTTAACTTAACTGACTGTTCAGAAGTGAAATGCAAACTTTGCAACCTGCAATTTACAAGTTCTCTCAGTAAAAGTTAGACTTTATCCACTAAAAGTTAAATTCCCATGTACCCTTAAGTGCCTCTGGAACAGTCGTATTTTATGACTGCTGTTCTTATATCTGTGAAGACATTAGAATATTTTCCAATACTAGCACCCTAATTGAAATTAATTGACAATAATACAATAGGGAACAAGTTTTTAAAGGCATTTAAGTGCCTAAAGATGCAGATAGTTACTTAGTGAGGTTTTTCAAAAGATTATACACACCTGACTCCCATTATGAAAACGTTTAAGGAGTCTCAGTCCATTAATAAGCTATTTTAGATTTTCAGCCTTCATACTAATTTTGGGATAATGACTATTTAAGAAAATGTTCACCCAGGCTGAGCATTTACATTTTTTTCTAACCAAGTTATTTTTCATTTAAATGCATGTAATTCTTAGCATAGCATTGCAGGTATTTTTGTATTTTTTTGTATTTTTTTAGTATTTTTTTAATAAGAAGACTGGGAAAGCATAGTGTAAGAATTTGAGTTTAATAATGATTTGGGTTCCTTGACTAATGGAAGAAGTTAATTTTAAGGGTACATCAAAACTCAGTGTACAATACCAAATTTCCAGAAATCCAATCCCTGCTAAAGCACAGCACCCAGGACATGGACCCAGTTCTCCATTACAGCATCACAGAATGGTTTGAGTTGGAAGGGACCTTAAAGCTCATCCAGTTCCAATCCTACTGCCATGGGCAGGGACACCTTTCACTAGGCCAAGTTGCTCAAAGCACTGTCCAACCTGGCCTTGAATGTTTAATCTTTCAGCTTGCACTCAGCATTTACTCAGTTAATCTTTCATTATTCGCAAAGTCTGGTAGCCCATATTAGTGCTGGTCACGCTGGACTCTTGCTATTTCTACAGTTTCAAGACATTACTCTTCCATTTCATTATTTAATTGACAATGTTCAATTGTCAGAATGAAAAGAGATATGTGGAATTCCCCAAAAGCAATTCTATTTTAATACTTTATTGTTGTCAACCTGTCCATGTTCATGGTCTTGTATAGTATGATCCTTCATCAGCCTTTTCGAAAATACACTATTTTTCATGTGTCTGGTTTGTTTTAATTCAAAGAAGTAGATAGACTTGGAGTTCTGTTTTAGGAGGGAGATTTTTAGTATAATTGCTGTACCTGAAAGCAACCTTTTTTTTTAACTAGACAATAAGTTGCAGATAGCAATAAATGTTTAAAATTGTTTAAATTAATGTACTTCAGACAGACTATATGATCAAACACTCTGAAAACATCTATTCCAAAACCTCAGAATCTCAGACATGCTTCTTTCCATTAGCCATCTCTGGTTTTATATGAAACCATTTGTGTTGTTTACGAAACGTGGATGCACTGGAGGACTTACTCTCACCTTGCAGTGTGCACCCAAAAGTCCCTCTTTTGTCAATGGAACATGCAGCAAGAAGATTGTAACTGATCAATCCATGGTACATATGGACTAAATATATACACCTCAGCACTCTGTAGCATTGTTACATGTTTATGGAAATGTTTATATTCTTAGCTTTCATGCTGATGCCTTTTGAGGTAGAAAGGGAAAGAAGAGGGCAAGGGTCCTCATGTGGGTTTTGAAGGTTTTTAAATCATTAGTACCTGCAACGTGTTGTTACAGTATAATGCAACTTAAAATACAATTAACGATTTTATGAAATCTGAATTAAAAAGCTGAAGGAAAGAGCATTCCATCTAAGAAAACTCAAAATATATTAATGTTGATAAAATGAACTGTTTTCTTTGACTTGTAGTATTGATTTGAATGACTTGTAAACCACTTGATATTCTAAAAGTATTTCAAATAAAAGGCAAACATGATCTTTTGCCATGGTTATGTTCCCCAGATAATTATTCCTGTTTGTATGCATAGACAAGCAGATACTGTACTGACTTTTAAAGATCTTCCATAGTGGCTGCAAAAAAAAAAAAAAAAGTAAAAGTTCCTATTCTAAAATAGATAATAACATTAAAAGCATCCCAAAAGACAAGTGAGCAACAAAATTTTTACTTGGAAAAGTCTCATCTCTCAAACATAAAGCAAAGCTAAGTAGTATGAAAAAATAGCCTAAAGGGAATTGTTTATTTCATATTCTGAGCAAACCATCTGTCATTGTTTCTTCCATATAAATATCTACTATCACCTTCCCAGAACTGGGACAAAAGTTGACCTTTTTTCGACAAGATTCCTCATTTTTTAAATAAACTGTGCAGTGGAAACACTAGTATTCCATAGCAAATGATGTAAACTGTTCAAGAAACACTTGTTTACAAGTTTTTACAATTATTCCTGCTGACCACCTACTGTTAAATTTCCAAAGAACTTCGGTCATGGATAAGGTACCACAGAAGATTTCTAAAGCTGTCTTTCTGTTTCAGTTCCTACCTTTGATTTTACAGAGTGTCATTAAGGAGATTGAGCTTTTCACTAGAGGCTGCGCTGACCTCTGTGGTTAAAAGTCTCAAAATACACACAAGTTACTCTTCAAATGCCCACAGTTCAAACAAAGGTCTTTAAAGAGACATATGGGGCTTCTGAAGTTTTCTTCGTTAACACAGTTCTTCATAAAGAGAGGTCAAGTTATTGTTTGTGCCTCAGTAAACGATTGCACAGACACTATTAATTGTTGTTAGCATCCAGAAGAAAGGGTGAAGTTTATCTACTGGTCTCTTAAAAAAAAGGAAAAAGTAAGTAAATCTAACATTAATTTTGAAAAGATGCACTCTGCAAATCAAAATGATTAATTTGTTATTCTCTTGAAAAACCTCTAATCAGTCAGAGTAAGGGACTCAACATGTGTAGTAAACAAAACCAAGAAATCTACAAAATAGCGTAAGCTAAAATAACCTTTCAGAATAACCATTCTGCAGATATTGATATTGCAGAAAATTGCTAGTCTCTTCAAAACCATCCACAGTGCTCAGTTGGCATTTTCTGCTTACTAATATGAGCTGAAAAATAGCTCTTCTTTATGGATGTCTGAAGTCAGTATTATACTGACAAAGATTTCATCTTTGTATCTAAATATGATGATGGTGAGCACTTTTGCGAAATCTGAACACCTTTCACTGTGTTGCCTATGAAAAGTTTTCCATGAGTTGTCCTTAGTGTGAGTCGGTGCCTTATGGGGCAGTCCTGGCCTAGCCATGCACGGGTGCATAAGGCTAAAGAATGTTTTCAGGTGCTGTTTCCTTCAGTGGAGATGAGTAGCAGATAAATTTTTATACAGTGGTAACTACTCTAAAACAAATTTTAAGGATCCCTCTAAGCAGAATGATTAACATTACAAATGTTATTTAATCCCTAAGGAACATACTTGAGAAGGAAGAGGAGATATGGGAGGAGGATACCCAGACAGCCTGGACAGTGAGCAGCAGCAGCCGCTGGAAGCTGTTTCTTGGTATTTACATTACCCTGAATACATATGTGCAGACAGACCAGAATCACTTTCTTTTCAAGGCCACACATATTCATTTCAACTGGGTTTTCACTTCATGTATTAGAAGAATGAAATTGTGCTATCAGCTTTGAATATCACATTTACCCTCTGCTTGTATTGAATCTTTATCAGATACCAGATCTGATACTAAAGATATATACACCTATGTTGTCCTGGATTCAGCAGTAGCAGTCATTTTTCTCCTCCTTAGTAGCTGGTGCAGTGCTGTGTTTTTGACTTTCAGCCTGGGAACAGCTCTGATAACACTGATGGTTTTAGTTGCTGCTCAGTAATGTTTACTCTGACCAAGGACTTTGTGAGTCTCATGCTCTGTCAGGGAGGAGGGGAAGACGGGAGGAAGCAGAGACAGGACACCTGACCCAAACTAGCCAAAGAGGTATTCCATACCACGGCACGTCATGCCCAGGATGTAAACTGAGAGTTACCTGGAAGGGCTAGTTCACTGCCAGAGTCAGGCTGGATATTATCCATCAGCAGGTGGTGAGCAGATGTATTCTCTTCCTTTGTTATTTCCCTTATCATTATTGTTATTGGTGGTAGCAGTAGTGATTTGTGTTATACCTTAGTTACTGGGCTGTTCTTATCTTAACCCGTGGAAGTTACATTCTTTCGATTCTCCTCCCCATCCCTCCAGGAGGGGGGAGGATAAAGGGGGGGAGTGAGCGAGCGGCTATGTGGTTCTGAGTTACTGGCTAGGCTTAAACCATGACATACGTTAATTTTGAAATATTAATATCATAACTTAATATAGAGTTTGAGACCAAAGCAGAAATTCCTTATTAGACAAAAGGGACAATGGTTGGAATGGTGAGATCAGGCTACCCTAACAATGAACAGTACATTAGCAATATTATTGGTTTTAACCACAGGTAAGGGATGATACAGAGACTTGCCATGGGCTTGGCAAGGCAGGCTGCAGTCCATCATGTAGCAATGTATATATGTATTGTAAGCAAGAAATAGATATATGCCAGAATCCAACATCCTTCAACTCTAGGTATAAAAAGTCTGACTGCCAATGAGTCCACACAGGAAAACACTTTTCTTTGGAAGAGGAGGCTGCAGATACAGCCCCATCCATCTTCTACATGAGTCAGGTAGAACATGCCCTGAGGCTGTCAGTGCACTTAGATTCATGAATCAATCCAATTTTTATCTGTCTTTTCTTTAAAGCTCCTGTTTCAGCAAAACACACAACCACACTGAAGTCTCCTACTAGTACATTCCTGTTCAGCAAATTATTTCTCCATGTGTAACGCATACTTTTGTGACACTTAACCTTCAGTAGGAAAATTTGCTATAGTGAAGATGCATTCATCTGCTCAGCCTTAGGGTTTATCTCTGAAGTGACAATGAAGTTAGCGAGGAAGTGCAGTGTGTTGGTGAGTCCATACCAATTCCCTATGTGAACTTTTAAGTGTGCAATAACTCTTGCTGAGTAAGCAGTAGTGCTGTTCTACCATGCTGTCGGCTAACCCTGCAGGTCACCTCTTATGTTCTGCAGTAAAGAAATACCCTTTAGCTTGTGTGGGCAGGATACCTCTCATCCTGACCCAAGATTTTGAATCAATTCTATAAACAGAGCATTTAAATCATAGCATGCAACAATTATGTATTTTATTGTATATTTATTATGTTATGCCATTATATATTTAAGCATCAGAAACATGAAAATTTAAAACTAAGCAACAAAATAGCTTTTAAAATTCAAATTGGATGATAATTTCACAGTTTCAGTTTGAATATGTTCTTACCTATTATTTTCTTTGCCAATTCAGGGTGTTGTAAGATGTTAGAAAAGCATGATCCAACAAAATTATAATAGCTTTGCCCACTATATAGTTATAAATCAGAGAATCGTAAAATGGTTTGGGTTGGAAGGGACTTTAGGGATCATCTAGTTCCAACCCCCATGCCACAGTTTTCCTAAACTAAACAATCTTTTTTAATGATTCATAAAATAGCAGATCTCTACTAATTAACAGATAGCTCAAAGTTATTTAATGAACATTGTGTGCATATGCTTACCGCCATGGGTAACTTGGAAATTGATGCTGTTGTACGTCAGCTTTTGAAGTGACTCAGATGCATTTGATTCCTTGGTTGCAAGCAGAAGTGCAGAATGGGCTTTCTGCTAGTACCTGTGCCTGAAGGACTTTGATGTTTTCTGGTTTACTTTATTTCACTGAGTTCACCCATGGGTTTTTATTAGGCAAAAGATGCGGAGAAACCTCAGTCATTGACCAGACTGATGCCATCGAGTACTTCTGGGTGCAGAAGCACCAGCTCACAGTGTAAGTGTACTTGATTCTTAGCTTTACTGTTCCAGAGCTAGTTTTTCAACATGATTGAGACCTGCTGCTCAGAAGAACTATTAGAAAAAATGAAACAGCAAAATGTACTCTACTGATCCTGTTAAATCAATGCTAAAACTCGCATTCAGTTCTGAAATAAATTGTTAACCCACAGTGATCCCACAATAGGTCTAATTGCCTGCAAGCTGAAAGAGTTTCTAATATGCTACTTTAAGCCTACAACATCAGGTCCTAATGTCCCACTATAAATAAATTTTAAAGCCTACAATTATATGTTTATTCAAATTTCAGCAATAGGTCAAGGAAATTTATCTGCATTCTATGCAGCTTCTGCATTACATGCACTGTAAAATGTCAGAAAAAATTAAGTTCTTAGCTATTATCTCTTTTAACTGCTTTTAGAGACACATAAATATTTAAATATTTAAATACTATTATAGAAAACCAAAATAATTTAAAAAAAAGAAATCAACAAAATTACAACAGAAATTGAATTTTGCTTAGCAACGTCTAGTAGAAAGATAGGCTTAAGCAATCATTTGCATCTCTCCTGGTTTCTGCCTAGACTGTTGTGGTTTACTCAGCCAGTAATCAAGGACATCACAGCCACTCGCTCACTCCCACCACCCCAGTGGGATAGGGAGTAGGATCTGGAAAAGGTAAAACCTGCAGGCTGAGATAAGAACTATTTAATAACTGAAATAAAGTAAAATAGAATAATAATAATGATGATAATAGTAAGAGGAAATCAAGAAAGAGAGAGGAATAAAAAGACAAATGATGCACAATACAATTGGTCACCATCCACTGACCGATACCCAGCCCAACCTGAGCAGCAAGCAATCCCTTTCAGGCAACTGCCCCCAGTTTATATACTGGGCATGATGTACTGTGGTATGGAATACCCCTTTGGTTAGTTCAGATCTGTTATGTCTCTGCTTCCTCCTGGCATCCTGTGCCCCTCCTCACTGGCAGAGCATGAGACTGAAAAAGTCCTTGATCAGGGTAAGCACTACTTAGCCACAGCTAAAACATCAGTGTGTTATCAGCATTTTTCTCAGACTAAAGCTGAAAGGCAGCACTGCATCAGCTACTAGGAAGAAAAGAACTATTACAGTTGAAACCAGGACAGCTTCTCAAATAAAAAGTGAATTTATGGATTGGCTTGAATTTCAAGCTTTTAAACTCCTTTTTCTTTCCATATTTATTCCTTTACATGATGCCAGAGTTACAACCCATCACTTTGTTTTTCCTGCTTCTCACTTTGCCATTTCACTTCCTTTCCTTTCTTTCATATTATCACACATCCCTTCTTCTTTTCTTTTTCCTTCTTTCCTCAGTGTTATTTTCTGTTTAGCATATAAATCATTTACACCTGCAAAATAGTCCTTCTCCATTAATTCTCACTCATGTTACAGTGCTATAAGGTCTTTCCAGTAGTTCTCCATGTTATACTTGGTCTCATTTATGTGTAGGTTCCTTTGCAGCTCACCTTCCTGGTCATCTAAGTCCACACTATTATGTTATGCCAGGGAAATCAGTGAGCCTGATGACAACTCCGTATGTTAGTTCCTCTTTACTTTTGCTCTCAGGAGCTCACATTAAGGAACCATTAATTTTTTAAAAGTGGTAATTACTGAGTGGTGAGTACAGAAAAACAAAACAGTTGTTGTGAATTGCTTAGTTAATTATACTTTGAAGTGAAATTCTAAGCTGTTTGCACTAAAAACATTTTATTTCTCTGCCAGTGAAAAGCAGATAATTTCAGAGATAGTAGAGCTAGTAGCTTTACCTTCTGGGCTGCAGTGTGATGATTGTGGAAATGCAGGTGAGTGCGCAGCACGACATTCTCATCCACTGCTTCTACTTCCGGTACTTGCTGCTTTCATCCTTCTCTGTACCTGCAGAGTAGTGGAATTACATGGGGAGATAGACCCTGGGTCTGATTTGCATGTGGGGGGAAGGAAGGAAAGATTTTCATCTTTCCTGATGCTCCTGATCAAGCTTAGGATAAGGACTTGGCTTCTGGTGCTTGCAAAACATAGGGAAAGGAGACGGCAGGACTCTTAAGCAGGTACCTACTATTATGTCAGTTTAGGGTGATGATAAAACCTCAGCATTAGGACTG
The DNA here is from genome assembly GCF_028554395.1 of Pezoporus wallicus. NCBI lineage: Eukaryota > Metazoa > Chordata > Aves > Psittaciformes > Psittacidae > Pezoporus > Pezoporus wallicus. The sequence goes on along the minus strand of NW_026639458.1, from coordinate 321,744 downwards.
GTGACATGTTAGGAAGCGATAAGTTTGTACCCACATATGAAATATCAAAACACACTCTTAATATAGCCAGCAGTATTCAGAAGGTGACAAAACTGAGCAACTGGCACAGGATTCTTGTGCAATGACGTGTGCATCCTCTTGCACATGGCTATGAAACCATCCTCACACCATCAGTCACAGCACCTCAGCTGAGAGCCAGTACTTGTAAAACGTCTGTCATCTCTTGTAATAGACTTAGGAAGCGTTCTTGCTTTATTTCACTCGGTGGTTAGATGGATTATTTAAAGCTAGAACTGAAGGGTGAGCAAGCTGGTCCTTGCACCTTGCTTCTTGAAGTTTGTTGTGGAATATAAACAGTTTTTGATATGAAGCCAAGTCACTAAATTGTTTAGAGGTTCCTCAGGAATGGAAAAGTATTATTTCATCATACTAGTATTTTAAAAATATGTTTATAGCTTTCACTTAAATTGAATAAGGTCTCGTGTTAAATAGCATTCAGTTATGTACTTCTTTCATTTTAAATCATCTGGTATAGATGGCCATATTTGACTTTCATGGTTACAAAGCAACTTTGCACTCCATCAGTAAAATAGATCCCATAATCCACAGTTTCTTGGCTTTGGAAGTGGAATAATTGTCTTTTTACTAGAACCATGACTTGCTTTAGACTATCATCACTGAAGGAATCTTACTAAAGTGCTTCTGTCAGCTCTACGCGTATAGGTCCTCCTGGTGTAATACCAAATCTCTGGAGAAGTCGGCCAAATTGAAGTAATTTCCCAAATTAATAGTTTCAAAAGGCTGAGCTGTCAGCAGTGCTGTAGTTTAAATTGAAGTCATTGTTGATTCCTAAGGTTTTACTTTACAGTTACATAAAGAATAATTGTGGTTTGTTCAACTGATCTCTCACAAGCAAAAAACCTGAGTACCTGGAACACGTCTGGAACAACCCTTGGTAAATGCAACAAACCTGCAATCTCTGTTTTAGCATCACTCATACTTCCCTGTCATTACTTGATGGGTGTTTTGATGAAAAAGCAGGATAGTTCATAAGACATCTGACCAGACTAAAGCATCTACCTTTTGTGTCTGTGCAAATTGCGGTGTCCATATGAAAACTAAAGTGCTGGCATTCACTTTGGGTTTTAATGCGTTATTTTACAGAGGTGCAAATGGAAGTGTAAGATAAAGCAAACTTGAATGAGCTGTGAAATTACAGAACCTGTTAGATTCATGTCTTGTGAAATGATTTTAAAATTCCTCTTGGATCAACTACCAAGTATGTTAAAAAAACTTGGGGATTTCTATATTAAAGGGTTGTAAAAAAATAAAACATCTCTTAAGAAGTTGACAGTAAATGCTATTTTCATTTTCATTGAAGCTATGTGACAAATAAGCATCCTTCCAGAAAAGAGGATTGAAAAGTAATGTGTTTTGGTTTCTTTTTTTTCCAGCTAAAACTTCACCTTCTTTTCTAATAAATTTTAAATTAACTTGGAGTGAAATTGTATTTTATACCAGCTGCTCGTCAGTACAACTCTGAAAAGGAAATGGATCTGTCTGTGTGAGACTTGCCTGTGAGAAGGGCCAATTTTGAACTGTGAAATGAATACTCAGCAAGATCAATTCTGCCAATTATAGTGGCAAGTATATTATCCAAACTGGCAAATACTTACTATTTCTGAGTATTTCTGACTGGAGTATTCTATTCTAATGAGAAGTTTACACACAGTAAAATGTTTTGTTTTCTAGCTTTGCTTTGCTCTATCAGTAATGGATTAGGTCATAAACTGAAGTATATTAGTACTGGATCTTTTTTACAATGAATGACACAAGAACAGATGCAAGTCCAATATCTGATTCCTTTTATTGTCACATGTGAGGCCTGCATGCATAGCCAAAGTTTTATACAAAACTGGACAAGAGTTTTAATTCTTTATTGCTGCTTTTACAAGGTAATCTAACAGCTGAGAACATCAATGCTTTAAAGGATTTCTTTGGTGACTGGAACTCTTATACCTAAACTTCATCACAGTTTAAAGGAAGCTTAAGATCTAGTGAGAGCAACACAACTCCACATCTTCAAAGGGTGGTTTTGCAAGCCTGCATAGCAAAAGAAAACTTAGCCTGGTCTGGGTAACCTTGGAGAAACAAAGCTGTCACTGATTCACCTGTCAGCTGGGTCAAGGCAGCAGCTGGGAAGTTACAGTCCTCTCACGGTACCAGAGAATTTTGGTTTCAAATTAAGCTCAAATCAAGCATGAGTCACACTTTCATTCGTATTAAAATAAATTGCTGCATTATTCATCTTGAACATGTGAAGGTTCAATGTGTGTGTGTGCTTTTAATATGTATGTATATTAACTCACGATGAAAATGAGAAAGTTCTTACTCAAGGGGTACTGGTGTAGGCAGAGAGGCACGAATATTAATTTCTAAAGGTTTTTTTCTCCGTGTTTAAAGTAAACATTTGTCTCTGAGCCTATAGAGTTTTCTTTGTAAGCTTTCCGAATATATCATTTGATATACATTTAAAGCAATCAATTTATCAGAATCAACAGACCACTTATATACTGTGCTAAATAAACCTGCTGCAAGCTCAGGAGTGTTGCATCCCAACCAGAAGGAAGTGCAGCAGAAGGGCCAAGAGACCTCCTTGGATGGATAAGGAACTTCTGAGGAAAATTCAATTGAAAAAAGAGGCTTATAATAAGTGGAAGCAAGGACAGATGGCATGGGAAGAGTACAGGGATGTTGTCCGAGAAGCTAGGGACCAGGTTAGGAAAGCTAAGGCTCAGTTAGAATTAAACTTAGCTAGAGGTATTAAAGATAACATGGATTCTACAGGTACATAGCAAATAAAAAACAGACTAGGGAGAATGTAGGCCCCCTCAGGAAGCTCTCAGGAAAACTGGCTATATGGGATTTAGAGAAGGCTGAGGTTCCGAATGACTTCTTTGCCTCAGTCTTCACTGGCAGAGGCTCTGACCAAACCACCCAAGTCTTGGAAGGCAGATGCAGGGACTGTGAGAATGAAGACCTTGTGCCCACTGTAGGAGAGGAACTGGTTCGAGACCATCTTAAAAATCTGAACGTGCACAAGTGCATGGGTCCTGATGAGATCTATCTGCAGGTCCTGAAGGAGCTGGCAAATGAAGTTGCGAAGCCGCTGGCCATCTTATTTGAGAAATCATGGCAGTCAGGTGAAGTTCCCAACAACTGGAAAAAGGGAAATATAACCCCCATTTTCAAGAAGGGGAAAATGGATGACCTGGGGAATTACAGACCAGTCAGTCTCACCTCTGTGCCTGGCAAAATCTGGGAGCAGATTCTCCTGGATGGCATGCTAAGGCACATGAAAATCAACAAGGTGCTTGGTGACAGCCAGCGTGGCTTCACTAAGGGGAAATCCTGCCTGACCAATTTGGTGGCCTTCTATGATGGGGCTACAGAACTGATGGACAGGGGTAGAGCAGTTGATATCATCTACCTGGACTTGTGCAAAGCGTTCGCCACTGTCCCACACGACATCCTTGTCTCTAAATTGGAGCAACATCAATTTGATGGATGGACCACTCAGTGGATAAAGAACTGTCTGGATGGCCGCACGCAAAGAGTTGTGGTCAATGGCTCAATGTCCGGCTGGAGACCAGTAATGAATGGTGTCCCTCAGGGATCGGTGTTGGGACTGGTCTTGTTTAACATCTTTGTCGATGACAGGGACAGTGGGATTGAGTTCGCCCTCAGCAAGTTTGGGTGCATCAATTGCAGCGTGACCAGCAGGTTGAAGGAGGTGATCCTGTCCGCCTCCTCTGCTCTTGTGAGACCTCACCTGGAGTATTGTGTGCAGTTCTGGTGTCCTCAACATAAAAAGGACATGGAACTGTTGGAACAAGTCCAGAGGAGGGCCACGAGGATGATCAGGGGACTGGAGCACCTCCCGTATGAAGACAGGCTGAGGAAGTTGGAGCTGTTCAGCCTGGAGAAGAAAAGGCTGCGTGGAGACCTCATAGCAGCCTTCCAGTATCTTAAGGGGGCCTATAGGGATGCTGGAAAGGGACTCTTCATTAGAGACTGTAGTGACAGGACAAGGGGTAACGGGTTAAAACTTAAACAGAGGAAGTTTAGGCTGGATATAAGAAGGAAATTCTTTCCTGTTAGGGTGGTGAGGCACTGGAATGGGTTGCCCAGGGAGGCTGTGAATGCTCCATCCCTGGCAGTGTTCAAGACCAGGTTGGATGAGGCCTTGGGTGATATGATTTAGTGTAAGGTGTCCCTGCCCATGGCAGGGGGGTTGGAACTAGATGATCTTAAGGTCCTTTCCAACCCTAACGATTCTATGATTCTATGATTCTGTGATTCTAACCTGAGTTTCTCTGACCCTTTGTGAATAATTCAAGACCACTGACCTCATTTTCTTGTTCTTTCAAGAAAACTTTCACTTTCATCCTGTCATTTCATTCTATCTTTCTATTTTATTAATTAAATGTTTCCTTTGTTCTTTTTCTGTCCAGTGTTCTGAGTTCTGGCTGGAATATGAGGATAGGAGGGGACCTGCTCTGAGGTTAGTAGCAAATTAATATTTTTGTAACATAACCTGGCATGGACAAGAATGAAGAGAGGTACCGAAATCACAAATACCAGTCAAGGATCAGCTATAGAAATTTGTTTGAAATATTTTTCTATATGTAGTTTTGTTGAACAGTAAATGCAAACATATTTGCAGAAAATCTGTACAAAGTCATTTTAAAACAAAATTCCAAGCCAAAATTATTGCTACTTAAACTTCAGTGTGGGCTTTCATAGAATGTGTTTCAGCATGTCAGAGGCTGTTAAGGTGAAAGTCAGCATTTGAAGTCAGCTTTTGCTCCCTGGCTCTTTAAACACACTGAGCAGTGCTACCAGCCTGCCCAGTACGGTGCTGGCAATGTCAAGTGGCCATGATGTGGGTCCTGTGTTATGCTGTCATTACACTGGCATGGAAGGAGTCAGTGGGAATCATTGCTGATGCCAAACTTGTAAGTAAAGTATCCTGCCTGCTTTCCCAACTGTCACTCAGGTGTCCCTAAATCCAGAGAGCTGCAGTTCTTGGTTTGCTTCATTCATAGAGTAGTACTAACTGGAGAAAAAAAGAGGTTACAATCAAAAAAAGTGTGAAAAAGAATAAACAATTAAGAAGCAAATAGACAGTGTGCTGTTGGGGAAGAAAATGATCTTTGGTTCTTGGTAATGTAACATGCCGGAGAAGGATTTTTCACCATCTGCATGTGATAAGGATGCACAGAGTAGCTATAACGTCAGCGGTGGGGAGCAGCAGGTGAGCAATTCTCCTCATAGAACCCCTCTCTGGGTGCAGGGTCCTGCTCCCTCCCCATGGCAGGAGGCCTTTGAACTGGTGTTCTGCAGTGACTGACAACTCTTTCTAGCAGTACAAGTGAATGCATGTTCTGCAATGTTTTTTTCCCTAAGGACATTCTTTCCTTTTTGTTAATACTCTGTACGTATTTGATCCTCTTGCCTTCAAAAGACAATCAAACACGGCTTGTCAGCAGTTTGTTATCGAAAGGGAGACAGAAAGGGCAGAGACAGGTTATGTGCACCAGGAAAGTGTTGGGTTTAGACAAAAAAATATGAGGTCTCGTCCTTTGGCAGAGTTAAGCCCAATATTTTAAAATTGTGGCCTTCTGTAATCAAACCAAACATGAAACTGAATTGGTAATCATGCAAACCATTGTTTTTATTGAACCAAAAGTGTCATTTTGATCCTCTTCTAAATGTTGCAAGAATTGAACCAAACCAGATTTTTGGTTGCAAGCTAAACACTACAAATAAAAATAGACAGCTCTCTAGCAGGGACTTATTTGGTACAAGCCTTATTTGCACTCGATAGGAGCTTCAAAGCAATGTCATGTCACAGCCTATTCCTCTCTCTCTCTCCACATTCCCCCCTGATTCACAGGCATGTAGAGCACAAATACTCCACCTATATGATATCGAGCTTCTTCCCTCTGTGCTACAGGAGCAGGGAGAGGTTGTGTGGAGTGGTGGCAGTGTCTCCATCCTTGGAGATGTTCAGAAGCCACCGGGATATGGGCAGCATGCTTCAGCAGGAAAGGGGTGGACTAGGTGGTCTCCAGAGGCTCCTTCCAGGCTGAGCCAGTCTGTGATTCTGTTTCTCAAAGGCTTTATTGCTCCTGGAAATCAGTTAAAACATTTACTTGTACCGGAATATTGACCTGCATAGAGAAGCTTCAGTGAACTAACTGCATCAGCAAAGGAGGACCAAAGCTATATATTAAGCACAGGCACAGCTCAGGAAAATGAGTACTTCTAGATTTACTCCTGTATCATTTGTTGAAGTGAAGGAGATGAGATACTTATGCAACTGAAAATATTTAAGAAAAACCTGTAAATATTACCAATATTATTGTTATTATCCACTTTATTATGGAGAGTGAGGCAGAAAGAAAAGCAGGCTCCACCTTAAAACTGCAGAATTGATAATGGCCTCTCACATATATTTCAATGTATGTAATAGAAAGGACTTAGCTGTCATTGCAACACAGGAGGTTTGCTTTTAGAATGATTTAAAAGTCTGAACTGGATATATAACTCCAATAAAATCAGTGGAGATATGCAGCTCTGACAGTAATAGGTAAAAAGTGGCTGACTCTCATTTTAAACTACCGATTCATATTAGTTTTACTTTATCAGTTTGATGGAGCTATTCAAGATTTATATTGGTACAAGCAAGATTAGAAAAAAACTTGACATCTGCAACTTTTATATTTAGTATTAATTTTATATTTATTATTAAGAAAACTGTGATTCTCAGATTGATCCGTTACTGTTCCAAGCCTCCCAGTCCCATAATATGCCTTTCCTGCTAGAAAGCAGTGAATATGTTTTATGACTTTTGATGCTATAGCATTTAATAGAAATCTGACCCTCTTGCTTATCTTGATAAGTTGTCTTCACCTGCAGCACTGCAGCAGGAACATGCCATCACATGTAATTCGTGTTAGTCTAGATGTCAGTAGTCGACTATGAAAGACTCTGTGAGTTGCCCTTTAACCCTCAATGGACTCCAGCTGCTTGCTTGCACAGAGGCAAGGAGTCTGTCACTAATCACTGTGACCTAAAACTACAGTCAGAGATAGCCATGAAGTAGAACCAGACAGTGCATTAATTCTTTCAGCATGCTCTATTCATATATGGGTGAGCAGAAATTTGGTTCTTGGTGACTGAAAACATGCCAAAGTTCACTGCTTCAAAGACAAAACTATTTTTCTTATTAATTTTGAGTAGTATAAGTAACTTTTTTCAATAAATTATATAGGAGTTAGTCCAGAAGAGCTCATTTTTCTGAGCTTTGCCTGTGCTTAATGCATAGCTGTGGTCCTCCTAAGCTGCCACAGGTAGTTCATGGAAGCTTCTCAAAAGTACAAATGGTCAGGTCTTTCGGTTAGGTTACCAAATATTTAAACAGAAACAACTGACGCATTCTCTCTTTATAGCTGAGATTAATTTTATCTGTAAGGATATAACCAAATAATTCATAAATACTAAAACTGCTTAAAGGCACACAATGGTGCAGAAAAGCAAACTTCAATTGTGTATGTAATCCTTAGACAACTCAACTGCCCTTTGTATTGCTCTTCATGGCAAAAGTCAGATTGAGAGTAGCAACATACTATTTTAGAGCTAAGTAAATCAGTTTTAAATCATGATTCATGTAATACTGAAGCCTGTGCAATTTATTTTTTTTTCGTTTTTCCCAAGTAATTGAAGCAGATTGAAACCATTTCAAAAGAGATTGTTTATATTATATTGACTTAGCATCTATTGTATAGGGAGATAGTGAAGGGGAGGAGAAAAAAAAAAAAAAAGGAGGACCTACAGAATTTGCAATATTATCATTTGAGAAATAGTAATGCTCAGTCATGGGAATTGATTTCTGGTGCATGTGTTGATGCAATGCTGTGGATTCAGCATGGTGTAAGTAGCTCAGGAGAGCCACAGTGACTCTGGAGAGGAGACCATTCCCTCTCTCTGTGTGTAAAGAGAAATGGTATCCCCATCCATACAGATAACTTACAGGTGAGTGATTTATGACACATGTATATGAAACCCAACAAAAAAATATATTTCAGCAAGAAAATTACATTTGTTTTAATAACAAATTTGTGTTTAATAACAAATCAAAATGTTCAAGATGACTAAACATTAAAATCAAGAAATAAAACATTTAGAATTTGCATGAGCCAATGTAAAGATGAAAATGGTAATATACTAAATCCAGATAATTCACTGAACTGTTTTATTATTTGATTTGATTTTATATAATAAGAACCCAGACTAGAGCCACAGATCCAAATTACTGATAACTAGCTTGAGTCGTTTCAGCTCATGCATGGACTGTCAATGTGTCTCTCAACTCATTTCACACTTGACCTCCTGGAGGGCAGTGGAGCTGTATACAAACGTACATGAGCCTTTCTGGTCCCTGACTTTGTTAAAAAGGAAAAAATACATCAGAAAATCTATACTGAATTAATACCTGAACAGAAAATCCTTATCTCTGAAAGACTAGAAGAAAAAAAGAAAGGAAGGAAATAAAATCATGAATTGAAAGCTTTGCGCACATAAAGAGCTACAGTGCCTCTTATGAGTAGCACCCCGATGCATTAATAGTGGAGGCAGGAGTATAGCTGCAGCTTAAGGCACACAATTACATTCTTCAGCGTTGACATTTTCACCTTGATAAGCATAATAATGCCATGCAGATGCAGACTAAAACCCATAATTTCAGCACTGTGCTTCTACTCACGTTGATTATAATAAGGTACAGAACTGAAGCATGCACGATCCTACATTTAATTGTCAGCATAGCCCTTTATTTAAACAAGAAGTTAGTTAACAGTGTGCCTTCTACGATGAATGTGGGAGGCATCTCAAATAGCTGTGGCTAAACAGAGAAAGTTAAATGCGTTAGTAAAAACATGTGCAAAAAGCTGGTGATGGCTTAAATTCACCTCCTGCTCCTCTGTGGGTGGCAATGCAAATTGCAAAGAAAATACGAAGCGTTTATATTTGCAGGAAAAGGCTGGCTCTTTTTCTTTCTTTTGTTTTTTAAAACTAGGAAAAGTTTCCCTGCAGTTAGATTGACATCAGGAAAAAGCAGTAAGCCAGGTGGTGACAGCGAAGGACAGATTCTCATATGTATAGCAAGAAGTGAAAAATACTGTTTTAAAACCCCTGTAATACACATACTTAAGTGAATATGTCATACTAAAATTAAGCATAAGTCATTATAATACAGAAGTATGTATAATATATATTGTGCACATATATACTTATATATATTGTATAGATAATTATAAATATAATGCATAAGTATTACTAAGTCTTTTCTAGGAGGAATACAAAAACAATATATAACAAATAGAAAACTAGATTTAAACTAGGAAAGTCATACATGTATATATAAGTATTTCATTCATAAAGGTATATATATTAATCTTAATGGAAAAATAGCTGTTAAAAATTGTTATCAACAATACAAAAAGTTATAGCTAAAAGATGCAATCTTTTGGATCCTATAACTTGGGCTGTATTGTTTCTTGATTCTTGAAGTAGTATAGTTCGAAAAAAAACCCACCCAAAACTCAAAGCAATTGGAACAGCATTGTTTACAAATGCTACATAGTTTTCACTTATGCTGCTGTAATGCTTTGGTAATAACTTAATTAGCCTGTGAGTTTGTAGGGAATACAGACTTCAAAGCAACTACTCTAGCAGATTTATGCACGTTTCTTGCCAGTTTATTTCCAAACCTAACTGGGCATAACACTTCAAGGTAAAATCACTGCCTTGGATTATGATGGATGCAGTTCATAAACTTGCAATCAGTTGAGGTTTTGTTAAAATTACTCTTTTTATCCTTTTATATAAATGAAATAAGAACTCACTAGCATACTAGCAGATTTTGCTGACTAGCAAGCCAATAGTTTCCTATTGGAATAGGTTTCCTATTGGAAAGCCTTTGTAAAAGACCATTAAATGCGTCAGTGGTGCTGAGGAGCACTGAGTGGTATTCAGAGGATGATGGACCATAGACCAGGCACTGCAGAGAACTTCTTTCTCCCACATCCCTTCTGTTTCTTGTTCACATTTTGTCGGAGGAGCCCAAGAGGTTCTAGTAGTCACATCAGTTACTAGTGATACTGAAACTGGAAGGGATGACACAGCCTGCCACTCTTTTTTCTTCAGCTACAGCCCCTACTCCCATTTTAGGAATGGCCTGCTGCTGGCCACAGGGAAAGGAGCAAACCTAAGGAGCTTTTACAGAGATGCTATACAATGCACAGCACTGGATGTTGTCAATACCTTTGCCATAGTAAGTGTCTTGCAACGTCTTTCTTTTGATGAATATGCCTCCTTGGTAGACCTTTGTGTAGAAGTGGCTGCAACACAAAGCAGCTGGGAGCAAAATGTTCTCCTAATGGAAAATAATGCTATTTTAGTGGTAGGGCTTGCAATTAATTTTAAAAGTGCACTATAAATTAAGTGCTCATAGTTTTGAAGTGTACTGCAATTCAAATGTTGGGTTCTCTAAACTTCTTGAGCTTTAATTAACCACTACATTCATTCAAAAAAAAAAAAAACAAAACGGGAAAATAGTATTTCTGTCATAGGAGAAAACAGTTGAATGTGTTTAGATGAATCATTTAATATCTGTCAACAAATGATTACCAGATCTCAGAGGCAAAAATCATTTAATTGGCCCTTAGCATTCAGCTATAACTCAGGTTGAGTGATGGGGAGGATACCGTTACAAAAATATTGTCACATAGTATCTTAATAACTAAATGATGTAAAATTTATATGGCAAATTATATTGAAGGCAACATGCATAACCATTTATTATTCAGAACGCTAGGTGAAATGAGACAACAGCTAATGCCCACAACAAACAGTACTCTTCATACATTAATACTGATAAACTGAAGTAGTCAAGCTTCGCTTTGCCTATATAAGCCAACTGGCACCTCTTATGTTATCCTAATACACCACAAAAGAGAGTTTCTTCAGTGATTTCATTACATCATTAATCTTGCAGCACATTTTGTAATTCCATTATGCTTACAATTATACAAAGATGATGTTTATTACTTCATGTGAAGTTACCTTTCAAACCTAATGATAAAGTTGATGTTGGAAGGGGAACACATATGACAACCTTCTCACAATCTTGCTAAGATTCTTTTGCAGGATGCTATAAAATCAATACACCACCATTATCGTAATGCAGCCATTTTCTGTGCATTCTTCCTGTGGGTGGTCATCTCACTTTCCTGTTAGGATTGTATCCTCCTCTTCTGCTTCATTGCTGCTGTGACCACATTTTTCTGTGCTGTAATGAAACTGCTTTCTTCAAGTGCCATTTTCCTCTGTTGACTGTAGTAGAAGCTAAATAAATTGTCTGGGTTAGAAATTCTAATTCAGACTTCTAATGCAGAGGTTAACTCCAAGATGGCATGAGCCTTAGCAATCATTACATAAAAAAAGGTCATTTAGCATTGGACTAGTATTTTGCTGCAGTTTCTCACACCTGTCACTTCAAGATCCTAAGGCAGTAAAATTATTATAGTTTCATTTATGCTATTCTTGGTTTTACTTCCTTTCTACATACAGATATCAATCATTATCTATAAATATACAAGCCCATGCAGAAAAATTATGTTCGTACAATCGCAAACCCGGTCCAAATTCTTGTTGTTTCAGAGTTTGCCATCACAAGCCTGAACTTACCTTTCTCCCTCCCCCCTCCCAATTCTAGAATTACTAGGTCAGATTCTGATGTCATTTAGACGTGAAACTTCTGTGAGATTAGTCTAAATTGCAGAGCCATGTGTGGCATAGATTTATTAAATTTAGATGTGGTATTCCCAAATGGTTTCTTCATTGCTGTCTGTATGCATAAATTGGCCTAATTTTCTTCTCAGTGGTTCCACAGTAACAAAAGAGTATCTTCCTTGACGCTGGCATAATGCTACTAACATAAATAAGATCAGTACTAGGCCAACTGCCTCTTCTACAGTGTGAAGAAACCCAGATTACATTTGTATTTGATTTTTAGAGGGGAAAAAAATGCCATGATTCAGAATCTATAATTACTTCTTCTTGTCCAAAGATTAATTCCATACTTTATAAATTAGTTGTAAATGCAGTATCTCTGGGTAACAGTTTATATTTGAGCTCATATGGGTTCTTGGAAGACAGGGGCCTATTTAGAATGGAGTCTTAATAGTTAATCAGAAAATTGAAATCATAGGTGTAATCTTTTGAACACGAAGCTATAAACTAATATTTAAGATCAAATATTGGTTGATTTGGATTTGTTTATATGATCCATAATAATCTACCTTAAGAAAATTAATTTAAATTTTTATTGAAATATGTATAAATATATAAATGCATTCTTGCTTGTTTCTAGTCTTCTAGTTTTCCACAGAGTATATACACTATATAATTTGGTTTTAGATGGCTCTTGGTTTTTCCACAGTATTATTTTCACATTCCTGAAAAAAAATTGCTTAACTAAGATCCATTATATTCTAATGTAACTATAAATTCATGTATATCCACAGAGCATACTGTATAATCTGAAATTCTTATTTGTGGGGTAAAAATAATCTACTACACATTCAAAAAACTACTCCTGGTATAAGTCCTGGTCCAAGGATCAGACTGGAGCTCCTTTCAACCAGCATTTTTATGTTTCTTCCTTAGTTTCTTCCTTAGTTTCTCATGAGCTCATGGTGGGAGAAGGTGCCATAAAAGAAACAGAAATACTGTAACTGCTAAGATGACAGGAATAGCTATAGCCTCATATTTGTCTCTCACAGCTGAACAGTTTGTGTAGATGTCAGAGAAGCTTAACAGTTCTAGATTTTCTACTATAGCTAATACTAGAAAACACATTAAATGCGGAAATTGGAAACATGCTGCTACTTGTTTTTCAAAATAAATATTTTACTCGAAATGTATCATAAATGTTAAATCCCACAACATCAAGCTCCTGAAAAATATTCCCTTCTCAAAGCACTGTAAAAGAACTCATGAGCCTCAAGACAATCAACACTGAAGAAAAACAGGTCAATTTCAACAGGGTTGCAATATGTAAGAAATACAGTGAGGTGTCTTAATCCCCCTTTTCATAGAGTCTGTACTCTCTCAATCCAAAAGATCTGTCTTGGAATGGGTGTTTGTCATTGCCTCCCAAACCCCACTGGACACTTGATATGCAGTTTGTAATTTTCTAGAGCAGAAGGGATAAAATTAAAACTGAAGTGATTCACAAATCTTAATTTGTTTTTTTAATAGCATAATTTTAAACAGTTATTATTTCATACCTTCAAATTAGTTTGAATATAGCTAAATTTATGTTTCAACTTTAACCCTCTCTACATTCATTTCTGAGCATTTTTGTGATATGGGTATAAGTACACGAGAGATGTGAGGATGGGTTTGGGGTCTTTTTTTCCTTATTAGATGTTTTATTTGATTTCCACATTTATCAATAAATGTCAAGACTGAAATTATGCTAATTCAGAACACTGAACTTTTAATCTGGGTTTGATAAAGAGGAAAATGTTAACCAACTGTGAGGAGGAGTGAAAATAAAACAAAAAAAAAGCCTTTTAACAACATGAAATAGATTTTATACTCACTGAATTCAAAGCACTGTTTAAATAAGTCATAGATGTTTTGTATCTGCTTTGAGATGTGAGTGTGAAGCAGAGTACTGCTGAGAGAGTATGAATTCCTAGAACAAGTGGCTTGGGTCCATAGATAGGTGACAATCTTTATAACAGCGTCTTTAGTAGCAGTTGTATATACCCCCCCAAAAAATGTTTCTGAAGAATATTCAATTAATCTTTAAAAATTTTCATCTGAATACATAATATAGGCACAGAGAACAATGTTCATTTGACCAGAGAGAATTGACATGGGTGTTACTTCATTTCAGCTGTCAAACTCACAGTATGAGTACATAAAATAATAAAAAAAAAAAAGCATATTTAAGGTAAGATTCAGCACATCTTAAAATAGATACCTAAAATCAGTCAGATGATCTGCACCCTAAAGAATGTCTTCATTGACTCTAAATTAATTTGAGGATGACAAGCTCTGCTGTAATATCTGCACCACAGGCAGCTAAACTTAGGTGAGATTAATTAATCCGCATGACGCAAATTTTGCCCCTAAGTCTTTGGATGGCTTTGCTTTGGATGATCGCTTTTACTGAATGCAGACGCTTGACAGCTGAATTGCCCTTAAAATGGGCTCACACGCAATTTTGTCCTGCTAAAACACACCAAAATGGTTTGCAGTGAATGTGATACCAGAATGTTTTAACACGGTCCCTCCAGGCCAGCAGCCACCTTCCCAGGAACATTCTGAACACCATCACCCTTGGTGAATAGCCACCTCCCTACCCTCAACTTTTTTCCTTAGCGTTGTCTAGTCTAGTGGAAGGTGTCTTTGCCCATGGAAGGGGGGTTGGAACTGGATGATCTTTAAAGTCTCTTCCAAACCAGAACATTTTATTATTTTTGGCATGTCTGTGCCTTTTTTTCTCTCAACTGTTGCTGATTCCATGCTTTGTTTTAAACTGTGACTAACTGTAATCAGATCAGAAACTCACTTCCATGCTCTCTCTCCCTGAGGTACTTTCATTAAAACTGCAGCACATGGATGTGACTTTGGGACATAATAAGGAAGAATCTGTGAAGTGTCCTTATTTCAGCATTTATTTTCTCTTGAGAAATACATTTTGTCTAATCAATTGCTCTATACACACCTCGCACTCAAAGATTTCCTCTTGTAACTTCTCCAAACATTGCTGTTGTCTCAATTAGATCGTAGAAATGAAATAGTGACTGCTTAGTTATTTTCCATATAACATTAATTTCAGATATTCTAAACATTGGCCTATTTTAATACATCTGAACTCCTTGACCCACTTTCCTGTTTATTGCAGCTTAATTATTACACTGCTCACTAACCCGACAGCATGGTTTCAATTCATTTTTTCAGTATTAATATTTCTTGCAACAGAAGTGTGCTAAAATTAAATAGTAGTAACTCAGTTTTTGCTGCTAATCATTTAGGAGGGTTTTTGTCTGTGTGTGTGTGTTGGATTTTTAGCGGTTTGGGGAGTTTTCTTTTTTATAATTCATTAAGAATTAAATTATGTTTATTTGCTCAGTAGTCTCTGGTCTCTAGTACCTTGAAAGATAATAATACTCTTAATATCCTACCCTCACCTCCAGAGAATGAGTCCTGGTTTTAGGTGAATTTCTTCTACTATTTTTTAAACCCTGGAGGTTACATTCACTTGCTTCTGCCCATTTTTCTCTCAATTCCTGTCAAGGAAGCTGAATTTTGGTTTTGGAGGAGAAACCTGTGTTAAATTACTATCATAGAAAAGCAATGTGCACAGTAGCAACTGACAAATCTTGGAAAAAATTGAATAAATGAGATATTCGAACTTTGTTTCAATGTTTTTTCTTTTAATTAACCCAGTTCTCATACAATCATAGAATAGTTGAGGTTGGAAAGGACCTTAAGATTATCTTAGTTCCAACCCCCCTCCCATGGGCAGGTATTCCTCACCCTAGATCTTGGCAATGTGATATTTTAAACCTGTATGTCAAAGGCTTTTGGCCTGTGCTTCAGTTTGGTAGTTATTAATGAAATTTGAATAGAGATATATATTCAGACTATAAAAGAGACTGAGGTTAAGCCTGTTTTAATCAGGCCCTTTTCATTCAATTGTTTGGTTTTGCGGGTGTTTTGTGTTTTTTTTTTATAAAAGCCACAGTTTTTCAGGTATTACTAGAGATGGAGAAACAAAAATGTCCAGGAATATATAATGTGTTATCCAGTCCTTTCAACTTTTGTAGTATTATTTTAGCAGATACCATCGTGTTATAGATCTATGAAAACATTTTTTTCTCTTAATAGTTGTTCTTGATTTTCCTTTTTTTTGTTCCATTTTTATTCTCTTGACTTTGTGCCCTAGGTGCATTGCCTTCCCCTCTGCCTCCTTGTTGGCTTTGACTTTCAGTAAGTCACCTACATTTTTCTTCTGGCCTTGTGGAAACCACTCTTTGTCCTGTACTAGGATTTGCTTTTTAGCCTTTCAACATAAACATTCATTTTAACTTTCACACAGATGCTGTCACTTGCTCTTCTTTTTTCATACTAACCAATATTGAAACGGTCTCCATAAATGGTCTCCAGTTATAGAGACACTTGGACACTTGCTACCATCCTCACATTTTCACGAGGAGAGTAAAATATTTCCTATTATCCTACTCAAGAACAGAAAAGAGTTGACAAATTGGCCTTCCTCCTGGGACAGAGGTACCAACTAGGGCTCCATTTGCCTGGGTTGCTGTCAGATGCTCAGGGAAGCCTGATCTCTCACTTCTCATGGAGCTTAACCACAAAGCCCATCCATCCCAACTTGCCTGTTTAATTATTGCCAAGCCAGCCAGGCCATTTTAGTGTGACACGTGCTGTTAGTGCCAGCCCTTCTTTTAAGAAACTGGCCACATATGAGATATAAATTTGTTTTTCCAGTTGTGTTTGAAGAGCAATAAATTACTATGGAGGTACTGGCAGCCAGGAGTCAGTAATGTCTTAAACTGGCTGTTTCTTCTACAGTGTAATAAAATGTTGATGAGGATGTATTCCAATTGTAAATTTACCATGGCCTATTCAAGATAAAGGAGAAAAACAGAGCTTTTTAAAAACACATCAGTTCCAAAGGTAAGTATATTTCATTTTGGTATGAATTAAAAAAGATTTGGCACCTTCCTCTTCTCTTTTGCATTATTATGCCCATACTTTAAATAATACTTTAATTGATTGTTTACCTACTATTCCTTACCTCCAAGGTAACTACAAATAGGCCTCTCAGAATTTCTACTTCATTGGACATATTTAAAATACAGGAAAATACAGATAGATACACCCACTTGGTAATGCAGCTTTTTGAACTTAAAACAGTTACTAAAGGAAAAATATTTACATGTACTACAAAGAGAAAGTTTATAAACAGATTTAGCAAAGCTGAATTAATGTATGACATGACATGTATGGGATCAGAATTTATTATACAAGACGTATCATAGCAGCAAAACTCAGTAAAAACATGATATAGGCTACTGGGTTTTTTTATGTATATTGTCCCATAATTTTCCCATGACCAATTGGCACACTCCCACCACTGTCCCCTGCATCTTCCTATCTTCCTTATTTTCTCTCCTTCTCGTCTTTCTTCTCTTCCTCCTTCTTTCCCTCCCTCCACCTACCCTATCTCAGTTTTCTCCTGCTATATGTGTTCGCTCCCCTAGTTTCACGAAGCACTTAAAGCACTTACCAGCTTTCTCTCAGAAGGAGAAGAGACACAGTCATTCACTGTAGTGGTTGGTAGGAAAACTGCAGGTAGTTTAAGAGAACAAACCAAAGATACCACATCACAGTACCTGTTGTAATTGGAAGCAGTACTGGCTAACAATAATATTTGGCTTGCTAAGCAGAAGGTGGGGGCCAGTTTGCTTATTGCAGGTACACCATTTTGCTGTACACCAGCTGGAACAATTGCTACAAAAGTAAATAATTGTGTCCGTAAGGTTATTTAAGAACTTAAACACCAAGATTTAAAATCTCTCATGTGAGCACAGGTGGAAACAATGCTGTCACTGCAAAGGTTGCCATTAGAAACAGATTGAGCCCAATAATCAGACTGGACTACTAATAGCTATGAGTACACTTTGCCTAACCAGTACTGGCAGGATGCTTTCCTTACAGTGAGAAATGTACAAGCTGTGACTTGCATTTCATTTCCAACCTTGGCAGGCTAAAACAGTTTGCTAATGAATGAAGACATCTTTAAGCATGCAGTAGTATGCCAACAACAGTTGGTAATCCTCCATATCCATCTTATTTCATTCCATTTACAATTCCACTTGTAATCAAGCAACGAATAAACTACTGATGCTTGGCCAGCAATACCCACATGACCTTAGAATGTGTTTGAAATCTGAAAAAAAGCAAAATATGCTTGTCAGTGGTATTGCTTACATTTTCACTTCAGCATGCAGACAAGCAGTGCATTTGAAAGTCATTCTGAAAATAAACTGCAGCAAAATCAATCAAAACTTTTATTATTAAACATGACACACCAAGAAAAACCTTTTGGAAATGGTTATTAAGAGTAACATTCAGAATAAGATGTTTGCGATACGGCATATAACAGTACATAAAAAACAATAACATAATTTCAGTAAAACTCAATGATTTTTTCATCATAGTATTGCCAATAAAGAGGCTGAAGTTTACAGAAAGCTGGAAACTTTTGATTGTGTATTTCTCTATACTAAAGATAAAACTGTTTTTTCTTATTTTGTATTAAGGAGAAAGCAAATCAGAGCAAATAAAGGCACAGTAAGTTTCAGTATTCAGTCACTGCCTAATATACTTTCTCTTCTCCTTAAGCATTTATAATCTACTATAGGCAAAAAATGGAAGTATTTCCCTATTCCTTTTTCTGCCTTGAAGGAGCTGAGCTGCTGCCATTCATTAAATGTCAGCTGTTTTCTGACTAGAGGAAATAATTTAGTAATAATTACCGCTGCTTTTCATCTTACAGCACAGCTCAATTTCAATGCCTTTCTTGTAATTTCTTTATTAATTCTTCCCTTTTTATAACTCAATCAATTAAATAATGATCAGTAAAGAATTACTGGTTTTCCAGCTCTTTATGATCTCCTCTGAAACTTCCACAACCCTACTGTGACCAAAGAACCTTCTTAAGTGGTATTGTGAAGTTCATCCTGCATTTGCATCACAGTTCTTAGTTTAATTGAGCTACCTGAAACACCAAAAATATGTTACAGAAGAGGTCATAGCACATGAAGGGATCTCTTTCAACGCACATCTGCTAACTAGCAATGAGGAAACCTCCTCACCCCTTCAAACTTCAGTGAAAGACAAGAATTACATCAAATCAACACTTAGTCCTTAAACATCAGTCCTGCAGGGAACTCATATACTTGCATGGCAGATTCATCACTTGGAAGTAGATTTTAATCTTCGTTATAAAAACACCATCTATGCAAGGAATTTTTAAAGCATTTTTACCATAACAGTCCACTTGGAGGTCATGTAAGTCATGTACATTCTGTGAATTTGAAATTTTTGAAATTTCAGATATGGCTTATCTGATGTTTATTTGGTATAATACTGCATTTAACACCTTCAAGGTGAGCAGTATGTAAGTAGGTATGATCAAGTGTTTATTTAAGCTTTCAGGTGATAAAATAACTAAGTCCACAGTGAAACAAAGGTTGCACCAAACTGTTCACTAAATTACTTATCATATCTCTGACTAGCATTGCACATCTAGTAAATAACATTATTTTAACTGCAGCATCTTTGAAGTATGAGCAAACAACTAATTACTATGTAATACCTAGAGCCAAAGGTAGTTTATATGCCAAAAAAGTTTTTAGCATTCCTGGCATAATTGTACCAAAAATTTTCATTGTTCTTATTTTCCTTAGCTAAGGGATAAAAAAAAAAAAAAAAAAAAAAAGAAGATATAAATCAGTGTGTTGTCCATTTCTTATTAACACTTTCTTCAGATATCTTGGATAGGGAGTGATACTAGGATATGAAAAGTGGAGTAAGTGCAGCATCTGAGATTGTTCCCATTTGGAGGTGGAAGTATGCAGCGGAGGTCGGTGCTGGCCAGTATGCTGAGCCTGCACTAAGACTCACCAAGTCCCCCTCTGACCTTTGCTGCTAGGAGTAGCAGAGTGACACTAATGCAGGCTCCAGCACTCTAGCGTTAGGTAATTCCACTTTGCTGCTCCATTTCCTTCCTCCACACACCTAGCTACTCTGCTCCCAGCCAGCCGCCACAGCCATGGAAGCAACAAGACCTCTGAGGTGCTATCCCTATGGCTCTTCCAGAGACCTCATTACCATCACACTTCGCCGCGCCATTTGAAGCATCTGGAGGTAGGGAAGAGGTGAAAAAGCCTCAGACATAGACACAACAGGTGGGAGGGTGATACTAGCCTGCAAGCAACCTGATGAAAATCCGCAAAAGCATACCATACCACACTAAAAATAAACATTATGGATAAACCAGAACTATGATTCATGCAAACTCAAACTGGACTGTTTTTACAGGTTACAGTTAGTTCAAAATAGAGCTGTTAGTCCCTATATCTGTCTTCTGTTTATGAGCTTCACAAATCTGAACAGATTTCTTACCTGCCAGAAGTCTGATCTTCCTCCATAGTCTCACAGCAAGGATCAGGTTTTGCCTAGCTTTTCTTCTCCCAGATGTCTTTTGGATAAAAAGATACCCAAGCAGTAACAAGACCATAGGTTTATTCCCCCCATTCTTTCTCACTTGACAGCAAAACTTGTAAATTTTTCAAGAACATGCTTTAATTGAAGATGGATAGAAACTGTTATGGATGAAGGTACCACTGGATAGCTAACAGAATTAGGATCTTCGCAACTTAATCTCTCCTGGATAAGAACTCTGATAAGTGCTCATAATGGAGAATTTTGCCATAATTGGGAGTTTGGCTTGGTAAAGCGGTGGGTTTGTATGCAGCTGAAGAATAAAGTTCAATGCCAAAGCTGAACTGCAGAGAAGATTTGTCTATCTTAATATCTAATACAGGGTAGGTAGCCATTAACACCAGTTTCAGACATGAAAAAAATAAAATCTTTAAAAAGTAACACTACTCACACCTACAGGTAATGCTGTTAGCTGTTGAGCTCTTCAGAACTGTTTTTTGTTAAAATGAATGAGACAGAAAATAAGGATTTATTTTATGTTCAGAGTCTTTTCTATTTTTCAGGTATGAGCCTGTTGTGACATTTAGTAAATCTATTGATTTATTACACTGCTGAGAAGACACATTCTGCTGCATTCAACAACTCTTAAAGTTTTGATCCAGATTCCTGGGGATACTGAGGAGATAGATACTGACGGAGAGGGCAAGAGATGGAGACAGGGAGGATTCACTAGGAGATAAAAAAATTACTCACTTTCATCAATAGGAATAAAAATATCAGATTTTAGCAAATGTATCAGTTTAAGTGGGGTTTGTTCAAAGGAAATGTATATACCTGTAAATTTTAAACAGTTCTAGCTGTGTAAAATCATTTTTGTTCTATAAAAGAGGAAGTTTGGAATTTGTTACTATATAGCTTCTGCAACTTACTGATAAAAAGCTGTCCATCAAAAGGGTTGGTGACACAGATATAACTCACTGGTGAGCTATTAACAACACAGATTGATTACATGAAGAATGTAGAAAGATAGCTTATCTTTGTGCTGTAGAATTTTATATGACTGGAAAAGTGAGAGGAGTTTGGAAAAGACTTTTGCATTAAACTACCTTGAAACAAGCTTGAAATGGATCACTCCACCCAGGTTTTCCTTCATGGAATTGCAGTGTTGACCTTGGTTTTATCAGTTAATCTCTTCAAACCTTTCTTTTTCTAACAAAAGGAAGAGAAAAATAAGATATATTTAATATTAAATTTTAAGGACTTTTTAAAGATAATTTTTTCATGTATGAAACTGGTGTTAATAGCTACCTACCCTGTATTAGATATTAAGATAAACAAATCTTTTTTTACAGTTCTGATAGCTATGGTCTGAAGTGAATTACTCAAGGAGGCAGTGGAATTTCCATCAGTTATGAGTGGTTTTAAAGAACATATATTAGCAAACATCTGTCCACACAGAAACAGGTATGGCTGATCCTACTTTTTGGTAGGAAAGTAGACTTCCCAAGATCTATTCCAAATGTTATGTTGCTTTTGTGGTGTCGTGGTTTAAACCCAGTCAGGTAATTCGTTCACTCACTTCCCCCCCCTTTCTTGCCCTCCCCCTCCTCCCAGAGGGACAGAGAGGAGAATCAAAAAGAATGCAACTCCCACAGGTTGAGATAAGAACAGTTTAGTAACTAAGGTATAACACAAATCACTACTGCTACCACCAGTGATAATAATGATAAAGGAAATAACAAGGGAAGAGAATACAACACCTCAGCACCAGCCAACTGATAACTTGCCCCCAAGCCCGACCAAGCTCCGACCAATACCTCCTCCAACCCTGCAGTCTCCCGGCTAACTCCCAGTTACCTCCTGGGCATGACGTGCTGTGGTATGGAATAGCTCTTTGGTCAGTTTGGGTCAGGTGTCCTGTCTCTGCTTCCTCCTGGCTTCCCCTCCTCCCTGGCAGAGCATGAGGCTCACAAAGTCCTTGGCCAAACCAAAACATCATTGTTATCAGCTCTGTTCCCGAGCTGAAAGTCAAAACACTGCCCTGCACCAGCTACCAAGAAGGAGAAACATGACTGCTACTGCTGAACCCAGGACATTATCCACCCCTTATTCCATACCATTCATGTCATGCTCAGATCCCACATTTTCAATATACCATCACTCTTATCTAAGTGCATGGACCAGTAGCTATAAAGCTGCTGCGTCCACCTGGTCCATGATGCCAGGCTCCATCTCTTGTAACAGTCTTTCAGAGCAGGAGAGACTGTGTGCAGTGTTCACACTAGTGAATCACCTGGGCAATAGTGTCCATTGCTAAGTCCACCCCTCGATCATGAGTCCATCTCTGTGTTGCATCTCTGCTCTGATGACCTGAAGTGCCATAGGCCCACCAGGCTCAAAATAATTCACTGTCCCCTTTAGCAGTTTCTGCAGCTTGTTGCTGGGGACTCCATACAGCTGCCTTCCATCTCCGATGCTTCCAAAGCACTGGAGGGGCCCAGTGGACTAGATACTTGCCCATACTGTCACACACACCCTGCCACTCATGACTGTCCAGCCTTGGAGAAAATCTCTTGGTCCCCCTACATCATCGTCTCACCCCAGACAAGACCCAAACCTAACTTTGCTTAACTTTTGAGATCAGACAAAATGGTTGTGGGTAGAACACAGTCTGTGTGTGTGCCAACATGCTGATCCCCATCACAATCAGCAGGCAGGTCCCAAGGGTACCCAAAGGCCATTCAAAACCTTCAGAACTCTCAAACGATGCTGCTGTACTTGTCACTGGGGCTGGTGCTGCTGCTGTGCTTGCCGGCTCTCCCACCACCAGATTCTCTTTTCCCGAGTCCAGCTCTTTCTCCTCTGCCTTGCTGGGAAATGCTGCCTGGTCTCCTGCGTCCTCCTGGGGCTCGGCGGGCGGCTTCCGGGGAAAGCTCTCGGCCGTCGCGGGGCTCGGCTCGGCCGCGGGGCTCGGCTCCTCCGCGGGGCTCGGCTCTTCCGCGGGGCTTGGCTCCTCCGCCGCCTTCTCCCTCTGCTCGGCAGCCGCCTCCTTCCTCTCCTCGACCTCCCCGGCCTCCTCCACCGGCAGCCGTCTCCTCGCGGCCTTCGGCCCCGCTCCCGCCGCCGCTTGGTCCCCGGGGCCGCCCGCCCCGGGGACGCTCCCCCTCAGCTCCCCGCAGCCTCACGAAGATGGAGAGTAGGATGAGGGCCAGGACGGTGAAGAGCAGCCGGACGGCCAGGTACAAGTCCACGGCCACGTCCGTCCCGCCCTGCTGCTGGAGCCCACCCGTATTACAAGCCATTGCCATAAAGCACAGTGAGACAAGAACCTTAGCCCAGGCCCCACACTTGATAAACACTAACACAGCAAATACTGGCTCTACGTAAGTTACAACGGTCTGAAGCTGTGAGATCAACAAGAACAGCTCTGAGAGCCAATAAATCAGCATTGTGACGAGTGACTATTAATCCAGTCAAATCTGTCGTTATCTCAACCCTTCGTGCCCCACGTTTGGCGCCAAAAGAACTGTCGTGGTTTAAACCCAGTCAGGTAATTCGTTCACTCACTTCCCCCCCTTTCTTGACCTCCCCCTCCTCCCGGAGGGACAGAGAGGAGAATCGAAAAGAATGCAACTCCCGCAGGTTGAGATAAGAACAGTTTAGTAACTAAGGTATAACACAGATCACTACTGCTACCATCAGTGATAATAATGATAAAGGAAATAACAAGGGAAGAGAATACAACACCTCAGCACCAGCCGACCGATAACTCGCCCCCCAAGCCTGACCAAGCTCCGACCGATACCTCCTCCAACCCTGCAGTCTCCCAGCCCTCCCGGCTAACTCCCAGTTACATCCTGGGCATGACGTGCTGTGGTATGGAATAGCTCTTTGGTCAGTTTGGGTCAGGTGTCCTGTCTCTGCTTCCTCCTGGCTTCCCCTCCTCCCTGGCAGAGCATGAGGCTCACAAAGTCCTTGGCCAAACCAAAACATCATTGTTATCAGCTCTGTTCCCGAGCTGAAAGTCAAAACACTGCACTGCACCAGCTACCAAGAAGGAGAAACATGACTGATACTGCTGAACCCAGGACATGTGGCCTTTGTCCTGGGAGTGTAACAAGAATCCATGCTTTATACATTTCTGACCTTTGGGGAAGAAAGCATATTATGAAGTCAATAATCCTCAACAAATAAATACTTCTTTTAAGATGAACATTTTCCTACGATTAGTAACAGCATCTTCTGTGTTGCTCTTATAATATACCTCTGAAATCTTAACTAATCTATCAGATTGAGAATGAGCACTTTGCATTGAATTATTGTCTTGATTTTCCTTTCTGTAAATTTACTAGCACTTTTTATATATGCTGTATATGCACACTTCAGAATCAAATTTGGCAGGTCTCATCAAGAAGACAGAAGGAATGAAAGTGCCAAAGTGAAATCAACCTCATTGCCTCCATTTTTCTTTCTTACCCAAATATTTTCTAGTTTTTGTCATAAAAATGTAACATAGATGGTCTTTAAAATGCAAATATGGTGACAAAAAAAGGCTTTGCATCATGGCTTAAGTTTAGGTCGGAAAGCAACAAAAACTGCAAATTGTACAGGGTATTCACAAGGAAAAGTGGTTTTAATGAAAGCTGGTGAATTCTCAGTTATCATAAAGTAAGCATTCATTATCGATTTACAAAATATTTGTTTATTTACATCATTAACAACTACAATAATTTGGAGCTGCTAGAATGTTTTCTCAGATAAATCTTCCATTTGGAGATCTTATTGTAAATGGATTCCCAAAATGTATTTGCTAACTGAATGATAAACATAGTCACAGTGGGAAAATAAGCCTCAAACTGACATAATTTTCATTTAACAAAAGTTTGTAATTATTTCTGTTGTATCTTTCACTTGGTACCTGAACATGAAAAGAGGAAACCTGCTGAGTGTTTAAATATTTAACAAAGAAAAGTGATGGAACACCCAAGCTATCTATCAAGGTCTGATGATTTTCAGAAGTAAAAGGTAATATTTAGGTTAGAAGAAAGTGGAAAGTCATTGAGAAACACTTTGTACTTTCTATTTTTGACAAATCTTGGATGGGTATGCATTTTAGACATAGATCCATTACAATATTTTAGCTTAATGATATGCCATTTTGATTAAAAATACAGATAATTCACACACACATAAAAATAAGAAACTAATCTTGAAGCTAAACCTAATACTATGTATAAACTTAGGGTTCTCACAGTACTTATGTCCAGTCAAGCATACTTTTTTAAGATAATTCATTCACTCCCTAAACTTCCCTTTCAACAATGTCTGTCAGGTTAGGATACTGTTGAAAAAAACAGGGTACTCACTTTGGTTTTCCTGGGGGCCATGATACCTGTTGGTATTTACTCCAGTAAAGGTTCAAACATGTTTAATAGAAAACAACTTCTTTCTGTTATGTAGCTACCTAGTCAAGTCTGGATCCTTGCTTTGGTTTGGGTGTTTCTTACACATTGCAGGAGGACAATTAAATCTCTAATAGTAAAATTACAGTAGGCCTCAGGAAAATTCAGAGCACATGGTTAAGGAAACCATTAGAAATTGTATGGTGGAAAACGGTACCTCAAATATGGATTCCTTCAGAGGCAGATGGGAATCAGGATTCATTGGGCTACTGCCTACTGCAGCAAAAGCAAGGTGATTTAACTTACCTGGGCTATTTTCACTCACACATAGTCTGACCTATTTAGAACTAGGCAGCTTTCTAGTTAATTTAATTCCAAGCCTATGCCCTGAGCTTGACTGTAAGAGACCTGGGTTTGCTCTCTTTGCTGCTTGAGAAGATCTGAATTCTTCTTACCTTCCAGGAGAATATCCCATAAGATATTCATGAGGGAGGAAAATGTTCCTCTCCTCCCATTTCAGCCTGAAAGCTGCTCCACTTTGCAATAACTAATTAAATATTCAGTGCACCAAAAAAAGACTAAACTTGAGAGCATTTCTTTCTCCAAGGGCTCTGGGTCTTCCCCCGAAGACTAAGAGCCACAAATCCTGTTCTTGCTCCACTGAAAACCTTGACATGGTAATCAGGGAAACAAGGACTAAAGTATTTGTTCTCAAGAGAGTGAACTACTCTACACAGAGATCAAAATAGGACACATCCTACTTCCCTAGCCAGGATTGTAGTTCTTTTAGAGATACACATGAAATGTTTCAATTAATCTCTTCATGCAAAACTAAGATTTGACAGTAGGGCTCCAGCAAGTAGACATGAAGTTTATTCCATGCATTCTGAGCTTGAATAATGTACTGAGTCATAGAAGCAGGCAAAGCGAAAGTCCTTGTTGTGAAGACCAAGGTGCTTCTGTCTAAATGCAGAATGTTTACCCATTTACTTGCAGTGTAAAGATGGTTGCATCGTTTAGAAAATTAATTATTTTACTATTTAAATAAATTATTGAGGGGGTTGACAGTTCCAAACCTTAAGGGCTATGTTTGCTTAGAGAAAAGTAACACAAAATGTTTAATTCTTTTATTATGTAGCATTAATAACTCAGTGATAATAATTAACATAGAAATATGACCTATCCTTATAATCCTGAAAGGATAAAATGCTTTGTTAATTGGTTAACTATAGTAATGATTAATAATAAATAAAGGCAGTCATATTTCTTTCCTAGGGTTATCATATCTGCCCTTTTAGCAATTCATAATGGACCTTTGGGTTACTTGTTCTAATTAGAGGCTTTAGACACTCTTTATTAAACATGTACTAAGTAAAACTAAATTGTATTATAAGGCAGTATGCACTTTATCTGGCATATATAATGAGAGACCTTTCCAGCAGTAGAATACAGAAAGCAGGCTAGTTTCTCAGTGGTACTTCAAAATAGAATTGACTGGGAAAAAAACACAGAATTGTATGGCATTGTAGCCATTTGTACCCAGAAACTCTTTTTCCTTGCTCCTGTGCTTACTGTTAGAGTTTTAAACTAAAAAGCTTAAGAAATCATGACCAGGGAAGCTGTGTAGCACTACACATACACTAGAGAACTTTCATTGTTGTAAGTGAAAGTCTATGGCCAAATCTTAATAGATAGTAATTTTTTTTTTTTTGGGGGGGGGGAAGGTTATTTATTGTTTTGTTGTTTTTTTTTTAACAGAAGTCATAAGAGCAACCCAGAATTCCCAGGGTTTATTGGTCCTATTAAAGAAACACCTTTTTGCTGATATGTTTTGGCACCAAGAAACTGACAGCCTGGGCCATGCCTAACCTGCTTGTGTATTACAGATCAGTTCTGTGGATAAGTTGAGTTGTTAGAGTCTGATATGAGCATGAATATGACACTAAACTTCATATTGGAATAGCTAAATGTCATGTCCAAGTTGATTGATGTGTTGTATTGACTGCAGCCTTGCGCAGTGAAATAAAGGAGCCATAAAGGAGGGAGAGAGAGAAAAAAAGGCAAGAAAGGGGAAAAAAAGAAAAGCCTCTACTTAGGGATTAGTTTTTAGTTAAAATGCTTGCCTGTGGCAAGAGGAAATCGCAGATAACTTCAAGGATAACAGGTTAGTCTTTCTAGTGGTTGGATTCTTCTGAACTTCTTTTAAATATTACTCATGATTTGGGGAATTTATTTATATGATAGAAAATACATTATTTAGTGGTTATGTAGCTGGAGTTTAAATGACTGACGGCTGGATTTTTTTCAGGACTTGGACAGAAAGTTGTTGGAACTTATCCAAGAGAAGGGACTAACTACCTACTTCATCAGCTACTCTACAACTGCAAATAGCAGAAGTCATAGTTTTAAAGTATTCTCATTCTCAGTTTTGATAGATTATTCTTTTTTTTTGCCAAGTGAGCGGCTTTATAATCATGTTTTGCTTTTACCCCTGACTTTTTTCTTTTATAAATGTTGCTTGTGAGTAGGAAAATACTGTTTTTTCTTGAGTGCTCCACTGGAGTAAGTATGTTAAAGTTTCCCAGATCTGGGGAAAGAGGGCAGTTTATATTCTGTAGTCTTCCCTTCAGAGTAAAGGGAAAGCTATTGTAGAAGACACAATACAATTTAAACTTTTAGAGATTGTCATCTTCAATTTTAATTGTTCCTATGAATGAAGGTTTATTAAATTCATTCCCTTAATTCTGTATAAGTATAATGCTGAATTGTAAATTCTAAATATTTTTCTTTCTGATAGGAATTAATTTTAGTTTTAAACTGAAAACTAGTATTGTCACACATATTTAATTGACATCGTTCACTGTTAGTGCTGTAATGTGACACATGAAATAGTTTAATGTGGCTTGATCATTTCAGACTACTTTGTAAAGGTGCTGAACATAATCCTAATTCCCCCAAAACATTTGACCATAAAATCTAAACCACTTTTAAATAAGGAAGAAAACTTGTTATGTACTTAAGCATTTTGAAGGCTACATAGAGCCAGAAAACACAGAAACACAACCCTTTCCCCAACAAACATTAATACTTTCTTGTTTTAATAGCAGCCATACCTAAAAATCTATTTTAAACTCAAATGAATCATTAGGAATTTCAGGAGTTAAACTCTACTAATTTTTTTTTATAAACTTTTTTTTCGTATGTTGCCATGTTTTATTTTTTTTTTTTGTTCAGGAACCTGTTACTTGGAAGTAGCAATGTTGAAGCCAGCACTGAAGTGGTACAAGTTGAAATATAGATCTTAAGGAGATACAAGAAGGACAAAAAAAAAAAAAAAAAAGGATAAATATAAAATAAATATTAAATATAAAATAGCTTTCTGAATTTTATTTAAATAATATATATATATCAACTTGTTTAAATGAACAGGTTTTAAATATGAAAGTGGTGCTTCATCCGTCTCACCCCTTATATTTCTCACAGGATTGAGTAATGAGTTATGAGTTTACTTGATAAAAAAAGAAAAACTTAAAAGAGAAAGAATAAGTTGTTCCTAAATAAGAACTGTAGCTAATTAAATATACATAATTTAATTCTTTCATTTTCTTTGGCAAAGCTTCGCAAGACTTAATATTACTTTAATCAGTATATTCAAAATGAAGCAATAAAAATTGAAATTAGGTTTAAAAAATGGAAATTAAGCAAACACTTACAAAGAATTCTGTTCTTTTGTCAGAATGCCAAAGTAGAATTATGAGTCAACTTTATGAAATTTATTAGAGAACTAGTTCAGTTACATGAAAGAGAAAATATGAAATTTTGCTGTTTTAATTATATGCCCAATTTGGTGTTATTACAGTAGTTTTTCTTGATTAAAATGTTTAATGGGAACACTACATAGCGCTATCTGGCATATTGACAGTTTGAAGAGTTGAATGAGCCAGCTATTGAGGCACTGAAGAGTTGAATGAGCCAGCTATTGAGGCCACTAAAGAGCACTCTCATCTTAATCCTGAACACTTTGTTCTTTCTAATGGAAATGCATGTGAAACAGCTGCCTGTAAAAACAAAATTTCGTCACTCACCGGATGACACAAAAACCTCTTATATATAGTAAGGATTCATTTAGGATGTTCTTGACACAATGCAAGGATCTGTACGAAAACCATTTAAATTCGTGTGGCTTTTTCTTTGATTATTTTTTAATCTATGGTTAGCAATAGGGTTGGGAGTTTTCCATTAATTTTAGCATATTTATCTTTGATCTTAGCACCCTAGATATTCATAACTGTGCAAAATTAACATTATTACGTGGCAAAATTATAGTTGAAATGCACATAATTTCCTTCCTTAATTATAAAGCTCAATAGCATGAATGTTCTTTAAATCTTCTGAAAAGTCCATCAAATATCACTGTTAGGCTTTTATGCAACTAAAACTTTTCCTTTGCTTCCCAGCATAAAATTCTTTTTTCTAAATCTATGTCATTTTTATCTGACGAGCAGAAGTCTTCACACCGTTCAGCAATTGCGCTCCATAGCTGAAGTGCACCTAAGATACCCTTGAGGCATTCTCTGAGGATACTAATTTTACGTGCGGCTCCTACCTAAGCCTTGTTCCATGCCCAATGCCAAAACACTGCAACTGTGTTTTCCTTATTAAACATGGCACTCTGCAACCAAGAGAACAAGAAATCTTGGCCCTACTTCAGGTGTTAGAAGATATTAAAAAAAAAAAAAATAAAGAAAAAAAAGTGATAGAACAACAAAAGGGCATTTTGAGTTCTTTCGGGCGAAAGCTGGTTAAATTGGTCACTCACTTTGCTGCTGCTGTCCCAGCACAGTGAATTAAGGAGAGGAACACTCACATGTGCTATTACGACTAATTGGACTGGTAAAGAACTGCAGCACATAAGAGAAGATGATAAAAGGCCACAGTTTACTTTGATGGAAGTGTTACATCTTATTATAACGATTTTTTTTTTTTCCTTCCCTTTTTTTTCCTCTTCAAAAGCAAAGCTAAAACAGCCTGTATATCCTGCAGGATGCAGCTGCTATGGAGATCTGTAAAAATTTATGCACAATTGGTGCGTGAGTACATGTAATCTCATTAAGAAGTGGATAGATAAGGCTACTGACTTCAGTTTAAATACAGAAACCGGAAACATAGCAGGCATGCAGCTGAGCAGCACTTCACACCTAGTTTTCATATATTTAAATCACAGATGAACAGCATTTGCCAAACATTCCCAGATTCAGGTCCCCCAGTGAATAGTGATGGATGAGCAGGAAATCTAAAGCTCCTGTTCTGATGCTACTTGTGGGAAAATAATGAAGGCTATAAAGAAAAGAAAAGCAGAGACATAGGACTACAGGACACTCCTTGCTGCAGCAATAAACCACAATGTTCTGTCACATACCTACTTTGAGAATCAACTCTAAATCAGAAGTTGTCTCCTGGTATCCTTTCTTCAGCTAACTCCCTGTAGAGTTAACAAGAAAAGTTATCATCAGACTCATCAGGCAAAGTGAACTTGGAGGGTGTGTGCATATTGTGTTCTTTCTCACTATCATTTCTTCTTTTCCCGGTTCATTAATTCTGCATATATAAAACCAAACTGATTTTTGTCTATTACACTGACATACAGAAGCCCATCTAATAATCTGTTCTCTTTTGCTCTTTTGAAGTCTATAACATTATCACTTTTCCCCACATTGTCCTCATTTCTGATAATTTTCTAAGCAGCAGTTTTTATCTTTACCCAGATCCACTTCAATCCTCTCTCTTTATCTGTATGGGTATTTTCTACATTCCCCTGCTAACTATGCACTCGAAAATAGTAATATGCTGTTCCTGTTCTTCCAGAGATGTTAAGGACGACTGGACTAAGTGATGATTCCTGCAGCTCTCTGCTAGCTACAGTACTTTTTGATCTTTACCCTTTACTTGTCATTGCCTAATGGCAGAGTTCTCATCCAGCATAATTTTTGTATTATGTTTTCATTTAAGAAATGTTGCATCAGGTGACTTATTAAAGATCATGTGCAGTGTGTGCAGCTCATGTTCTTTGCCAATATTGTTTGAATCTGTTTGAAAAGAGAAGTGCCCACCACAAATACATGCAGGGCATATTTATCCCACCTGCACTCCAACCCAGCTGGAGTTTTGCTGTGCTGGGATCAGGGAGCTGGCACCAGTAGCTGATGCTGTGGTATGAAGCACCAGTGAAGTAGAACAGAACCAATGGAAAAAAAATAGAAAAAAACCTTCACTGTTCAGATACTTCAGGCCTACTCCAGTGCTTTGACCCAAATAACTCGATCTACAAATAGCAAATAACTTCTGCTGTGTTCTAAATCAAAGGGGAAAAATAAGCTATTTGGGTCAGAGCATGCAAAAAAAAAAAAGGCCTACCCAAATGACTAGTCTCTCCCAGACACTGGGGTGTGCATCTTATGGATCTTTTTAATTTGCAATTTTCCCATGGCTCCAGACAGATGTGTCAAATAGAGCTGAACATTAAAAACATTACCTAAAGCCACAGTGATTTTTAATATCTACTGTTTATATATTTATCTGAAATACAACATTCTGTAAAACTAGCCGGGACTTCCTAAAGGGTCTAAAGTGTGTGGATGGAGGATTAAAAATAAAACCTTCAGCTTTATCTTGCAATTTCCACCCCATAGATTACTTTGTTGTTCACTTAGTATAATGACATTGTCTCATTCCAAAGAGATAGAAACATCCTGTCTTCTCTCCAAATCCAGCTTCTGTTCACACTGGTGTATTACTCATCACCCCCAAAGGATTTTTTGAGGCTGTGCACAAGGGATGGTATTCAGAAAGAAGAGCTTGCAAGCATAGTGCTTCAGTAGAATATAATCCTTTATAAATTTCCTATTCATTAAGTTCTACATTCCCAAGGAACTTTAATACTAAATTTACACTCAATTCCGAGGACTCAGCTGGATCTGTATCATAACTTACAATGGCACAGTGAGGAAATACCCCATTACTATAAAGAATGAATTAAAGGTGGAAAGCTTCCTCAAAAACAACCGAAACTGAAAGCAGTCACCAATTATGTTCTTTAAAGAATCCATTTGTATTTTTTGCCAACTTGGGAGCCATTTGTAGCAGAAAAATAATAGGTCTGGTTATATCCAGTGATGGAAATCACATTTGAAAAGTTCCTGGTTTATACTAATTCTACTTTGTACACTTCATTTGGGACTTTTATAAAGGCTGTATAATTTCAGCATATGTGAATGTAAAATAGCAAAAGAAATACATACTTTAAAACATTTGTTTGAATCTTGTTTGCTTCATTATAATCAGGGTGTTCACAAAGATAAATGACAACAAGAAGTATCCTTGAACATCCCAGAAACTGCTTCTATATAGTATCCTATTATTCTTGTTCGGGAGATAATGGGGCTGGATGAGAGTCATTTGGAAGAGTGAAGAGAGCTTGAAAATCTATCTGTAAGTAAGCAGCTTTTTTGAGAGAAGCAGTAGCCAGAGAGACATGTAGAGAGTTCATGGAGGTTAGGGAATACAGGTGAATGGCCCAAGAAAATCACTCCACAAAGATTATAATTTTCCCAGTGAACTGACCTGGGGCAAATATTATAGCCATCCAAGTCTTCTCAATTAAATCCACCTGGGGGGTTCCTGCCCCCATCACAAATGTGCCAAAATTCTGATTTCTCTAACCTGTGTTTAAACAGGTCTTACAGTGATTTCCCTGCACCAGATGTGTTTTATTACAAGATCAGCTGACTAAACAAGTCAGTCTAGATACTAGTGAAATATATGTTGGCAAAAGCTGTTGTAAAAAGGTAGTTCAAACAGCCTGGATCCTCGCAACATAACAGTGTTCATTTATCCCTACAAAGAACGCAAGCTACACAATGCCGGGATCGCAGCTTCCTCTCCCCAGACCCATCTCCCACAGAATAAAAGAAAGACGCCTTTGAGCCCCTTTGCATATTAACTGGATGCCTGAAGAAATGCAGGTACTAGCCCTGCTTCCCTGAGTGCCTTTTTACAGTACCCAAGACATATAATACTGTGGCACTTGATTGTTTGTACCAGAAGGAAAAGCAGCATGTCACACATTTTAAGTAAGAAGATACTACATACTAACTCACTGTTTACTAAGCTTAAAAGATGAAGACTATTTACAGCAAGTCCTTAAGCAAAATTGTAAATAGGCATGAGAAACACCACACCTGGTTGCTTTAACTGGATGAGAAAATTATGTTGCCTGCATACATACATCTCTACAGTTTGTCTAATCATCACAACATTGTTAACTGTTTGGAGCACACTCTGCGAAGATGAATGTGGGAAATTTTTGATATTGTGAATTTTCATTATCATAGCATTTAAAAGTATTATATCCCCCCCAAATATTATCTAAATGTCAGGTTCACTGACAACTGATCCAAAGATGGCAGAGGCATTTCAATCTCTGAAATAATTAGCAGCCAAGACAATGAACACTTACTTAGAAACTGTTGTGCATCTATATGCTTGAAACCTTTTCCAGAAATCCCTGAAAAAAGTTTGCAAGAATGCATACTTAAAAAGAGAAACAGATTTTCAAAAAGACAAGCATATAGAGCATCAGGCTCTGACACTTATGGACCTCATATTATCATTTTCATTAACTACTAGGCAAAATCAGGCCTAATCAGAATTTGGTTTGTATTCCTGGTCTGAAGAAAAAAAAAAAAAAGAAAATTCAATAGTTAATAATCGACTTTTTTTTTGTTAATACTAAGAATGTAACTTTCTATCCTGATATTCTGCAGTATACAGGATACGAATAACTTAGGACAATCTCATTTAAGTTTTATTTTGCATCTATAACACTGTATTTTCTCAGCAGTGTGCATTTTTAAGTACTTTTGCACATGGGTATACAGGCAGAAGTGGGTCTGGCAATAACTACTGAAGTTAAAACTGCATATTGTATATTAAACTGCTTTCAGATACCCATTAATTACTGCATGTTTTCATTTTGGAAATTAGCATTTTATAGAAAAAGCAGCCTTTAATTCAAGTTTAATTTTAAATACAAGATGAAGCCCTAGTTAAGCGTTCACTTAAATGTAGTTCTGCCTGTGATGAGACCTAAGCATGTTTTCCTAATTGGAGCTTTAAGCCCATGATTTAAGTCAACTCCATCATGAATTCAGTCACTTATGTTTATTTCATTTCTAAGTTTCACAGGTTTGTGGAAATACTTAGCCATCTATTCCTCCTGTAACTTACTCACCTTTTGTTAGCCCTTGAGTAACTTACTCACCATTTGTGACCCATTTCCTTCATACTGCAAAATGGATAGCATAGGAATGATGAATTTTTCCATAGTACCATCATCACTATTCAGCAGATGGCTATTCGGCTCCCAGCTTCATTGTACTAAGTAAATTCATCAAAAAACAGCTTCCTTCACAAAGGAACAAGATAGAGGAAAGAAAGAAAGCATTATCACCTCTGTTTTTCAAAATAATTTCAATGGAATGTGTGAAAATCTATTACATGCCCATCCTCCTGGGGAGGTACAAAGAAATAACTTGGCATTACTCTTAGAGAAGAAAAACGTGACTTTTCCAAAAAGCGAGTTTCATCAGAAAGCCTTAAGGTGTTTTTTGAAAGATCACTAAGTATCCTGACCATTCAAGACATGCACAACCTAGTTAGAAATTAAATCTAAGTATTCTAAATTTTGGTTTATTGCTTTACTGACAAGACCATCCACTCTCCATTATTTTCCTCTAAATATACATGAGTTGCACTATAAAAGGACTGTGAAGTAGAGAAAACATTCTCAGGAATACAATTCAGTGTCTGCACATTAGCAGCTGGCAAAAGAAAATCACTTCTAAAATGTGTTTCAGTTCAATCAAGACAAAAAAAAAGAAATGAAAAAAATTAGAAAAGGTCAAATGCAATAATTTTGCAATGAAAAGAGCTGTGTATTCATTCATTCTCCCCTCACAGACAAATGGCACAACTGGCTTTGCCCAAACTTGCCATAAAACTCAGCCCCAGGTAGAGAAGAAACAGGCTTTTCAGTCTGAATGGTGAAATTGTCCAAGACTAAAGAGTAATGAATGAAAGCTCTTGGGCAACTTGAACAATGGCATGGTCATGACCAGACCACTGCTACTATAATAAAGATTAATTTAAATGCATCTCCATGGAGAAAGTAAATATGTGTAGGAAAAACTCTTCTAGGTTACACAGGCAAGACCCATTTTGTCTTAGCACTTAAGTACTGTTTAGATTGAAATGTACAGATTTCCAAACTGCCTTGTTCTCCAAACTTCCAGGTTATCTATGTGTGTGTGTGAACACTATGAACATATACATACCTGGAACATAACCAAAATAATAATTTAAATACTACAGACTGTGCCTTTAAGACTGTAATTATAACATTTCCCTTAAGCCAACAGAGCAAATAGTTAAAAAAAAAAAGAAAGAAAAAAGTTATTTTTTTCTCAGTTTTTTGGAAGTAGTGAAAACATGTCAGTGGTTCAAAGGTTTTTCTTTTGGGTTTGATACACAACATTGCCTTTAAACTTCAAATACAGGTAAGGACCACCATTTCTGCTACATACTTGTTTCTCTGTGTTAGTATGTAAACGGTGCATGATACAAATTGCTTACAAGAGTAGCCAACTGCAACAAACTGAGTTTTCTGCATCTTCTTTCTGCACAAGAAGGAGGTGCTCAGCCAGAAGAGCTGCCGAAGCCTGGCAGAGAAGTCACCTTACTCTTGGGCAGTGCAGAGCAAGAAGGAGGTTTGTAGAGAGAGAACTGTGCAGAGTCAGTAAGTCTCATCATGAAAATATATACAGAAAACCTTCATGCACAAGTGCCTTTGTATGTATACAAACATGTACATATTTTGTTTGTTTTTCTAAGTGTGTGTATAAATATGAAAACATATGTGTGTGTGTATGTGTGTGTATGAAAACATATATACATATATACAGGAAAACAAGCAAAACAGTCACAGTAATTCTCAGTGCCTTTTTAATAAAATGAAATGCCTAGCAAAGATTTTTAGGACCATTCTGGTATTTCAGTATCCCTAAAAATTTAAAATTAACTTTTTCTCATTAAAATGTGTGATCTGAGAAGTGCATTTATTTGTTATTTTGAAAATAATGAATGTTCTCAAGGCTTTTTCCAGATTCACATTATTTCATATAATTTACTATTTCACCCAAGTAAAAAACAGTGAGATTGCAATAGTTAGTTTCCATACATGGCAACTTTTCACAGGGTAGGACTTTTTTTTGAGATGTAGATAGTAACATTCTCTCATCCAGTGTTCACTGAAATTAATTAACAATATATAGTAATGGAAAATTACAGAACTTAGAGGAAAGCCATTCATTAACTCTGCAAAGCTTTAAATCTGGGGAAAGATAAATGATTACCAAAATGGAATAACAATTAAACTAAGCATTAAACATAATTGTACTATATTTGTGTTGTAATTGCTACATTTCCGGCAATTATTAATTAGAGTTCTCATTCAGCTAAAGAAATCTCTAAGTGTTTCACCTCGGTTGGTGTGGTTGAGAAGAAAAGACTGCAGACAGAAAAGGTAAGTTTTCCCTCTGTTGATTTTGTAGAGAAATGTTCATGATAGGCTAACCAAGCTCCACCTAAAGTTGAACTGCAAAACAAATTTTCCTTCCTTCTTAAAATGTGATTGATTCTAGTACTTTTGGGTTTTGGTGTTTTTGTTTGTTTTTTGGTTGGTTTGTTTTTGGTTTTTGTTTTTTTTTTTAAGATTTTGGAATACAACTATCAGATGTCTGGATTAAAAAGAATTACCTATTTCTAGGACCATATTGGATAAAAAATAGACATTGGACTTGCTCAGAGTATTCCAGCTTGCATTTTCATAAAAAATGTGGATAGATTGCTCTTTTAAATATATGATTTCCACTAACTGGGGGGAGGAAGGGAATGCAAGCCCATGAAATCAATTATGCAGATCAAACTTGGAACTTTTTGCCATTCTGGTATTCTGCCACGATGCCTTATGGGTGCTGCAAATCTCGTACCTCATTTTTCTGATCTGTTGTGTTGGCTGGACTCCCAGATTGTTGGCATATGCCCTTATGCACAAGGACAGCTATTCTCCATCAAGCAGGTGAGTTTCCATTATGTAATTTCCTGCAATCAGCAGTTGGATTTGTAATATACAAAGATCCAAACATAATTTCCTGTATAAATATGATTATTTTTCACATACATTTCTCCTGAAAGTAATCATTCTTAAAATTCATTGTGTGCGCCCTTGTTTGAGTTATGTGTTAATCTTTTGTGTCGAGAATTTCTTGCCCTTCTATCCTTTGCATTGATGCACCATAATCACTAGGAAAGTTCACCTGTGTGTCTGAGGCATCTGGACAATTTGCAGGAACAGATTTTTCTGGGATTTGGAAATGTGAATGAATTGAAACCCAAGCTACTTGATTGCAGTACTTCTGTCTGAGTCCAGATTTCATATGCAGGCTACAAGTAAAAATCTGTTACTGAGAAATTTCCTAGGAATTTTATGAAACAGCTCAAAATGTACTGAACAGTGGTAGTACATACAGTCACTATTCATTTCACGTTACTACATTAGTTGTTTCTAGAAGCTATTCATCCTGGTTTTCTGGAATGTGAAATGTCTTTGGGATGTACTACTATTCCAAGAGATGAAAGACCTGAATCATCCCCTCCCAGTAATTTTGAAGTAAATCAGAAATAACAGCAGCAAAATTAATGTGAGTAGGTCGATGTGTGATAAAGAATCAAGCCCAACATTTTACATGAGACATCTACTTGGGCATATACCAAACCATCAAAAAAAAGCTAAAATATTTGGGAGTTACTTGAGAAATATTTGCACTGACATCTAGTCACCTGACAACAAATTATATATATATAAATGGTCTATGTATTTATTGCGCGCATTGCTCTACATGTTTACAAACATATCTCATTGCTGTGATTTATGCTGCTTGTCTCCTAATATGAAAGCATTCTGTTAGAATTTGTGGAAGCATTGCATATCTCTCTGAGATGCATGTTTTATTCCATAGTATTTTCTAAGTATGCAGTTACTACAGGCCAACTCAAAATACATAATTAAAAAGCTGAATATTAACCACACGCTTCCTTCCATTTAATTGATGCTTATAAATATTATTCTTTAATGACCAGAGATAACATGACTTGAATTAAATATGAACTATAGTAACAGCAAATAATTAACATACCGTACAACACACATTGTATAGATACCATTCTATACTAGAGAAGTTATTATGCATGTGACTGACCTATTTCATCTCATATTTTTGTAAATGGTATTTTACTTTGATGTATAGGACCAAGCAGATTCACTAGACTTTATCTTTCCATCCTTGCACATTCACTTGGTAAATTCATTTTAGACATTTAAGAGAATGAAATTAGTGAGTTGAGACAAAATTACTTTTATATGCTAATAGCTAGAGAATCCTATTGTGCAAATGGTAGGATTTCATTTGGATGCTAGCATTTTTTCCAACTTCTTTGCTCAAAGTACTGCACAGCATTCAAGGCTGCCTCCATGGGTACTGAGGCTGTGCAGTACAGTACCAACACAGCACATGCTGTGTCTGTATTGAGAGCTGGGGTTACAGCAATATCATTCAGCTGCCAAGTCCATCCTGATGTTTATGTCACAAATGTCACAATAGGTGAATAAATAGAAGAAATGTTAAATAAAGGAAACATTTCAACCATCCTAACCATTGACCATATCAGAATGGTAGGCAGCTGAGGAGGGAGGACTTATCTCTGAGGACATGTCTATATCAAGGAAAGATGAAAATTAATTCCTATCCTTGAACTGATCTGAACTTCTGAGTCTAAGTGGTTTATCAAAACCCCAATGTTGACAGCTATTTGGAAAAAAGAGTAGAGGCACATCCATTTGGAGTACTGAGGCACATTTGGTACAAGTCCTGATCCATGTACTTGCATTGGCTTGAGCTGACCAACCCTGCAGCTGGCAAACCAGTACCAAAACCTGTCTTTTCATAATTTTCAAATTCTTAGAATGGAGCACATGATAAATGCTATCACAGCATGAACAGCCTGTGGAGTTATCCTGGAAATGTGATAAGCATTTATAAACATTCCTTCCAACACCTGGTTTGCAAAGCGGGCAGGGGGCAGATTTGGTTTCCGGAGGGCCACACCTCAAGAGAAGAGGCTCTGCTTAGCAAGTTGCTGTTTATTCCAAGCTCAGGTTCTTCAGGAAGCTCTTCGGTCACGCAGCACCTCATTGATCTAGCTGTGCTTCATCTAGTGCCAAAATCAGAAACAATGCAGCTGGATAAGCATGGGTCTGGGCTTGGAGCTAGTTACTGCAAAGCTTCTGTGTCATGCTGCACCGGGTAGTGTAAACACGCCCTCAGTCTCTGTGATTAGGTCTGGCCCATTTGGCATGAGGAATTCAGTGTGTTTAACCTGACTCCCTTCT
This sequence comes from Pezoporus wallicus, assembly GCF_028554395.1. NCBI lineage: Eukaryota > Metazoa > Chordata > Aves > Psittaciformes > Psittacidae > Pezoporus > Pezoporus wallicus. The sequence goes on along the minus strand of NW_026639458.1, from coordinate 281,379 downwards.
GTCTGAGTGCTGCCTCATTGTCAGGGCAATGGACTCGCCTGGCCGCTTCTTAGCTCAGTAAATGCAAGCCTTATGTATGCTCTCAGCTTCAGGCACATATGAACAGCCTTGCAACCGGTTTCTGCAAGCTCTGCTATCATGTGAAGGTTAAACATCTGAGCAAATAATCACAAAGCCAAAAGTGGCCATTTTCTCAATAATACATCTGTCAGGATGAAATTCCTGGTTTTCTGTGCTTTCTGTGTGCTCTGATTGCCTAGGGAACTGGCATGCTAATTTTTGCTCAGAGGTTATAATATTCAAAGTCTGGGTTTTGTTTAACAGTCAATCTTAACTCTAGGGCTGACATTTTTGCTGGAGTTTCTTACATGATCATGTAATTATGTTTCATATGTGAAGGACACAGTTATGTCCTAAAAAAGGATGTAAGCCCGTTAGTTTGTCAATCAAGCAGTAATTTTGCCTAAAACAATTAATCGAAACCAACTCACAACAGCTACAAGGCAGGAAGGATTATTTACTTGTTAAAGGCAGCTATGCTCAGTTCGGGAAAAATAGATAAGGGCTAGATAAAACTTTAATTATTTTGTTTGATTTTTTCCTTGTCACAATGAGAAAGAGAAGAGAAAGTCATTCAAAGAGCAACATTCAACAACCCAGCTATAGAAGTGCTGGATTCACAAGGTGTTGATTTTGACTTCATCTTATCCTGTGGTTCAGAGTTTGTAGCCCCTAAGGTGATTTCTAGGTTGACCTTGATCCTTCTGAATAACTACTGGGCTCTACAGTACAATACTGGACCAATTGATGGCTTAGCTTCATGAGCGAAGATTTGGGAAGGGCTTTAACCATGCTTACTACAAACACGATGACCAAGGGCATGTGGGATATGCAAATCTGGTTTGAAAAAAAAGGTGCTTAGGCAATCGGGAAGTGTCCGACCAGGACTGTCATCTCCTGAGCGGTTTTGAGCTACCCATTCGCTGGTCCGCCCGCATGCAAAGTTGGATCTGCAGCTTCCCATGCACCTTGTCACCTGCCGTTTCGACCCCCACCTCTCCATACAGACAAGTGAGAGTAAGCCCTTCCAGCCTGCCCAGTGGATATTTTAGGTGAGGGCAGCTTGCGCAGGACTGGCCCCACCCTTTACACCTGAGGTTTATCTGCCAGGGCCTAGCTAGCTAGGACAGTGACAGCAAAGTGCTCAGGTCGTAGGTTTTGTAAGAGTGTCCTTCTCTTAGATGGAAGACCTTACAAGGCTAGACAGGATCCGTCAGCCTGGGTTTGAAGATAGGAGTTTTCCTTCTCCTATGAGGAAGGCCTGTCTCTGCTAACGAAGATTCAGGAAGGGCTTTAACCCACATATTCTGAGCAAGACTGTAATCTCCTGGGTCAATCTCGAGCGACTATTGATGCAATAGCACAACATCAAGCATCTAGGTGGGATTCTGACTTAGAGGCGTTCAGTCATAAGCCCTCAGGTGGTAGCCTCGCGCCAGTGGCTCCTCAGCCAAGTGCATGCATCAGGGGTCTGAACCTGCTGTTCCTCTTGTACTGAGCAGGATTACTATTGCAACAACACATCACCAGTAGGGTAAAACTAACTTGTCTCACGACGGTCTAATTACCATCTCAATAACTGGTCTGAATTCTAACCTATGATACATACTGAAGACAATATAGTAACATTAACCTACCGGCTCCTGCTTTCATCGGTTCCTGGTATCCCCTCTTTTATTTTCCCTGCTCTCATAATGAATTAAAGTACATCTGGAGTCAACATGCCACTTCTTGCAGATAAGCCTTCTGTATAGATAAGGACTGCCATTAAAACTCATGTTAACCCAAGGCCATCTTTCTGTCACACCATGCTAAAAACATTTGGTTCCATGTGCCAAATAATATTCAAAGAAAGAGCTACATGAACATAACTATTCTTATCAACTCTCAAGAGACAAAGACCTATTGCAGAAGCCACAACCACTGTCAGAATTATCCCCCGTTCAGCAGGCACTGTGCACAAAGGCATAATGCACAGGAGTCTGGGACAACCTCCCATTTCAGGGTTCCTCTTCCCATTGCAAAGTATGATGCAAGGGATTGCTGTGTGAGTGCAGTTTGAAAAGATCTCCCAATGATACTGCTTGCTCCATTTCTCCTCTTTGGTCACACATTATCATCAAACATACATAAACTAATCTTACTACTCTGATCCTTCTGTCATGCTTGGGACATATGTTACCATGTTGTCATCTCTAGGAATAACAACCATATATTCCTTGAATTTTTTTATTTTTTTTTAAATAACTTTCTGCATACTCTTTCTTGCCTTCAAAGGACTGGGGTTTCTATTTCTATTAATGATGGGTTGGTTAAGAGAAGTGCTCTCTCTTTGTGGACTTTATACTTTCTGCAAAGCTGCTTGGAGACCCAGCTGTAGACCAGAGTGTCCCATAGGCAAGGGAGATATTATAACTTTATCCATTAAAGCTTGATCATTTCTGTTGCTAATTAAACCACACATCATTGCTTTCTTCCTGTATGTCCAGAGACACATTTTTAAAGCATGCCTGCTCCAGATGCACATAATCTGAATACACTGAAAGATCCTACTTGCCTTTCTGCAGTCTTCATTTCAGAGCCTCCATCTGCAAATTCTCTGACCTAGAGAGGCTGTAGCCACACCTTCAATACCTAAACCTGCAGATATTCATTGGCACAGCACGTATTAAATCATTACATGTGACATCAAGCTGCTGTTCTGTAGACAAAGTCAAAACAGAATTTCTGGAGTAGAGAAAATAATTTCACCTTCCATTTTACCATTTTACATTGTTAAAAATAAAGCACCTTACTGAACGAGAAATGCTATGTCTTGTTTAGTAATTATGAGTTAACACTGTAGTCCACAATTCTGGAAAAAAAAATCAACAGTTCACTTAACATTGTTGGTATTCAATGAAAAGCATTATAAGGGTAAATTGTTCAGATGATTTCAAGCTTGTGAGAGACATCTGAACTGTTTAAAACTAGAGATTTCTCTAAAATAAAGAGCCAAGAGATTGGTATTTGGATTACTTAACTATATATATTCCCTGATATATTTCTTTTTTTGTTTAAAAAGGAAGATATATTTAGAAATTTAATAAAAAATATATTTATTCATTGCTATCTCCAGTAAACAAGGAAATGAAAGCCTACGTCACATAGTTCTAAGCCTGTTCTTACACCAGGTGTCCCAATGCTATCTGTAGCCAACTTTTACAAAAAGGTCAGACCTCAGAGAAATTTACTTATGATGAATTTGTCTGCTATATAATAGAATTCATTAATTCAGTAATTACTTGATACAACACATAAAAAATTCCTGTCTGAAGGAGAGGCTGGATATATTGAAACGACCTCAAATCATTCCTCACTGTAACACTCTTTCTTCACTTCTTGTAAAGTCTGTCCAAGCTTACAACACAATTCTTAACAAGAATTTTTTGTTACACAGTTGATCAGTTCCAATATTATAAGAAAAATCTAATTCCATGTCATACAGATGTGACTATTCAGATGCATATCACAGGAAAACAAATTAGTGTTTCTTTTCTGTGCACAGAAGACAATGTGTACTTGGTTAGGAACAAGTTTTTGCTGTTTTCTGAGCCTCAATCCTCAAGTGGTTGTCAGCAACCCAGAGATGATATGTACAGCATGTAAGAGCCTGCACCCAGGCAGCAGCTCTCTATTTCAGAATATCTGTTCCTAGATAAATAGAATGAAAGGGGAATACTTGATGGAAAACTTTTCTATGAAGGAACAAGATTAGGTTAGTTAGAAAACTAATTTTTACATTTGTTCAGGTATGTAAGACCTACATCTAATCAAAGTTATTTTATAGATAGTATTTAAAAAACAATACAAGATTATTGTGAAATACTGTGCTTTCCTATGAGGTGTTAAAACATATTTACAAAAACAAGGTGCATGTATAAGTATCTTTGAATAGAGGTGCCATGTATAATAAAAGGAGAAAATCTGTTTGTGAATATTGACTAAACAATTGGTAATGGCTCATGGCTATTTCCTGCTTTTAAAAAATACAATAGGCAATTTTCTTTAATCCAGAAAGGCAAATGCTTTGTCTAGTCTATACTGTCTGGCTGAAAGAAGGTTCCAAACGAAGTAAAATAGATATTTCCATTGAAACTATTCTTATACATCTCATTCCTGTATTGAAAAGGGAGATTTCAGTATAGTATCTGGAATTGCTTTTTCCTTATGCTTTATAATTATGATGCAGCTTCCCATATATACAGAACTACTAAGATTTACCAGCTGAAAAGTTCCACTTTTCTCTTCTTTCAAATCTTTAGGTGAATGTCTATATCAAGATCCACATCTTGAAGTCATATGATTTTGTACCTTCATATCAGCAGTGTTAATTTCAGTTTTCCGCACAGAAGATGACAGATGAGATTTCGAGATACCTGGCAGCTTTTCACCCTCATGATGGATGATGCCTTTGCTTCCTTCACTGGCTTGAAATGAAAGGGCAGTACAACATGTACTTTGCGAAAGCTTGCTTAATACCCTTCTGCTTAGAAAACAAAGTTATTGGCATTAAATTGGCTATGTCCTCTTCATACCAGCTTGTTTTACAGAGATTTAGAGGGTGATTAGTATTGCTACCAGACCTTATTTGTTTCAGGGCTTATACATATTACTGGTCAGGGGTCAGTCAAATCATGCATATTAAAACCAGGTCAAAGTGAGAAATTCAAGCTAACCACTATCATCAAGTATTAATATTGCAGGTTAATATATGTATGACCGTATTAGTTCTATAGAGGGACTTTAATATCAAATTCACAGAATGGACCAGGCTATAATTCTGAAGAATTGTGAGACTTAAAAATAATTCTCACATTTTGACTACCAGAGTTAATGACAACGACAGCACAAACTACCAATGCCTTTACACTTTACAGTCTTTTCAGCAAGAAAGGATGCATTTCCACACAATAGCATGCAAACATAAATAAAAGAAGAATAAAAGCAATCATGATCATTACCCTTTAACCTGCCTTGGAAAGCTGCAGTTCCAAGGTGAGCTCAGAGCACCAAAGCTCTCATAGTTCTCTGTGCTTGTTTTATAAGTGAAGAGCTAAAAGCCTGGATAAAGTAAAAGTGAGCCTGACAGCATTAAAATGTGATGCAAGATGAGACACAGGGAAATGAAGGTCAACAGGATTGTCTACTAATAAGACATGAACTTGCATTACTTAATGATACCCTTGTAATCTGTCAGAAGTAGAAAGCTTAAGGAGTTAGTGAGCAAAGAGAATCAAATGGAAATTTAACTGGAGTTCTAACAATATTTTAAACAGAAATAAAGAAAAGATTCAGAAATAAATCATCTCAAAAACTAAAATCCACAGGCAAGCAAGTATATTTGAGAAGGTACATCCAGGACATATTATTCATGTTCTTTTTTTTTCAAAGGAGCACCTTATTTTAGTAAAGATTTCATTAATCTCTTGAATAGAGTATTCCTATTTTTTTCTTCTTGCTTTTATTTGTGTATTTAGAGTCTACCTAAATATTTATGTTTAGACTTGACCTAAATGTGAGTACCATAGTTTTAATGATTTCTTTGAACATTAAACAGTAATGACGGTAGGGTATCAGTGTCTACAAACAGACATTTGGCTAAAGCTTTCATCAAGATTTTTGTGTAGGAAGAAATTAAAAGATGTTGATATAAATATTTTTTAATATGTTTGTTTATATTAATTTAAACCAATATTGATATATCTACAGATTTCAGTGTGTTAAATTTGTAGTGATCAGTACAGTTATAGGTTTATTTTTTCCTCTCAGACATCAAAGCATTCCAATGAAAATGGAAGATCTTGTTAGAAATTGAAACTTGCCAGTAAAAATGTGGAAATGGATATAATACATACTCTCCATAGTTTGTGTGTATCATATGAATTCCAAATGCATTTCTCCTCCTTTTTTTCTTCTTTTTGGTTGGTGTTCTATTTGATTTAGTGAGAAAATTCATCTCACATCTTCTTCCCAGGTTAGGTCTTTTTCATGTTACTTCTTCAAGGCTGGTCAATATAAATCCCTGATTTAGAGTGCCATTCTCAGCAATTTATTTAGATTGCATAAGAGGCTGGTGGCTTAAGAGAAACAGCAAGAGCTGCTCATCTGCTTCTCAGCTGAAATATCCCCTGCCAATAAGGTTTCAGATAAGGTTGATCGGGTTTCAGATAAACCCTCCCAACTTAATTTGGACTTCATAACTGAAGACCATTTAATTGTAAAAAAAAAAATCAGACAAAATCCTCAAGGGTTGTGGTGTTGGCAAATGCAGCCAGTCTGATAGTTTTGCTAGGTTCAGAAATTTTTCCTTTCAAAAGCTGCACATTTTGGGTTGTAGTCTGTGTGGCAGAATCCCACTTGCAGCTCATGATCAGAGATTAACAGTGCCTTCTGGGGCACTTTATCCTCATAACCTTCCATACATTTAGTCTCACAGTGTTCTTTCTAATATATCAAGTTCTTGAGTTACAACATGAAAATATGTTTATTCCTGTTAGTCCTCTCATGATGATAACCCCTCCATATGAACAGATATCTATACAACAACAACAACAACAACAACAACAAAAGACTCACAAAAATGTGCATTTTAAAGTTTGAACTATTCTAAATTTAAGTTGATAAAGTATCAACAAGATCCAGGCTGTTCTTAGACTATTTTACAGTAGCAGAAATTAAATAGGTATCCTTATGAAGACATTTTAACATTGTCAGAGTGTAGAAACTGTACCTTAGCAGAAACAAGGGATGGGGCTGTCATTTCTTTGCAAGTCAACAAATATCAGACTGCCCGTTCAAATTTGAACTGCAAAACACTTGACAAGTACTATCAGCTCCACCTTTTGTGATTTGATGTACTGAAAGGAAGATCAAAGCGGGGGAAAGTGGCTTAATGGGTTGGAAGGGATGACACATAAGAAAAGCTTAAAAAGATTAAATATGTACAGCTTGACTAACCAACAATTAAGTGGGGGGAGAGGGAGACGATACATCTGTCAAAAGCAATGAGAAGGTAAACATCAAGGGGCAAGAGTAATTATTTAAGAATACAAATGGGATATATCTAGAAATGATGAGATCAAATTGAGAAAAGGATAATGTAGTCTGAATGTGAAGAATGACTTATTGTAGATGAGAAAGGGTATTTCCACTTTTTTCTCTAGAGATTATCCCACAATGTGCTAGCTCTTCCTCAAAACAATTAAAGTGAAATGAGTAAAACACAAGGGAGGATACAGTTCTGTATTGGCAGGGCTTTGTCTTTTGTCCTAAGAGATCTTTTCTAATTGCAAAGACCTTTTTCCCCTAATTAATAAACAAAAAAGAAGCTAAATAAAATGAGAAGTTATCAAATAATAGGTGCTTGGGGATAGGGGGAAAGCTACAGGAAACACTGAGGAAAAAAAAAGTAAGTTCTGCATCAGTTAAATAAATAATGATAGGACATGTCCAAATTTCGTAAGATTTTCCAGTCATTTCTAGTGTAGTACAAATCTCATGTTTCCAGTCACTCAGTTATGTGAACCTGAACAGCCCATTGAATATCCTGACTTTTATTTAATCAGGTATATAAGCATATTTGAAAACAAACATTTTGAAATGCAAAAAATAAAGCTAAAAATTTATTCCTTTTAAGTTGAAGCATATGGATTAAAGGAGGAAGGCAAAATGCAAAGCAGTTACAAACCTAAACTGGAAGAAATTAATTCAATGATTATGTTAAAACATGCTATGCCTATGAGAAAGAAAGGAAGGAAGAGAATTTCTAAATTATTTTTCATGTGGAATTAACAGTAACATGAAATTTGTATAAAAAATGGAAAGACTGCATAAATCTTTTATACAAAGGAGTGCATTCTGAGTCTGAGTGACATTATCCAGAATTTTAAATAGTAATTCTCAATTAATTAAAATTCAGTATTTCTATCACACTTACTGCTTGCACTGAGGTTTCTTTCCTTGTCATTTTTATTTTCACCCTCAAATAAAGACACTGGCTGACTGAATTTTTCTTCTTGAACGAATAAAATAATCACCAATAAAAAAGTAAACTCAATGTAATGTAATATTTATATGCTACTGAATATCTGTTTGTAAGAAATACGAGCAATGAAGAATATATCTTATTTTAGAAGACTAGCTATTAATTCTTAATTGTAAGCGATAAATTGGGATTAAAAATATACAAAATAGGTAATTGGCTGATGCAGATCAACTATTGTTTCAATACAGTCACTATACATTCTTTCTGTGTCATTATACCACATATCTGAGTCAGAAAACTACATTTCACTTAGTACTAGTAATTGGTAATTTTTTTATCTATCTAAACCTGAAATTAGCTGCCTTCAAAGATGTCACAGTTTGCTTTGCTGTCCTTCCTGTTCACTATGCAAATGTGTTAGAAAGGTATTGACCAGAGCACATTATTTATGGCTCTGATGAACTGATATACCAGTCTTTGAAATCAAAGGGATAATAAGAATTAAGTGTATAAAGTAGCAATAGTGATTTACTTCAGAAACTTTCTGCAATAACAAGTAAACATACACACAAGTAATCTTCCAAAGTAATGTGAGTTTATGTAATGCTCTAGAAGACTGAAATTGTCAAAAGCAGCCATTTCTTTGAAATACTTGCATTTTAAAAGCTTAAGCTAGTACAATACACTATGATGCGCAGAAGTGTAAGCACACTCTCATTATAACCAGGAGACAACATAATTTTATACAATAACACTATGATAATAAAAGCTCAAAATGCTGTTCTGCTTAGAATATGACTATAAAAATGGAAGAAATTATTTTCATGCAGCCTGCCTTTCACTGCTATGAAGTGCTTAATTTACAAATACAAAACCAGAGCCTGTATCAGTTCCCACTTGTCCTGGGTTCAGCAGTAGCAGTCAGTTTTTCTCCTTCTTAGTAGCTGGTCAGTGCTGTTGTTTTCACTTTCGGCCTGGGAACAGCGCTGGTAACACTGATGGTTTTAGTTGTTGCTAAGTCATGTTTACTCTGACCGAGGACTTTGTTAGTCGAATGCTCTGCCAGGGAGGAGGGGAAGCCGGGAGGAAGTAGAGACAGGACACCTGATCCAAACTAGCCAAAGAGGTATTCCATACCACAGCATGTCATGACCAGGATGTAAACTGAGTTACCCGGAAGGGCTAGTTCACTGCTGGGGTCAGGCTGGGTATTATCTTTGGCGGGTGGTGAGAGGTAGTATTCTCTTCCCTTGTTATTTCCCTTATCATTATTGTTATTGGTGGTAGCAGTAGTGGTTTGTGTTATACCTTAGTTATTGGACTGCTCTTATCTTAACCTGTGGGGGTTACATTCTGTGGGATTCCTCCCTATCCCGCTGGGAGCAGGGGGAGGAAAGGCCAGGGGAGTGAGAGAGCGACTGCGTGATTTACAGCTGAGCTCAAACCATGACACCACTGAAATCCCATTAATTTAAGGGAAGCAGAATTATTCCAACTAGGTTAATGAAAAAAATCCCACTCATACTGTACATCTTTAGTTTGAGTTTTAAAAAGCAAAATCTGACTGCAAATAGTAAATGACCATTATTTTCATTGTGAGTTGTAGAAGCAACAGATTTAATTAGATCATCTTTTCAATATTCTTCCAACACGGTCCTTCAAATATATAGTCAAACCAAAAACCTACTCTTAGGCACCATTTTTTGTTGGTAGAAAAGCTAGCAAGAGATGGAGTTGAGCAAGGTGGCTGGGTCTTCAGCCTGTGTATCCATTTTTCTGCACAGAAGAATGGAAAGGCAAGGTAAAATGCTCCAACAATATTAAAGCATATTTGCAAAAAGACATACACAAGTACTTGAATAAATTTATGCTGAATACAACCTCAGGCTAGTGTACTAGTGAAAATATCATGTTCCTTTTTAAAGGCCCTCAAAGTCCTTGACCAACAGCTGAATTACTCCCATTTCTGCTATAAAGGCTCTTCTCCACAACTAGCAGCTGATATGAAAACAAATTTTTGAGAACTTGCATCAAGCTAAAAGTACTTTTAAAAGTAGCAGGCATCTTCTTCGCTATATATGTTTGCATAAGTCCCACACAGTCCTGTTGCAGCCCATGGAATTATAGAATCATAGAACAGTTAGGGTTGGAAAAGACCTTAAGATCATCAGGTTCTAACCCCCCTGCCCTGGGCAGGGACACCTCACACTAAACCATGTCACTCAAGGCTTTTTCCAATCTGGCCTTGAACCCTGCCAGGGATGGAGCATTCACAACCTCCCTCGGCAACCCATTCCAGTGCCTCACCACCCTTACAGTAAAGAACTTCCTCCTTATATCCAATCTAAACTTCCCCTGTTTAAGTTTTAACCCGTTACCCCTTGTCCTATCAGTACAGTCCCTCATGATGAGTCCCTCCCTAGCATCCTTATAGGCCCCCTTATAATTATGAAATAATTATTTCTAGGTATTTAAACTGCCTGGAAATCCATATGGTTACTGAAGGTAAAGCATGATCAAAATAATTTTGTCAGTTTCTAATAGCATGTTTAGTTCTATTGTCAATTGCCTTAGTTTTGTCCTCCTGTTTTCCTCAAATTTCTAGTTATCCTTGTACCATAACATCTTTTACTCCCATCATAGTAATATTATCCTTAATTGTGGTGTTAATTAATATCAATGCTAATGAGAATATAAACCCTGAAAGATAGCTCTTGATTATGTACTCTTTATATATCTCTTGCACACAATGAAAGTGAGATTATAATATTATAACAAGTATTATTGTTTTTATTATTATGGTAATAATGATTATAATATGACAGCATTTCTCACTGTAAAGACCATTGCTTCCCTGATTTTGTACTATTTCCTGAAAGAAAAACTAGAAGATTGCCACTGGAGTAAGATATTGGGAAGAATCCCTATAAACCTAACAATTTCTTAGGAGTTGACAGAAAATCCAAATAGAAATTGTTAGCCCACCGGGAAGATCTCTCTGCAAAACTTAGAGATTTTAGAGGGACAGAGAAATCTCATGGTGTCTCAAGAAAAATTGAGTACTTAATTTCAAAGATGAAATGTCTCTGCTCCCACTTTGTAATTCAAAAAGTCACTTCCACATCAATGTCAGATGCAGCTTAGAGCTGACTCTCATTAAATAGAATTTCATTTCAAATTGGGACAGCACCTATTAAAATGCTGTCTTTTGGAGAAATTAAGAAATAAGAAGAGAACATCTTTTACAGTATGAGCATGTACATGAGTACAACATGAGCATCCTGTGAAAATCAGATTTATGAAGAGCAAGAGGGCCTTTTAATTTTTAACCAGATTTCCCTGTCCCAAAACTCAATGCAATAATGTTTTCTTGTGAGAGATCTGGCCTGCTATTTCTTTTGTTTACACATTTATGCACATCTAAAATACAGCTTTGCTGAAAGAAGGTCCTGTCTTTTATTTTATTTCCTTTTTTTGTTCTTTAGCTGATATTAGAAGGGCCTCAGCCTTAAGATGAAATAGGATCTAAATGAAGTAAACTAAAAATTTTCTTTTTACAAAACTGTCTTAATTTAAAGAAGTCTACGTTTAGAAATAATAAATCCCAGTATGTTATTAATATGGCAACTGAATTTTTCAGATTATCAGGGAAAACCAACAAAAGAATCCATCAGCCCTCTTGTGTACGAAGCACATTTTTTTTCCCTCTCCACTTAAATTTCTCCCCCTTTTTTCCATTAAATCTCTTAGGGAATATCTGGTAAGACCAAGTGAGTAATTACATTTTCAAGTGGAGGAACCTTAGTCATGTAATCTAATATTTGGGAGGATAATAAATAGTTGTAAAATCACCAGCACTTCAACCACACTTGAATAACTCTGTCTTTTGGATGATCCCATAGACTGTAAACTGCATAGAAATGTATACATTTAATAATACATATCAACTTATACTATGAATAGAGGACCTTCACATTTCAAAATTATTTAAATTGAAACTCTAATTTTACAGCTCATCAGACACACAGGACAAAGAACTTTGAGAGGGAGAAAGGGTATTCACAAAAATATTTAATTACAAAATAACTCTTGGGAGACAGTCTCTATTACGGCTGTATGTAAAGAGTATAAAATCAGGACTATACAGAAGAGTGCCAGCAACAGGAGACTTCTGAAATTACTTCCTTACGAAAGTAAGGAAAAAAATTTATCGAAGGAGCTTACTTGATTAGAATTTAGACTGAATTGGGGTTAGCTGCATCAATAAATATATAATAATTCTTTATAAAGAATATTTACTATATATACTATTTTTTCTCAGTTCTGTTTATCTTGATTCTTTTTTAATAGAGGGAAAAGAAAAATAAAAGACAGAGGTTAAGCAGGGATGACTGGAAGAAATTGTGAGCCTAAGAGAAAAAGAAATGAAAATCAAGAACCAGAAGAACATTTCAACACATTTAAGAAATGTGATGTAGCTTTGATATAGTCAGGAAACCTAAGAACCAAAGGACTGTATGAAACAAGATAAAGTCAAGTTCTAATGACATGCTTGTCTTATATGTCCAAATCATAGCTGTAAAATAGACATTTCATGCTAATCTACTGACAGCTAAAAGAGAAAGGTCAATTCTGAACAAAACCCCACTAAAGAATGTCAATAAGGGGGGAAAAATTTATAATGAGAGTTTGACTATCAGATACTAGTTTAGTAGAATTACAAGAGGCATTACTCAGAAAATACAACTTCAACACATAAAACTATATAACTAACTTCAGCTCTTACAGAATGTTGTACCCCAGAGCTGTAAAAGCTGTTGATTTTGGGTTTCACTTTTCAGCCAACTTTAAAGAAACTAATTCCAGCAAGCTTACTTGTCCCTTAAGGATGAATATAAGCATATTTTAACAAGACCAAGTATGATTTAAAAATGGCTGTTCCAACTAATCAAGCCCATAATCATTCAGATTTTCCTCCATTATTTCTACCCTCTTCTAGTTCTGTAACTTCAGCCATGAAAAACTATTAGTATGGTAGTTCAAAAGTTAGATAACAAATCCAAGATTTCAGTGCTACTACAGAACCAGAAAATAGGGTGTCTTTTTCTAGAAAGTGTTAGATTCACCCCTCATAACTGTTCTCATGCAACACATTCCTCAGGAGGTAACATGAGCACCACATATATATTTATATCACACTAAACACTTGTCACAGCTTTAAAATCAGATATTTTACATAGCTGTATAAACTTAATGTTCTAGTTATATAAGAAGCTTTAATATGCTGGAAATAAATATTGATTTCTGGAGCTCAGCCACTTTCTATAAGGGTGATGGCTGTAAAAAATTCCAGCAGAAGGATAAATAACATTTATTTTTCCCTACATAAAACCTTTGTTTGAATTAAACACATAAAAATATCCATCTTTCTGTGTCAGTCTTTACTATCAGCACTAAAATCTTCTCTAGCAGCCCAGATATATTCTAAGCAATAGGATGTGAATATTTGTAGAATATAAAAAAGGTTAAACCTTGATTTCCAGAGAAATGGAGCTTAGATTGTTCAACTAGAAAACCAATTTGAAATATCTTTACATAACTGAAAACAAAGCACAAAGCAAGACTTTTTAAAGGAAATCCTACTGCCCTTTTCAGAGCAAGCATCAGGATAATTATTTTGATAAAGGTAAGATGAATTTCCCTAAGGTTATACCATAGTAGTGAAAATCGATACTATAAATTGATCCCTAAATTTACATGATTCTTCTTGAAGCACCTTTTTAAGACAGACAGCCATGTTTTTCTGACTTGATAGTACACCTACATGGTTTTCACTTTGAAAATGAGAGCCAGGCATATGCTTGTCCCAGCTAGAAAACAGCATTCGTAGCTGGGCAGTGGAAATCTCCACTTGAACTTCTGGCTCCAACGTCTTTGGTTTCCCTTGCTGCTTTGGGTAGTGTCTTTAGTCCCAAGAACTCGTCTTATAGATGTGCATTGCTCAAGAGACATATAAAAAAGCAAATGCCCCTAGCCTTGACTGAGCTGCCGAAGAAGCTTTGGAGGAACACACAGATCAGATATGGACACAAGGTGCTGTTCCTTCATTTGGGAGAACATGACTACAGAAGAACTCGAGTGTCAACAACACACTTATTTCTGCATAAACTACTGTGCTGCTGCTTAACATATTTTTGTCTGTGGCACAGTCTTCCACAGCCTAGATGTACAACCAGAAAAACTTGTTGCTCATGTTATGCTCTGCTCCACCTCCCCACAAAAAAACAACAACAACCCAACGACCTAGGAACAGGCTAACAAAAGGATATAGCCTCAAACCCAATGCTATGGACTCAGTGCTGTAAACGGATCCCTTCCCTGGGAGGCAGTCGCTCCCAAGCAATGTGCCTTCAGTGACACTGCAGGTGAAGGAGCTACTGCATCTGTGGTTGGTATTTTGCCCTTGGTTTTGATGAATTTCTGCTGGTCTTTAAAGTCCAGACATGTTTAAAAGGAATTTTTCAAATTTTTATGACCATTGAGCACCATGAGTAAGCACAGGTCAAAGCCAACTTGACCTATACAACCCACGAGCCAATCCCAATATGAAATATGAAACTTGGAGTGCGCAGGATATCACAGTATCACAGTATCACAGTATGCTAGAGATTGGAAGGGACCTCGAAAGATCATCTAGTCCAATCCCCCTGCCGGAGCAGGAACACCTAGATAATGTTACACAGGAATGTGTCCAGGTGGGTTTTGAATGTCTCCAGGGAAGGAGACTCCACAACCTCCCTGGGCAGCCTGTTCCAGTGTTCCGTCACCCTCACTGAGAAGAAGTTTCTTCTCAAGTTTAAGTGGAACCTCTTGTGTTCCAGTTTGTACCCATTACCCTTTGTCCTATCATTGTTTGCCACTGAGTAGAGCCTGGCTCCATCCTCGTGACACTCCCCCTTTATATATTTATAGACACTGATAAGGTCACCCCTCAGTCTCCTCTTCTCCAAACTATAGAGACCCAGCTCCCTCAGTCTTTCCTCATAAGGGAGATGCTCCACTCCCTTAATCATCTTAGTTGCCCTGCGCTGGACTCTCTCCAGCAGCTCCCTGTCCTTCTTGAACTGAGGGGCCCAGAACTGGACACAATATTCCAGACGCGGTCTCACCAGGGCAGAGTAGAGGGGAAGGAGTACCTCTCTCGACCTACTAACCACCGCCCTTCTAATACACCCCAGGATGCCATTGGCCTTCTTAGCCACAAGGGCACAGTGTTGGCTCATGGTCATCCTGTCGTCCACTAGGACCCCCAGGTCCCTCTCCCCTACACTGCTCTCTAACAGGTCGTTCCCCAACCTATACTGGAACCTGGGGTTGTTCCTGCCCAGATGCAGTACTCTACACTTTCCCTTGTTATATTTCATCAAGTTACTCCCTGCCATAGACAAGCTCAACAAGCCAGGTTGAGTCGCTAATAGCGACTCTACAAAATCAGGCAATATATTTTCATTTTGGCACTTTTAAGAAGATTTGCGTATCATCTAAATTACAATTAAATACACAATATCCCAGGTGCTTTTGATGAAGAATCAAAAGGATATCCTTGTGCAGTATTTAAAGGCAATTGATTTTCAAGCTTCCTGCCATTATCCATGCTAGAGTCAAAAGACTTGAGCTGTATAGTATGCAAAGAGGGTGCCTAACTGTTCTGAAGTTCAGAAGGCAGTGGTATACTCTGCTCCAGCTCTGCTTTTCTGAAAGTTCAAAGGAAATCTTGTGATTGGCATTAATTTTCAACACTGCTGAACTGCATCAGAATGATAATTGGAGATACAAGTCCTTGAAATAAATACTTTGTACCAATGAAGCTCTCATAAAAGACTTGAATTCATGACTTTCCTAATGAGCATGTAGCTATAAGAGGCTGTATAATGATAAGGAGTCTTGTTGATCAAAGAATTTGCCTATTTTATGGTATTTCTATAATTACATGTCAGCAATATGACCTAGTCTCTCTATCTTCCCTATCAAATATAAGGAGCATAATCTTACCAGAAAGAAACAGCTATATTTACCAGAGTTCATATATATGTGTTTTAAGTAAAAAACCCATAAATCTGAAGTGTCATGGAAATTAGTTGTATTTAGCTAGTTATGCTCATTTAGGAGCATACTTAGGTTTCATAAGCCAGGCAGGATTAAGCATGCATTTTCATGCTTCTTGACTGAGAATAGGAATGAAGGTGTAAGGTGAAACTGGCAGAATGAAGACTTACAGGAAAGATTTAGCAATTTATTATATCCTCTTTAATTCAGGGGTTTTTATTATTGTCTTGTATATCTGTTTTTTCTACATGGAATGGAACTAAATACCCTTATAGTTAATAGTACTGTCTAAACTTCTGTGAATGATCGAGACACATGACATTTCATTGATAAATAGAACTTAAAAATGTCCTCTTTCCATCACCCTTTTACCCTAAATTTAAGATGCCTTTATAATCCTCTTAGATTCAGATGTAACAGTAACAATGTCTAAGGAATAGCAAAAGTAGTGAGAAAATTAGGAAATTAATAACAAAAAACAGAAAATGGCAAGACTGTAGAATTGCCTTTTGAGATTTACATAGGGGATTTCACCTTGTATTATATTCATAAACCTTGTTTCAAAACTGATTTAAAAGTATGTGTGAGGGAAATCCATCTGCATAAATTTGTATAACTATACTGTATTTCATAAACTTTATGCACATTTCCCCCAAAACCCAAACTGATGTTATTTTGCAGCTTATTCAGTAAGAAGCATAGCAATCAGGTGGAAAAACTGAATTAACTACTTATCTGTGTTGTACTCTTTGAAATTCAAGCAGCCAAAGACACAAGAATTAAGAGTGTGAAAGACAATTATTCTATGTCATGTTTTAATTAGCAATCTAGATTTCAGTCAAAACAGCAAGTAAGCATCCTAATCCTTTCTTTTCTAATGCATACCTAAAGGATGCAAAGATTTCTCTGGAGATGTTTCATTCAAGGATAACTTTATTTACAATCATCAGAATTATGCTGGAATTTGACAAGTGCTTCTCAGGCGAGTAACTAAGGGTACTTGTTTCACCAAAAAAAACCCTCAGAATTTCAGAGTAACCATAATGACATAAACTTTTGTTAATTTAAGCTCACCTATTCTGAGATATTCATAAGAATGCACTTGAAATGCATTTTTGTTTGAATTTGGGACAAACAGTTATCTAGAAGACATCACAAAATAAAATAATTGGGAAAGTCTTGTTTATTGTGTTTTTTTTTAATATCCAATTCCACTTTTTTTTTCTAAATTCTTCACACTATACAGCTTGCTAGACTAGAAACAAGTTGTATTCACTTTTTGCTTTCCTTCTTGAAACATATTCTTTTCAATTGACTGCAATGCCCAATTCTGTCTGCAAAGAAAATAACCCTTTAACCAGTAATGTAGACATTTCAGCCACTACTTACTATTAAAGTAACCAAGTTATTCTACTACTAACAGTCATCCTTCTGTTGAATAATTTCCAACTCTCATAAGTAGTTTTTTTCCTTAGTATTCTTCATCTGAAATTATGAATACTATGAGCGAATGTCTATGCTTATGTCTTGGAGGTCATAATGAAGTGTTCACACTGACAGATATTACCAAAAAGGGGGTGGGGAAAGAGAGTTTTGGCTGGCATAAATGAAGACCTTTATAACTTTGCTTGACAAGGTAGAATAGAGTTTAGGAATGGATAGCAACACATTTTACATGTTTTATCTCTGTATTGTACTTGAGGAGAGAAGTAGCATATATTTTTAGGTGATTTAATTTATTTTCAATTTTCCTCTGTATTAATTCAGCCTTTCCTCCTACATCACCAAAAAGTGGAAAGGAACAAACATGAGAGGCTGGATGCAGATTAGCACAACTATGGAGACAACGTACACACGAGTTTGTGTGTATGATACCAAATACAAAGATCCCCAGGATAATAACAAAGTGAGGGACTTCACCGTATGGACTGCCAGAAAAAAGCTTCAAAGAGAAATAAAGCTTAAAACACAGGGTTATCTATCACACATCAACAGCTCTCTTGCTACCTAGTTTGTTAGCTCTTGAATTCATTATGAAAGCCAAGGGATATTCACCCAAATTATTCAATGAGCCAGGTTACTGAAAACATAAGGTGATTAACTTAAGCTGGACGATTAAGCTTTTCAATGGCCTTATTTGTGGAGCTGAATCGCTCTCTTTGAAATTGTTTCCAGTAGTGAAACTCCAAGCCCTCATTAAGCCTTGCTTAATACTAAGCTCCATGATTTTAATATTTATTTCTCACCTTCATTCTTCCCTGTCCAGTGTTTGGGAACTTAGTTGATAGGGTCGAAAATAAGAAAGGAAGTTTATGCTCTAGATAATGTGTATGGGACCTGCACTCATGTTAAAAGGCTCCTGACTTCTAAAAGCATGCACAGTGTCCCCCTGCTATGCTTTAGAGAGAAAGTTCTCACCAGGAGCAGGTCCTTCTTCCTCCTCTGCAAGCCGGCAGGGCCAAGTCAGCAATGAGAGGTAATCCCCAAAGCATAGTAATACCATTAGCACAACCCAAAACCGTATTTTTGAGAGTGTAATATCCACTGTGCTAGCTTTTGTGTTGAAGAAGAGAGAGTTGAAAATTAGTAGCTGCCCTGGTTTTGGCTAGGATAGAGTTATTTTTCTTCTAGTTGCTGATGCAATGCTGGTTTTAGCTTTAGTCTGGGAACAATGCTGATAACACACTAATATTTTAGTTGTTGCTCAGTAGCACTTGTCCTAATCAAGGACTGTCCTGGGTTCAGCAGTAACAGTCATGTTTTTTCCTTTGTGGTAGCTGGTGCAGTGCTGTGTTTTGACTTCCAGCCTGAGAACAGTGTTGGTGAAGCCGATGTTTTCAGTTGTTGCTAAGTGATGTTTACCCTGACCAAGGACTTTGTGAGGCTCATGCTCTGCCAGGGAGGAGGGGAAGCTGTGGGGAAGCGGAGATGGGGCGCTTGACCCAGGCTAGCCGGGGAGGTATTCCATACCACAGCACGTCATGGCCGGGGTGGGGGGTAACTGGGAGTTACCCGGAAGGACATGGGCTTCCGGGTGGGACTCGTTTCTTGGCCGGTGGTATCGTATTCTCTTCAATTGTTATTTTCCCTTATCATTGTTGTAGTTGATAGCAGCGGTGGTGATTTGTGTTGTCCATTGGTTGCTGGACTGTTCTTGTCTCAACCCGTAGGAGTTGCACTCTTTCGATCCTCCTCCCCGTTCCTCCGGGAGTGGGGAAGGGGAGAGCCCCGGTGGGGGGGGGACACGGACCTCGATTGTTGTCAGCTCGGCACCACTCACTGGGAGTGAGTGAACAAGTTACCTGACTGGGTTTAAACCACGACAGTTCTTTTTGGCGCCCGACGTGGGGCACGAGGGGTTGAGAAAAGAACAGATCTGACTGGATTGATAGTCACTCGTCACAATGCTGATTTATTGACTCTCAAGGTTGTACCTCTGGATCTCACAGTTTCAGTATATCATATCTTACGTCCATCCGGTATTTGCTGTATTAGTGTTTTTCAAGTGTGGGGCTTGGGCTAAGGTTTTTGTCCCATTGTACTTTATGGTAATGACTTGTAATACAATAGAATCATTGATTATGAAACTGATCTGGTTTATGTTCCCAGTGTGGTCACCACCTTTATACTTTGGGAGGTATATGATGGAGGTGCTTAGCAATTACACATCTTTTTTCTCCTTCTCAGGTGCTCAACCTGTGAAGGAGACATCCTTTTACCCTCCCAGTCGTTCCCCCAGACATTTACATTTGAGAGTTTTGAATTTTTTGAATGGCCTTTTAATGCTGTTGAGACTTGTTTGCTGATGGTGATGGGAATCACCATGCTAGCACGCATACAGAGTGTGTTTTGCCCACTACTGATTTCAAGAGTTAAGCAGAGTCAGGTTTGGGTCTTGTCTGGGGTAAAACGACGATGCAGGAGGACCAAGAGATTTTCCCTGAGGCTGGACAGCCATGAGTGGCAGGGTGTGTGGGATAGTATGGGCAAGTATCTAGGTCAGTGGGCCCCTCCAGTACTTTGGAATTTCACTACCGAACAACTGCAAAATCCAGAAGAATTAGTAAAACACTTAAATGAGGTGTGTGGTCATTCTGGCAATACCAGAGATGGGCAAATCACGGCAACGTGCTGGGGCTTGGCCTATGCTTACAGGGCCTTGTTCAACACTATCCAGCACCTTCAAAAGGAAAAGAATGTCGGCGGATCTGAGGGCAAAGCGACAGTCGCTACTCAAACTTTGGCTGCAATGAACAGCGCAGCTACCCCAGCGGCAAGTACAGCAGCTGCTCAAACTTCAACTGCAACAGACAGCGCGGTTACCCCAGCTCCAAGCACAGCAGCTGCACCACCCCCAGCAACAAGTGCAGTCGCTACTCAAACTTTGGCCTCAATGAACAGAGCAGCTACCCCAGTGGCAAGTACAGCAGCTGCTCAAACTTCAACTGCAACAGACAGCGCGGTTACCCCAGCTCCAAGCACGGTAGCTACACCACCCCCAGCAACAAGTACAGTTGCTACTCAAACCACAGTGATAATCACTGCAGCCAAACCAGAGGACCAATTCGTACCAATATCAGTTGCCCCTGTACGCAAGAGAACAAGCAAAAAGGAGGCAAAAAGGGTGAAGCGAGATGAAGAACCAATGAATTCACCACCCGGTCCAGAATCTGATCAGGAGTCATCATCACATGACGAAGAAGAAGAAGAAGAGGTAACTTCTCGACCTCGGACCTCAACCGAGCTGCGGAATATGCGAAAAGATTTTACCCGTCAACCAGGGGAGCACATCATCACCTGGTTACTCCGATGCTGGGACAATGGGGCCGATGGTCACGAGCTAGAAGGTACAGAAGCCAAGCGGCTGGGGTCACTTGCTAGAGAAGGGGGAATTGACAAAGCAATTGCAAGAGAGAAAAAGTCCCTCAGCCTTTGGAGGCGGCTCTTGGCAGCTGTGAAAGAAAGGTTTCCGTACAAGGACGATGTTACGAGTCGTTCGGCCAAGTGGACTACTATAGACAAAGGCATCCAGTCTCTGAGGGAATCGGCCATCGTAGAGATGATCTATCACATCAAGCCAAATAACGGGGATACACCTATAGATCCAGATGAAGTTGAATGTACACGACCCATGTGGCGAAAACTTACACGGAATGCACCGTCATCATATGCCCATTCATTGGCAACAGTGACCTGGAATGACATAGTACCACTAACAGTGGATGAAATGGTTCATAAACTCCGAGAGTTCGAAGACAATCTCACCCCTTCCATCATCTCAGCTGTGAAAAAACTGTCCCAGGACCTCGAACAATTGAGGGACAATCTATCTGATTTATCCAGCTCCTCACGTGTGCCAACACACATCTCAGCTATTAACAAAAGGAGTCCTATTGTTCAAGAGAGGAGATACAGGAGGTATACGCCACGGGGTACCCTATGGTTTTACCTGCTGGATCACGGAGAAGACATGACAAAGTGGGATGGAAAACCTACTTCAGCTTTGGAGGAACGTGTGAGTGAACTGAAGAGGGGAGCAAGGGCCAAGACTGATCGTCCCATGAGAGCTACGACTTCAGTCTCTGGTGAGCAGTTTCCCAGATGGAATGGAAGAGCTGATTTTACTCCAGCTCCTGTGATACCGAAGAATAATCCCTTTCAACACGACTTAAGTGTCCAATGCTGTGACGACCATTAGAGGGGCCCTGCCTCCAGCCAGGTGGAGGTAGGGGACAATCGGATTTACTGGACTGTGTGGATCAGATGGCCTGGCACATCAGTCCCACAGAAGTATAAGGCTCTAGTAGATACCGGTGCACAGTGTACCCTGATGCCATCAAGCTGTCAAGGGGTGGAACCCATCTATATTTCTGGAGTAACAGGAGGATCCCAAGAGTTGACTGTACTGGAGGCTGAAATCAGCCTGACTGGGAGGGAGTGGCAAAAGCACCCTATTGTGACTGGTCCAGAGGCTCCATGCATCCTCGGCATAGACTACCTCAAGAGCGGGTACTTCAAAGACCCAAAAGGGTACCGGTGGGCTTTTGGTATTGCTGCTTTGGAGACTGAGGAAATTGAGCAGCTGTCCACCTTGCCTGGTCTCTCAGAAGATCCCTCTGCTGTGGGGTTGCTGAAAGTTGAAGAACAACAAGTGCCAATTGCGACCACAACAGTGCACCGGCGGTGAAATTGCACCAACCAAGACTCCCTGATACCCATCCATCAGCTGATCCGTAGACTGGAGAGTCAGGGGGTGATCAGCAGGACCCGCTCACCCTTTAACAGCCCCATATGGCCAGTGTGAAAGTCTAATGGAGAATGGAGACTAGCAGTAGACTATCGTGGCCTGAATGAAGTCACATCACCATTGAGTGCTGCCGTACCGGACATGCTAGAACTTCAGTATGAACTAGAGTCAAAGGCAGCCAAGTGGTATGCCACGATTGATATTGCCAATGCATTTTTCTCAATTCCTTTGGCAGCAGAGTGCAGGCCACAGTTTGCTTTTACTTGGAGGGGTGTCCAGTTCACTTGGAACTGACTGCCCCAGGGGTGGAAACACAGCCCTACCATTTGCCATGGACTGATCCAGACTGCACTGGAACAGGGGCAAGCTCCAGAACACCTGCAATACATTGATGACATTATTGTGTGGGGCGATACAGCGGAAGAAGTCTTTGAGAAAGGGAGGAAAATAATCCAAATCCTGCTGAAAGCCGGTTTTGCCATAAAACGGAGTAAGGTCAAGGGACCTGCACAGGAGATTCAATTTTTGGGAATAAAATGGCAAGATGGACGTAGACAGACTCCCACAGATGTGATCAACAAGATAACAGCAATGTCTCCACCAACTAATAAGAAAGAAACGCAAGCTTTCTTGGGTGCTGTGGGGTTCTGGAGAATGCACATCCCAAATTACAGTTCGATTGTAAGCCCTCTCTAGCATGTGACCCAGAAGAAGAATGATTTTAAATGGGGCCCTGAGCAGCAGCAACCCTTTGAGCAAATTAAACGCGAGATAGTTCACGCAGTAGCCCTTGGACCTGTCCGGACTGGGCCAGATGTAAAAAATGTGCTGTACACTGCAGCTGGGGAGAACAGTCCTACCTGGAGCCTCTGGCAGAAAGCTCCAAGGGAGACTCGAGGTCGACCCCTCGGCTTTTGGAGTCGGGGATATAAAGGATCTGAGGCCAGCTATACCCCAACTGAGAAAGAGATACTGGCAGCCTATGAAGGGGTTCAAGCTGCTTTGGAAGTGATTGGCACCGAAGCACAGCTCCTCCTGGCACCCCGGCTGCCCGTGCTGGGCTGGATGTTCAAAGGCAGGGTCTCCTCTACACATCATGCAACTGATGCTACATGGAGTAAATGGGCTGCACTAATTACACAACGAACTCGAATAGGAAATGTCAGTCGTCCAGGCATTCTAGAAGTCATCATGGACTGGCCAGAGGGCAAAGATTTCGGAATGTCACCAGAGGAGGAGGTGGTGCGTGCTGAAGAGGCCCCACCATATAATAAACTGTCAGAAAGTGAAAAGCAGTATGCCTTGTTTACTGATGGCTCTTGCCGTATTGTGGGAAAGCATCGGAGATGGAAGGCAGCTGTATGGAGTCCTGGACGACAAGTTGCAGAAACTGCTGAAGGAGAGGGTGAATCGAGTCAGTTTGCCGAGGTGAAAGCCATCCAGCTGGCCCTGGACATTGCTGAACGAGAAAAGTGGCCAGTACTTTATCTCTATACTGACTCATGGATGGTGGCAAATGCCCTGTGGGGGTGGTTGCAGCAACGGAAGCAGAGCAACTGGCAACGCAGAGGTAAACCCATCTGGGCTGCTGCACTGTGGAAAGATATCGCTGCCCGGGTGCAGAACCTGGTGGTGAAGGAACGTCATGTAGATGCTCGTGTACTCAAGAGTCGGGCCACTGAGGAACACCAGAACAACCAACAAGTGGATAAAGCGGCTAAGATTGAAGTGTGTCAGATGGACTTAGATTGGCAACATAAAGGTGAATTATTTCTGGCCCGGTGGGCCCATGACACTTCAGGCTATCAGGGCAGAGATGCAACATATAGATGGGCCCTTGATCGAGGGGTGGACTTAACAATGGACACTATTGCCCAGGTTATTCATGAGTGTGAAACATGTGCTGCAATTAAACAAGCCAAACGGTTAAAGCCTCTTTGGTATGGAGGACAATGGCTGAAGTATAAATATGGGGAGGCCTGGCAGATTGACTATATCACACTGCCACCAACCCGCCAAGGCAAGCGCCATGTGCTTACCATGGTGGAAGCAACCACCGGGTGGCTGGAAACATGCGCTGTGCCCCATGCCACTGCCCGGAACACTATCCTGGGCCTTGAGAAATAGATTTTGTGGCGACACGGCACCCCAGAGAGAATTGAGTCAGACAATGGGACTCATTTCCGGAATAACCTTATAGATATTTCGGCCAAAGAGCATGGCATTGAGTGGGTATATCACATCCCCTACCATGCACCAGCCTCTGGGAAAATCAAACGGTACAATGGGCTGTTAAAAACTACACTGAGAGCAATGGGTGGGGGAACTTTCAAGCATTGGGATACACACTTACCAAAGGCCACCTGGTTGGTCAACACCAGAGGATCTGCCAACAGGGCTGCCCCAGCCCAGTCAGAACTTTTACATATTGTAGAGGGGGACAAAGTTCCCGTGGTGCATATGAAGAATTTGCTGGGGAAGACAGTCTGGGTTATTCCTGCTTCAGGTAAAGGCAAACCCACTCGTGGGATTGCTTTTGCTCAGGGACCTGGATATACTTGGTGGGTAATGCGGGAAGATGGGGAAGTCCGATGTATACCTCAAGGGGATTTTATTTTAGGGGAAAACAGCCAGTGAACTCAATTGTATGCTGTTGCTTGCTGTGTAATGCTTTTATAGCCCATCAACTAGATGTCTCCAGGTCACCAGCGACTGGCCCTGAGTTCCCTCCAGCCACCATCCCAACAGAGAATGAACTTTGAACATCATGGACCGAATGGACTCGGCAGCATTATAGGGATTGGTCCATGCACTAAGAAAATGATCTTTTCCTCTTGGTCTGTATGTATATGGATGTATATATGTGGGAGAGCGATGGTGTATTGAAAATGTGGGATCTGAGCACGACGTGAATGGTATGGAATAAGGGGTGGATAATGTCCTGGGTTCAGCAGTAGCAGTCATGTTTTTTCCTTTGTGTTAACTGGTGCAGTGCTGTGTTTTGACTTCTAGTTTGAGAACACTGTTGGTGAAGCCGATGTTTTCGGTTGTTGCTAAGTGATGTTTACCCTGACCAAGGACTTTGTGAGGCTCATGCTCTGCCAGGGAGGAGGGGAAGCTGTGGGGAAGCGGAGATGGGGTGCCTGACCCGGGCTAGCCGGGGAGGTATTCCATACCACAGCACGTCATGCCCGGGGTGGGGGGTAACTGGGAGTTACCCGGAAGGAGATGGGCTTCCGGGTGGGACTCGTTTCTTGGCCAGTGGTATTGTATTCTCTTCCCTTGTTATTTTCCCTTATCATTGTTGTAGTTGATAGTAGCGGTGGTGATTTGTGTTGTCCATTGGTTGCTGGACTGTTCTTGTCTCAACCTGTAGGAGTTGCACTCTTTTGATCCTCCTCCCCGTTCCTCCAGGAGCGGGGAAGGGGAGAGCCCCGGTGGGGGGGGGGGACACGGACCTCGATTGTTGTCAGCTCGGCACCACTCACTGGGAGTGAGTGAACAAGTTACCTGACTGGGTTTAAACCACGACAAGGACTTTTTAGTATCATGCTCTACCCGTGAGGAGGGGCAAAAGAAGCCAGGAGGAAGCAGGAACAGGACATCTGACCCAAACTAGCCAAAGGGGTATTCCAAAACACAGCACAACATGATCAGTATAGGAACTGGGGGAAGGGACAAATCACTGTTGTTTGTTGGGGTTTGTTTGTTTTATCTCTCACTCTCTTTTCATTTATTTCCCTTATCATTACTATTAGAAGCATTAGTATTATACTGTACTCTATTTTGATTACTGAACTGCTCTTATCTCAACCCACAGGTTTTACCATTTTCTAATTATCCTCCCCATCCCACTGGAGGAGAATTGAGTGAGCAGCTGTATGGCACTTAGTTGCCTGGTGGGGTTGAACCGTGACATAGCCAAATGTTTTCTCTTAATGATCCACACAGTATTCATAGAAATAAAGATAGAAATAGATCATGAGAATAGATCCTAAAGCACTTAATATATTTTCTGCTATTATGCTTCTCAGTAAAATCTCCTAATATATTTAAAGTCACAGTGAAATGTATGGTCTGAAGTTTATTTTCCTTGTGGATTCTTTGTTGTTAAGAATAACAGTACATATGAATCCAGAATCTTCCTAAATCTTACTTTGCTCTTGTGAAAAGTTTCTGTATTGATGTTGGTTCCCAAGCAACCAGCAAACGGAAGATCTTTTACTACAGACTATTAAATTTGAAAAAACACTATACAGCCTTTCAGATCTTTTATATGTAGCCAATGCTTTTAAATACTTTATAACAGCTATCAAGAAGTTACAAGAGATTAATCATCCAGAACATGAAGTTTGTGGTCAGGATTTGAGTATCTTTTTCCTGTAATTTTCTTTTATTTTGTTTTGGTTTTCCTTTTTGTTTCAGTTTATTAAACACAGCAACAATTATAAAAGAATTACAGGTTTGCTTTCAGGAATCTTTTCAGACTTTACTTATTAGTTTGGTTTAAGTTCTTTTACCTTTTTGAATGAGCACTGATGTTTTCCATAGAGAAATCACCAGCCTCAAGTACTTATAGCAGAAATATGGCAGACTGAAAAGCTAACACTTTTCAGGTTATACAAACAGACAGTACAAAAATTATGAGACTGTTTCTACTTGTGCAATATAATTATATGTTTGATTTGGTTCCACTGAGAAAAAGAGCAAGTTAAAATCAGTCACCTCATAAAGACTACACTTTGGAGGTTCATGGATGTAAACATGTAAAGGTAAGATGCTACATGTATCATATCATTTGTCTTGACATTGCTTCTATGCGATCACACTTGCCTCAAAGCTCATAGTTTTGCATATGAAGTTACCATTAATTTTCCCATGTGCATTATTTAATACTTATAGAGACATCCCTTTTTCATACGCCTTTTTTTTCCAGGTCAGATTCTTTCACAAATTCCTACAACTCTTTGTAGCTGGAACATGCATTTACTGCCTCAAAGAACACTATATCATCTGCAACATTGCCATTCCATTCCTTCATCAATTTCTGTGTTGTCTACATATATCCTGAAAAGCACACATCCCAGTATGGATTCCTGCTGGGAACTTTACTTGGATACACACAGTACACATGGAAAGAGTCGACGTGGCGTTTTTTGTAAAGGGAATCCCTGCTTCTGTGGTTGAAATACAAAGAGAGAAATCTTCATTACATCTGTGTGCTGCAGCTTACATACGGTCTCTGCACTTTTCATTTGGTTTGTTGTTTTTCTTTTGATGTGATCTGTTCAATCTACAAGATGTTGATTGCCATGACAGAGAGTAATGGAAACTGGTAACACAGGAATACAGGATAGTCTGTTTCTGTTTAAATTCTTTAATAAAATTTAAAAGTCCTTTTAAACAAGTCTACTTAGAAAATTGAAAATTAACGGAATGATTTCAGAAGTCAGTAAAAATTCTAAAATCAATCATGTTTTCAAGTTTTGTTACTGAATTCATTATTTCCAACCTAAATTACCCTGCAGTTCTGACTAGGACTGCTGCTGGAGAAAATAATGACGAACTTTGGAAACTGACAAGTAACTACGGTTATTACTATGTTCAAATCTTTATCCCATGAATGTTAAATGTTCAAGATCATTTAATAAAATATCATAAATTTGTTATTAAAATGGCAGGTCTCCTTAAGTAGTTTCTTTTTTCTTTCCCTTTTTTTTTTTTTTTATGCTGACACCACATATTTTAAAAGATTATAAACAGTTTATGGTAACAGAGTTTAACCTTGCTATACTTGCTGCAGGGGGGAGCAAACATATAAAATGAATTTCATATCAAAATACTTCTATGTAGCCATTTAAAATTCCTATATGGGTCAATTGATTTCAGTGGGAGTTATGTACTTATTCACCTTTGAGAAACTGGGGCTCAGTCCCTAATCAAGTCTGCTTAAATAAGGTAACCAAATTGTTTTGAAATTGCTGACATTCTGGAGCTTTGTAGTATCACTGGGTGTTTCTAGGTATCGTGTAATAACACATAAATAAACTTGTTTAAGAAAACACTGGTTTGAAATTGGTAAAGAATTTTCTTTGATTATTACTGTCATAAGTATAATGCAGCTGTTAATGTTTATCTAGCATGAAAACAATGAATAGTATTGCATAGATTGTTCTAGGCAAGCCTATTTATAGACATCTGTATTATTTGATTTGGACTGTCCTAATACTTCCTTCCTGCAATGATGAGTAGAGTTTGTTACTCCATTGATTTTTTTTTTCATTATTGATTGTCTTTTTGACATCAAAATTGTGTATCATGAAACTTCATTTTCAAAGGCCCACTGGACTCTCACAGCCATGGGTTCATCATGTTCAAGAAGCTGCGTCTTTCTAGGGTGATTACACTTAGTGTTAAACCAAAAATTTTTAAAAAGATCTGTATTTTAAATAACTACATAATTTTTTTTCTGTTTCTTTGGAGTTCTCATTTTATATAAATCCTTTGCGCTTCAATTAAAGACCTTGAACTACCAGAGATTCTTTCAGAGCAGAATCCTGATTCATGTTAAGCTCTGTGTAATGTTTACATGAATGCAACTAAAGAATTAAATATTAAGATTATACATATTCTGATAGAAGTTGCCTTTTTAAAAATTAAATTTCTACATTAGAGATTAACATCCCAGTGGAAATTGGGTCTTTAAAGCATTAAGCAACATATTGGAGTAAAGGAAAATGGGGAAAGTGTATTCAAAAGGAGAAGGAATAGATAGGGTGGTATTTAGAAGGGACTGAACCTCTACTTTGTTGTGAGAGCTACAGACTTTGAGCTTTTGGCAAGTATAGGAGATCTGTATGAGGCCTTGAGCAATCTGGTGTAGTGGAAGGTGTCCCTGCCCATGACAGCAGGTTGGAACTAGATGACCTCTAAGGTCCCTTCCAACCCAAACCATCCTATGATTCTATTCCTCTCCCTTCCCCCTCCCCACATATGACTGAAGTAATAACTGAGATAAAACTGGAAAAGTGAGCGAAGCTGAAAAGTAGATCCTTAGGAGAGGATGAATAGGATTTTTATGAAAAGATGATAGATATATAGAGCTGCTGGTGCATGGAAAACAGCTGGAACATGACATATGAGATAGAAAGGAAGAGCTAGTTATGCTGGGTTAGACAGGCATGAGAGAGAAGTAGGGAAGAACTGTTTATTAGGAGATTTAAAAAAAATAAGTTTGATAGTAAAAAGAAGAAACAGCCATTTAAGAAAAAGGGAGAAAAGGCCCTCCACTAATGCTTATAAACTGTCTTCAATTTTTAAAGCACTGAACCAAAGTTTGAACCATATAAACTGTAATTATTTAAACCTCCATGAAAGAAGTCAGTAAAGACTTATCGCGATTTTAGAAGTGGGTAAACAGAGAGAGTCAGACAGCTACCCCAGGATAAACACATCATTATTGAAAGAAGACTTAGAAGGCTGCTCCTGATTAACTAGCGCAAGGGAATGCAGTGGCTGGAGCTCTATTCCACCAAGAACCAGTTCAGAAAACATTATAGGACAGCAGGTTAGATCTGCCCTAACTTAAACCTGTGCAACTTTAATGAGATTGTACAAGCTTAAGCCAAAGTAAAATTAGATCACAGAGTTGCATCTAGATGAATTACATAAACCCTAGGAATAACAAATACAAAAAGGAGGCAAAATTCTAAGCTTTTTACATGTAAAAGAAATATATAGTTGATACTAGAGAATATTAAGGTTTGAAACACTTGGAATACAGAAAATGCTAATTTAAGGTTGATTTTATTGTCTCAGTGTATGCTTATTTTCTTTTACAAATCAGGTTTGCAACAGTCACCTAACTACAGCTGCAATTTTGTTTTGAATCATGTTTCAGTGTAGAGGATGGATAACATCAAGAACCAGAAATATGCTTTACTAAAAGACACTCAATGAGGTTTTTATCATTACTGTTGAATTTGCATTTCTGCTGGACTTCTTTTCTGAAATGTCATAGCATATTTGGACTACCTCCAACATAAATATTGCAGGCCAGAGAACAAATCTAAACCTAGGAAAAATATAAGACAAATAAGTACAAAATTCATTAACAGGTGGCACAAAGATTTCATATCCATGATACATGGTAACTGCTAGCAAGCATGGCAAAAAGGTGTCAGATGAGAAATTTGGGTTACAGATGATAAAATGAGTGGTATGTATTGCACAGGCAAAGACCTTTCCCTGTCTTTCCTCACATACAAAAATTACTCTGAGAAAATTAGGTAAGTCTTATGAGAAAATTAGCAAAAATATCTGTGGGTATGAAATAGCTTCACAATATGACAAGAACTCTGAAAAGGTCATTTTCCTACTATTTCTCTTATATTTCTATGCCTCTATATTTCTTTTCTTAAAAAAAAATTAAAAAATGGGGGGGGGAGGAGGTAAAGCATTTCAGAAAAGCTCTCAGATTTCTAGAGCTGATTTTTTTCTAAAGAATAATCTTTCCTACTACTGATCAATAGGACTGGGAAAAGAAAAGATTAGACCACCTTTTTTTTTTCTTTTTTTTTTTTCTATCTAATACAAATGTGACCCTTAACTTGTCAAGGGCTTAGTTACTTTTGTCTTCTACTTTCCTTGGGGATATCAAGTTGTGGATTTATCAAATACGGAATTCCAGAAAACTAATTTTCTTGGTGCTGACATAGTATTAACAACTAATGATTGCAGCAGTTACAAAAGAATTAGATAAGAAAAAATACGAGTAATTAGAAAATGTTTGTGAATAAGTGCATTTCATTAAAGGATAAGATCTCAAAGAAATTAAGAGCATTACCTAAGCTCTGCTGCATTGATAAAAGGGACGGACTGTGATTATGAATAGCATCTGCCATGTTCTCAGCCAGAGTCAACCCCTTCTTCTGTGCATTTCACTAATATAAATTTCAAAGGTAAGGACTCATTTATTTTCAGAGTCCTAGAAAATCACAGTGGGATCTGCTTATCTGAGAGTATGCTGTGGTTCTTTGCACTGCACCAAAAGCAGCCTGGATAGATTAGGTCTCAGTAGGGCTTCATATGAACATAACTTCACATGCTTTGTCTATAGAAAGGGTTTGTTGTTTTTTTCTTGGAGTTTCTGGAACAGAACAACAAGTTAAGCATGCTTGGGGGGCACAATTACAAATGTATTTCATGAAAGTCAATCTTATTTTTAAATGAAAACAGTTTATAAACTTGGAAATGTGATTTTGGGACCTAAATTTACTTGTGGGTAGAAATTACTCATGTTATGGTACTCCATTTTATATGCCTATGTGCCTGACAGTACTGAAAATACCAGGTATTATATGCCTAAATATATTCAAAGTGGTTGTAGATAAAGGACCCTATAAACTAGCAGTATCCCTTCCCCCCCCCCCCCCCCCCCCCCAAAAAAGGAGAAAAATCTTTATGAAATGCTTTACAGAATGAGTACTGAGTAATTATTAACCTCCAAAGTATATAATACACCTACTGAAGATTTCTATTTCATTGTTGTCACCAACAACAGGTCATGCTAAGTACAGCTTTAGACTTTTCTCCTTTAATGCTCTGCATGTCAAAAACTGAGTGTGAACACAAAAGTATATTAAACTTCAAAATTAGTATGTATATTTATTATTTTATTTCAGCCATGGTCATTAACAAACCATCATACAAAGGGTAGTTTTAAGCCTTTTTATTTCCCTAGCACTGCATTACACATAGAAACTCTGAATAAACCTTCTGCTACATTTAAAGCTGACACAGTTTATTTTTAAAGGACCTGAGACATCCATCTTTGAAGAATGAATTCTGCTCTGATTGATAGAACAGAGCCAGTTAACACAGATGTGCTAGATCTTCTGTTGGTACTAGTTTTGATAGATGAAATTCAGATGTTGTAAAATAAAATTAACAAACTACAGTTGAATACAAGTTGTAGAAAGATTTCTTGAAAGATACAACAAAGCAAGATAATGATTAGGACCAAATAAAATACAAGGCTAAAATGTCCAATTCATATTCTCCTACAGGACTCAAAACAAAGTGCTCTGCTTTTCTCCTTCCCTCTCAACCCATGTCCCCAGAACAGCTTCATCAATAACTTGACGCTGGGAAGAGATATTCTCCTCTTAAAGGAGGCATAAAGACACCAGATGAACAGACAACACATAGCAAAACTGGGAAAAGATAGAACTCATATAGATGATACATGCTTCTAACTTCCTCCACTACTTGCACTGCTCAGCAGCTTCTCCCTCCTCTCTCCCCTACTACTCAGCACCCCCCATTCTTCCTTCTTTCTCATAATTCAAACTATTTTTTCCCTGCTCATTCCCTCCTTCAGTCCTTCCAAGTGTCATCATAGGTAAACACAGCACCTGTTTTTTCTGTTAAAAGAGTGCCTTCTGAGTTTTACTGTACGGTTAGATTGTTTTCCCATACTGAAAATCTGGGCCTTGGGCAGATGCTTGTTATCCCTTTTCCCTTTCAGGATTCCTGTCAGTATTTGGATGCAATTTGATGCTGGCTGGTGGGGAGATACAGAAGGATGAGTGAGGCTCAACAGCTGTTGCACATCCCTTTGAGTCACCAGCACCACGTGAAAACCACCAGGCTACAAAGCTCCTTGGCTACCCTGTCTGTCCATATGTTTTTAGGCTAGGCTTACACCTACTGAGACTACTTATCCTTTTTTAGAAAGCTGTTTTCAGTGTTAATTCCCCCTGAAGGTAGTAGGTATCAGGAGGGAATTGGGTAAGCCTCCATACATGAGACCATCTGTGGTAGGTTGATTTTTTTGGCCATGATAAATCAGTTGCTGCTTCCAGTCTGCTGCTGGTTCCCAGCCATGCAGGTCTCAGAGCAAGTTCTGCCTTGCTCTCAAGGTGTGGCCACACAGGTACACTTTCTGTTATCCATGGAAAAATAAATAAGTAAAGAAATAAATCTGGGGGAAGACATTTTGTACTTTATCAGGAAGTTTCTGCTCGTTTAATCAAAACACTGGAACACAAACTGACCCAGGTCTCCCATAAGAGCTCCAAATTTCAGTGCAATTGAAATAGATGATAACTTTCTAAAATACTGAAATAAAAACATCTGAACTCTAAAATTTCTGTTATACATATTATAACCCGCATTATAACAGACTAGAGTTTTACGCTGATTTCATGTGAAGAGGTAAAACCGTAGTACATGGCTGAAAGGCAGCCTTAGCAGTATGTCTGGTTTGAATAGAACATCCTCTAACTTTTTACCTTTGGGAGATGGGGGGTGTAAACTCACTTTTCTAACTCACTTGGGAAAAAAAAATAAAATATAAAAAGACTGACTTAAAAACAGATGAGAGAAAAACGTTCATCTTCCTGTCAGAAAATATGATTAGTAAGTTGTTAAGTGCTGCTGTAGTGCTATATTCATGATAATGAGATTCATGCAATTTCTTTTCACTGTTACAGCTTTTCATTTTCAGGTGATACTGTACCACACTCAGCCCTATCAATGGCAGAGACTGTATCAGTTTAAGTACAAGTAGCAGTCTCATTTAGATGAATAAAATTTGTTCATGTTGTTTTCCTTCTCTGAAGGAATATTGGATAAATAATTAATCCAGGGACCCCTACCTGCTTGTTTAACAATTTTATGCAATTGCTGATGGTTGCACAGCCATGCAAGCAACTGCAAAGGAGAAGAGTTACACTGAACAGAGAGAGTGAAAGCTCTATGACATGGGTTTTAATGCAGCAAGGCAACACAGGCAGCACTCTCTGCTTGTCTTCCTCTCCTCCACACCTATTTCTTTCATTCTTTCCAGTTTGTAAGACTAATTCTTTTTATGAGCTGTAGGTGATAGTTTAAGATATAAATGTAGTATCTGTAAAACTGATAAAAAAAGAAACAAATATCCAAAAGAAAGCAGCCACTGAAACCCATGTGTCTTATCTGTTAGTTTAGCCCTTCTAATTCATTTGTATCTTGAAGAAAATAGTTTAATTTCCTTTAAATTCTTGGAACCTATTTTTTTTTTCCTGCAGGTTGCAAAACCCTCAAAATATTATGCTTCATGAAAACAAATTTGTTTTCTTTTTTTATTTCCATTGAGGAGGTCATGCAAATATGTTCACATGAATGCGTGGTTGCATGAAACCAAGTTGGCACCAGTTATCCTCACAGCACTACCTGTCTGTCTAATCCAGAAGCAGTACAGCCATTTTACCACAGACCTATGCCTGACCAATTAAAGGTTTCAGTTATCCTTATCAGATCAATCTTAGTGCTAGGCTGACATATGTATCCTATTTGCAGCTTAATACAGTCTACTGACCCACAGCCCAGGACCTGAACATAGGTCTATCCGCAATTTAGGCATAACCTGAGACTGTCTGATGATGAAGTTACACAATTCATAATACTACTACAGAAATGTTGAAGCAGCCTGTTGTAGTGCTTCTGCATTGGTAAATTGAATCCTTTAGGATTTATAGTGAAGTTTAATTTCAGTGATTTGGATTACTGGCCATCCTACTTCTTGGAGTTGACATAAACTGCATTACAGTGTTTCCAAGCAAAATGCTCTGACAAAACAATGTCTACAACTTCCTGAAAAATTCAGTGTGCTCTGGTATTTCCAAATAAATTAAGTAGTAAATATTTTTCCTTGAGAATACATTAAAGTTCTGAAACCATCAGATTACTATTGATTATGATCATTAATGGCTTCAAGGATAGAAAAAAATGTAGCCTACATTGAGGAAGGAAAGGAAAAAAAAATACCTTCACAGGTACTTGATTTCCCTTAGCCTCCACTCTCTCTTGAACTACAGAAATCTATTTCCTTCCCATTTTCTACATATTCATAGACAGATTCTTAGTCTGTGTGTGTTGGTGTCATTGTCATGGATGTAATGCAACACTATGCATTTTAGCATTAAAACTCAGTATAGCCAGACACCCTACTTGCCTAAACCTTGTTTCTCAGAGGAATTAAGTGATCTGATTTTTCAAAATTATTCTAAGCCAAAGAAACTACTGTGTTGGTTGGAATCACTGTTGTATTGGGCT
This sequence comes from Pezoporus wallicus, assembly GCF_028554395.1. Taxonomy (NCBI): domain Eukaryota; kingdom Metazoa; phylum Chordata; class Aves; order Psittaciformes; family Psittacidae; genus Pezoporus; species Pezoporus wallicus. The sequence continues at coordinate 245,842 of NW_026639458.1, read as the reverse complement.
GAATTATTTTTCATTTCCATAAATTAGAGGACTGGAGGTACTCAGTGTACTCATCTAATTCATCATCTCGCATAACAGAAGATCATATGACTTTTTTGATTTGGTTCCATTTAATCAGTCTACCTCATTTTGAAGTAGCATCTAAGCTTGATTTTAAGATTACAAGTGATGGACAATCAACCGAGACACTTAGCTTGCTTTCCAGTTAAATGGTTTCTCCTTTTTTTTTTTTCCTTTTAGAAAAGATCTAATACCTGATTTCAATACACCTATCATCTGCTTCCAGCCTCCAATCTTTACTTCTGTAAAGTACTTCTGGATTGAAGAACACATTATCAAATGTTCCCCTCACGTGTGTTAAGTACAGACATACTCTGAACAAATTACCGTTTAAGTTTCCTATTTATACATAAAACCCATAACATAATATGAAAAAAAGTGTCCCAATTCTTTAATTAGGTTTTGTAATTTTTTTCATTTATGTATTCCCATTTTATTAAGAAACCTCAAAAACTGTTCATGACAGAGCTGAACAGACTCTTCAAAGGATCATGATATAATTCAAGTGGAAAGGGACCCCGGGAGATCTCCTCTCCAACTGACTGTTCACAGCAGGATCAGCTTGGAGGCCAGTCCATGGTGCTCAGGGCTTTACCTGATCTGTCTTGAAAAACCCTGAAGGATGGAAACTGCACACCTGCTCTGGTAGCCTGCTGCAGTGTTGGCTGTCTACATGCAGAAAATGTTTCTTTTATGTGGTGTGAACCCCCACTACAAAGTAGAGCTGCCACTAAAAATACTCATTTCTAATTATGCCCATTGTCCCTTGCTCTTCTGCCTGTATCAACTTGCTAAATATCGCCCAAATTTATTAACAAAGATCATAGAATAGTTTGGGTTGAAAGCGAACTTTAAAGGACATCTAGTTCAACTCCCCTGACAATGAGCAGGGACGTTTTCAACTAGACCAGGATGCTCAAAGCCCTGTTCAACCTGACCTTGAATGTTTCTAGGGATAAGGCATCTACCACCTCTCTAAGCAAACTGTTCTAGGTTTCACCACTCTCATTAAAAATGAATTTCTTCCTTATATCCAATCTAAGTCTACCCTCCTTTAGTTTAAAACCATTACCCCTTGTCCTATTGCTCTACTAAAATGTCTGTCATCTTTCTTATAAGCACCCATAAGTATTGAAAGGCCACAATATGTTCTGGAGCCTTCTCTTCTCTAGGCTGAACAACTCTCTCAGCCTTTTTTCATGCCAGAGGTGTTCCATCACTCTGATCATTTCTGTGGCCTCCTCTGGACGTGCAGAGTCTGAGAACAGGTCCACTTCTGTCTTGTACTTAGGGCTCCAGAACTGCACACAGTACTCTGGATAGAGTCTCACAAGAGCAGAGTAGAGGGGCAGCATCACCTCCCTCGACCTGCTGGTCACATGCTTTTTGATGCAGCCCAGGATATGGTTTGCTTTCTGGGCTGTGAGGGCACACTGCTGGCTCATGTCTAGCTTTTCATCCACCAGTACCCCCAAGTCCTTGCAACCTAAGCAAAAGGCCTAGAAGAAGATGTATGTACACTGTAGAAATACACTGTTCAGCTTCCTCCAACTCTTTTGCCTGACTATAGCTTAAAGAAGATTATTCAGTCACCCCAAAACCTTCCCAGTTTTTCCTTTGCTCTTCTGGATTCACCATCCCAAAACTGTTGTTTCCAAGATAAATATGGTCACTTATGGCACTCTGCAAGGCCGGTTTGTGTTGCAACAGTTTTGTGAAAAGCAAAACTGAACACAAAATATCCTGTGAGCATGGATTCTTTCAAGATTAAGACCAGATTTTTCTATATTAGTATATATCAGTTAGCTTAACTGAGTTTTTACAGTATTATTTGAATTGAAATATTTCATTAGCAAGAGGTGAGGACTTCAGAATCTAATAACATGCTTTAATCTCTATTTGCTATTGATGTTTTTTAATGCATCAAGCAAAAAAAATATGCATAGACTAAAGAATTTAGAAAGGTTTTATAATTATTTTCCTCTGCAAAAAGGATAAGATAGTTCTCACTGTACAAGTAATTAAATAATAACAAGAAATAAATTTCTGCAGGAAGTTGGGTTTTTAAGCAGTACAATCATTGCTTTTGCTCAAAGGTATTTAAAAGAAATGAATGGAAATTAAACCATCCTTTATAATACGGCAGAAATAAAAGCATTCAAAGGAAAACTAATTTTAACATTTTAAATGCTGATTTATATTTTAATTATATAATGCTTATTTACAATTATAATTATCCATGTGTTTCTGAGAATAGTGGCAGTGTAAAGGAAATGGGTTATATATATTCTCACATAAATATCTGGTTTCTAGCTTCCAAACCAAAACCCCTCTGTGATTGTGATGCATAATTTTAAAAATGCAGCATTAATTGATGAACATACATCTATCTCCATACTCAGTAAGGCACAATCTCTGAAAAGCTGTACTTTTAGGGAAATGGCAGCTGTTTGCTTACATTGGTTTTCATTTTAAAAAGTTGCATATATTGCCAGATGCTTTTCATCTTGTCCTATATTGCCGTTTAGTGAAGTTGTTGCTGTTACATAATCACTGGATTTAACACATTTTCTTCCCACAGAGTTTCGCAGTGCCTTTTTCAGCCTGCCCTTTTCCCTCTTTCACACCCCCCCACCCCCCCTTAATTCCCCTTTTTGGGAGGGGAGGTGGGGTGAAGATGTCTCTTTATTTTCAAGAAAAGATTCTTTATAAATACCGCTGTGACAAATCCATTTCACAGCACAGAAGTGACCAGCATGGTGCCAAACTCTGGCTGAGAACTGAAGGTCCAAACTAGTGCTGTTCCAAAAGATCAATGGGACATACTTCTAACCAGCAAGAGTTTTAACTGGCTCTATACACCACTAAAGAAAAATAAAAGACCAAATGGTAGGTTCTAAGGCTGAAATAAACGTGTGTTTGTTTCTGCCCTTGTGGCCCACTCTTTAAATATAGCTTAGGAAAAAAATACATTAAGGGACAACAAAAGAAAATACAAGCAGCTGAGATCTGCGTTCTTCTGATAAGCATGGGTAATTAAACTTATGGGGGGGGGGGGGGGGGGGGGGAGGAAATGCCAAGGGACATGGTAGATATTCTCCCACTTGAATTGTTTCAAACAAGACTGGATCTCTTTATTGAATTTATTTATTTATTTCTAAATTGTCAGTCCAGGCATAAGTTAAGAGACAAATTAGGGAATTGGAGGCTAAGACTGTCTTAGAAAGAGAGATCTACTCACAACATTTGAATTTGAATTCTTTTGTCAGGATATGTATATATTTTTTTATAAGTAATAAAATTCATTTAAAGAAATTATCTTTATTCTGAAGAAACAAAACTGTTTGGATTTAGGTATTGACTAGCTACTGCTGCTGAAACCCTCTCAGGTATCATTCTTGCTCTTCTCAGATTGCTGGCACACAATAATATATTGACTGGCTTGTGCTAGGCAAATGTCTCATTTCTTTCTTGGCAATATGTTTCTCAGATATCTCCTGCTGATTTTAAAATGAGAAACCTATTTAAATCTCCTATATATGTTACTGGAAGAAAACTTTGATGTCTTAAATATCTGAAAACTTTAACATCTGCTGTTTACTTGCATGCATCTTACTTTAAGGAAGAAGAAAGTTTCACTTCAGAAGCCAATCAGGCTCTTCAGGTTTCAAAGTCTTTTAAGTATAAAGAAATTGTCAGTTTTAAAGCAAAATGCAGCCACAACACTACTTATTGAATAGATTTTTGGGGGGAATTTATGTTTTGTTTGCTTTGTTTTGTTTTCTGTTTGTGGTTTTTTTTGTTTGTTTTTTGTGGATATTTTGTTTTGTTTTGGTTGCTTGGTTGGTTTTTGGGTGGGGGCAAGGGGTTGGTGTTGGTTGGGTTTTTTGAGGTTTTTTTTGCCAGCCCAGTCAGATTTTCTCACTAGTAAATCCTGGCAGAAAAGATTACATGCCATTTCAGAATCAATTTTAAGGAAATAACATGTTCTGTGATGAAAAAGCTTTCACAAAGAAACTTCAGAAATATGTTTCAGTGTTTGATACTTCATATTCGAATACCTGTAACTGAGCCAGAGAAAAGACCCAAAGCAAATACATTTTGGTTTAAAATCTGTCTTTCCCTGCTACCAGGAAAAAACATTCCTAATTCCCTTTCCTTTTCCCATCCCAGAGACAAATTTATCAGGAAGAACATTTACAAAGTGGTTTAGCTAACAAAACAAATGGCACAGCAAGAAAAGAATCTAGACCATCAGAATACTGTTGATGAAACAGATTAATAATTTAAAATAGGTAGTGCATATCCTAATTCATACTTTAAAAACCCTCAACCTTTTACATAAATAATTTTCTCTTTATCTTTTATTATTATTCCTCTTTGCCCTTCTAGTCAGCCCTGCAAATACCACAGAACAGATGACAATAGCTAGTATAAATTAAAGGTTTGTTCCTTTCCCTTCCTGCAAAGTGGGTACTTTTTGGGGAAGAATTTAGATCCCAGAACCATTTGCTACCCTCAGTCTTTTCAACACAAGCATGTACATATTCAAAGAAGCTAAGGCTACCCTCTAAGTACAGCTGGAACATTTCTCTTAAATAGGGAGAGTCATATTCAGATGGTTCTGAAACAGAGCTTGCTTCCTATGCAGTCTTAAAATGTCCTTCATATTGCCTAACAGAAAGCTTAATTTGGATTGTGAGAAGCAACAAAGAGTAGTTTTCCTTCTTAAGCTCTCACAGTGAAAAATCTTTCCTCCTCTTTGGTGTCACATATCATCACCAGCTTCAGCTAGCATCTTAGACACATAAATCAAAAAGCTGTCACTTCCTCCAAAAATATTTGTATGTAGCAGCAATACAATTTTCATGCCTGACAACATAATGAAACACTTCTGTGTGGAAGCTGCTAGAAATGTTATTTGTTTGACTCAAGTGACCAGCAGCAGAAGTTCAAGCTCTAAGAAGCTTGTCGGGGATCTCCGTTATCTTCTGCCGCTACCTCTGGCCTAGAAGAGGATGAGATAAACAGTATTTCTTCTGTAAAGAACTATCCAGGCACAGTTTACCAGAGGCTCAATGCCACTTGCTTAACATGTTTACTGAAATGCTGCCCATCAAAAATAAACCTGGTTAAAGTGTGGCCACTACTGTAGAAATGTTTAGAAGAGTTCCATCTGCAAAGAGCTCATCATGTGTGTAAAGTGAAAAGCAAGACATTGAACGCATCTGGACTATTCCTTCCCACGACCAGTTATTCCAGACCAGCTTACACACCCTTCTGGAATTTTCCCTGAAAAGCCAAGATGTGCGTTACTTGGAGCTGCGGGCAGCAATTGCCCAGCACAGCTGTTTGCATAATGTTTTCCCAGTTGCAGTGTCTGACATGCATATGGGAACTGACCCATCATCAGTGCAGCACTGAGCTGAAATTTCCTAATAGACTGCCTTCAGGAAAGGGTTCATTCTTGATCCAAGAAAAACACTTCTCACCTTCAGTGGCAATGGAAGATGGAAAAGGGGGAGATGAAATGCAGCTTCATCATCTTGTTTCAGTAGGATGAACAAAATGGTTCCCAGGAAGATAAGTGTCTCTCAAGATCTGGCAGGTTTGTTTTTTGGGGAGTGTTCCCAAATGCAAACTGTTAAGAGTACATACAGAGGCAAATATATTTGTTCTGAAGATATAAAAGAATACAACCAGAAAAATCTTACAAGGGACCTTCCGTATATCAATGACAATGATAACAAAGACCTGTCTCAGATCAAGTATTTTATTACCAGAGAAGAGGTTATTAATGTGAAAAGAAATGTAAAGTTTGCTAAAACTGCGTCAGGCAGGAGTGGTAACAGGAAATAAGATGTATGTCTGCTCTAAAACAAATGCAATAGAGATCTAGAAGATAGAGGGGGGAGGAGGGACAAAATAGAGTGATTTATTACCTAGTCAACTAAATTTAAATTTGCATTAATGTTAAATGCTTTTATAACTGTTCATGGGCACCGAAAACTGTAATGAATGTCCCTAGACACAAAGAGCTAGAGTTAATTCATATATAAACTATTCAGATATTCTTACTGGCACTGACAGAAATTGGTGAGCTAAAGAAAAAGCACTTTGTGAGGTCAGTCAAAAATAACACAGGTGAATCAGCAGAATGAGAGCTGTCTAAAGTAAGAAAGAACTAAAAGAACAGAAAGAATCTAAAGAATGAGAAGGAAATAAGTGTCCTGATAAAAAGTACCATGTTTAGAGATAAATTCAGGTGCTATTGTACTCTAAACCTTTTTTTTTCTTGATTTTTAGAGACACTATGCAAAACATATTTCCTAAATAGCAGAATACAATACTATGATTGGTACCATTATGTATTTAGATTATAATTGATTTATGTCCAGCTATCAGAGGGTGACACTCTTCAGACCCACCAGAGAGAAAATTACAGGTTATCTTTTCAATTCAAGCTGAGAAACTATAAGAGTAACCCTAGCTCTGATTATCTGATGTAACAGCCAGCTACCCTCTGCAGGTGAACAACTGTTTTGTGCCTCAGTGTTTTATCCCCGAGGTCCTTATCTAGGAAAGTTTCATGGAATTAGGTTCCCTGCCTTTCTCAGCACATAGCTGTGACAGAAGCCTCTGCTGCCTGTCAGGTTTGGAGGCTTGACATGTACCCTGGAATTATGGAATAGCACAGCTGTAGTAAAAAGCAATACAGAGCTGCTAAGCCTCAGACTTGTCTTTAACAAATTGTTTGGTTTTATTTTAAAGCAAACAAACAAGACCCAACTACCACAGAGCTTCCCCCAAGCACAGCATAACCAAACAAAAACTTAACTACCTTTAAATTCAGTCAAAAAAATTCCTGTGTACCCACATATACATCCACAAGTCTAGGATGTATAACTAATTCAAAGTTCAGGTTTCCTTATTAAATGTGCCATTATTATTAACAATAAATGCCTCATTAAAGACTTCAGTAATTGGCTCTGCTTATATGTAATAAAAGTTTACTGAGATTTACATATGGAACTCTGCTTTTTCACAACTTTATTGGAATTAAGGAGGGAAATTTACAGGTTCTATGAACATAATATTAACATGCACAATTAAAGTCCAATTAAACAACTGGAAAACCTGAGGTTATCCTGGATGTTATGGGCCACTAATGAAAAGTCTTAAGAGACATTGATAAAACTTCCACCCAACACCCACCACACAAGCACAGAAAGCCCTTGCTGATATTCATGGCACTCATCAGGCTGGGCAGCAATACTGAAACCAGCATTGATATAATTGCTCACAGACCATGTCATGCAATTGGTGCTTGTCATTCCAAGATTGCCTGACACCTGATAATTGCTAATTGCACAGTACACTTCTCCCCATCTTGGGAAACATCTGACTCTTGTAAAGGTTGCTCCTTTCAAAACCTTTTACAGATGGCTGAGGAGAACAGCTGATGTTTTATGCAACGTGGCAGGGAGAAAGCCTGGCAGTGACAGACCCACAGCTCCACAGAGCCTGGGCTTCTGCATCCCACTTTGTTAGTCACAAGCCTCATTTTGAGAAAAAGCAGCTTATTAAAGCTGCTATCAGCTGAGAAAGCGATGTGAATAGGAATAATGAAACTCCTCAGATAATTTGACTCTTTGTGAGCACTCTAACTCTTCAAAAGCCATCACCAGGCACTTTCTGTATCTAAAACTAACCAATCTTCATAAATAAAAAAAAAACAACACACAAAAATCCCAAATCATGAGAGAAAACAGTCTAGGAGAATGTTGGCATTAGGCTACTGTTAACTGTCTCCTTTTCAAGGATACTATTGATTCAAGACCCTGTTCAGCCTGGAAAATACCAAAAGAATTACATCATGCACTTACTTGACAATTAATACACTTCCCCAAGCACTTCTCATGCAAAAACATAAGCTCTACTAATCAAGGAAAAAGAGAGAAACGCATTGGTGTATCTTTTTAAGTGCTGTCAAAGAATTCATATATTAAAGGTATTACTAATATTTCAAATGGAGAATCATTTTCAGCTACAGTTTTTTGATTCAAAATGTTATTTAAACTTGAGAGCTTGTTTGCTACGAACCAAGCAGAAATGATTCTAATAAAATATTTGTTCAGAAACAACATTACATTCAAAGAGCGAAAGTATTCATCAAACAACATTAATTCCCACCTATTTATAGTGATTATCAGATACAAGGAGTCAGATGGATACACTTCAGGGGGCTGTTTTTTTTAAACAAAGAAACCTTTGTCTTAATTCTAAATCCACATTTACTTCCTGATGAAAATGTGGAATTGTGGCAACTTTATAAATAAATGAAGAACCATTCATGAAGAATATTATGAGCCCTATCAGAAGTTTGCAAAGTTGTGACTCCAGAGTGTCCTGGTTTAAACCCAGTCAGGTAATTTGTTCGCTCACTTCCCCCCCTTTTCTTGCCCTCCCCCTGCTCTCGGAGGGACGGAGAGGAGAATCGAAAAGAATGCAACTCCCACGGGTTGAGATAAGAACAGTTTAGTAACTAAGGTATAACACAAATCACTACTGCTACCACCAATGATAATAATGATAAAGGAAATAACAAGGGAAGAGAATACAACACCTCAGCACCAGCTGACCGATAACTCGCGCCCCCCAGCCCGACCAAGCTCTGCCCGATACCTTCTCCAACCCTGCAGTCTCCCAGCCCTTCCGGCTAACTCCCAGTTACCTCCTGGGCATGACGTGCTGTGGTATGGAATAGCTCTTTGGTCAGTTTGGGTCAGGTGTCCTGTCTCTGCTTCCTCCCGGCTTCCCCTCCTCCCTGGCAGAGCATGAGGCTCACAAAGTCCTTGGCCAAACTAAAACATCCTTGTTATCAGCTCTGTTCCCGAGCTGAAAGTCAAAACACTGCACTGCACCAGCTACCAAGAAGGAGAAAAAATGACTGCTACTGCTGAACCCAGGACACAGAGGAGTCAAGCATGGAAGTAGCCACGTAATGTGTGAATCCTCAGCCATCCTAGAGAAACCACCGGCTGAAAGTAAAAGGGTTCAGGTGAAGTAGGAAACAGTCTTTTGCAAATGGCAGCCCTTCAGGAAATGAGGGGTCATGGTGTAGACACAACTAGACTAAATGAAACTGTGCTTCTCATCCCCCTTTCATGTGTTTTGTAACAATGTGACTCAGTGTATGTATGGTCACGCTAATGCTGTGGAAAGAAGTTCATTGCACAGTCTACTATTCCATGCTAAATTGCATCTTTTCTCTGCTTAATCTTTTGCGTGGCTTTCCTAAAGACATGGACAGTAATGTACTAATAACTTCTAGGTTACATATTCTGCTGTATTAAACATAACGAGCACAAAATAGAGTATGTTTCTATGTATTTTTGTTAGCTCTGGTATCTACTGGCTGTGAAGTAAGTCACTGAAGCACAGCCAGCCCAGAAAGACTGATACATGCAAGTAATTTCCACTGGACAATGTACAAGTTTTGGTCCTTGTACACTTTGCACTAGGGTATAACATACTGAAGTCACTAAAGATTGAAGCTGATGACAAAGGTAAACCTAGTTGTGCTTTCATTAGATATTTGGAAAAAAATCTTCACTGTGAAGATGGTGAGACAGTGGTACAGGTTGCTCAGAGAAGCTGTGGCTTCCCCATCCCTCTCAGCGTTCAAGACCAGGTTGGATGAGACTTGAAGCAACCTGGTCTAGTGGAAGGTGTCCCTGCCCACGACAAGCAGTTGGAACTGGATGAGCTTTAAAGTCCCTTCCAACCCAAACCATTCTGTGATTCATGGCCATGTTTTTGACATGCACTGATGTTAGTAGGGACATTTATTGAATTATTGTTATATTGTTATTTAAAACAAGTTTAAACCCAAGAAAACAGCCCAAACCCAAACCCTTTATTCTAATTACTTTAGGACCTTCAGGACCTATAAAAAGCATTTAGTAAGCAATAACAAATTACTGAAGTGTTTTAAATATTTTAGTGCTGTAAGTAATGGTATTTATGTCCACAAAAAGAGCTAGTGGATTAAAAGGATGTGTTTAGTTGTATTTGCAGTTGTGAACATATATTGGTTCTAGTGACCAAAATTAAGCAGACTTATTATTAGAGTACAATGGTGAACTCAAATAGTTAGATTTTTCCCCTTCTCCCAAGGAGGAACTACTGAGAATAACTGAAACAAATGGCACAAGGGTTTCTCAAGTCATAGAAGAAAAAGGTTATTTTATTTGAATCAAACAACTATAAATAATTTGCACACATAAAACAGTTAATATCACCTTCTGATGCTCACAACTTTCTGAGCTACAGTTAAAAACATTTTCATCCTTTTGCTACAGACACTACCTTCAAATGTGAAAACTTTTGTAAACATGCAACTGCGTTAATAAAAACACCTCCCACCCTCCTTTTCTATTACAGACATTCTGTAAACATACTGGGGTTGGGGTTGCTTGTTTGTGGTGGGGAAAGTACTACTTTTTCTTTTTAGAGTTGAAACTGGTTATTGATAGTTTGCAGCAGAGCTATATAAACTCCTTTGGCAACAGACATAAGGGATGGGGAGGATCTATAATGCAGGGGAACAGGAATAACCTGTGAGGAAATGGAAGACACCATCAGCAACTACCTGTGGGTATTGACCTCTTTGGGACACAAGATATGGACCCAGTGGGGAATCTGTGAGCATCAGTATCTAAAGCAGCTGATGAGGTAAACATAAGAGAGATCAGTGTCAGCATTCACTGTGTAGCCCTGAGTTTTGTGAACATATATAACAGGTTTGCTGCTTTTCTTTAAACACACCAACCTGACTTTGTGATACCATGTTGAACAAAGTATGCCCAAGGGCAGCATGCTTCGGTGGGGCTCTGACTGGGCCGTGACTACAATGAAGGCATGCTTACACATGTTTGGAGAATGACTGGAGGCAAAGAACCTTCAGAGAGAATGAGGGAGCTGTGCAAGTATCCTGCTTATGTAAGGACCTCCTGAGACCTTAGAAAGTTGACATTCTTAAACCTTCCCTTGTTCAAGGAACACTGTGCTCCTCCACTCAAACACCAGCTTGTGCACTGCTTCGTGGTTTTAGAGCGTAGCTGTCAAATTCCACCCCGTTTTGGGCCTCTATACTACTGCCTTGTCATGAAAGGAAGAGAAAGTCTTCCCTTACGCACAAAGGTGCTCACGGACAAATAAAAGGCAAGTAGGAAATCTTTACATTATTGAAAACCAAAAAGATAGCAGTATTATTAAAGCATGTACTAAAAAACATACACCCCTATTTCTAACACATGGACATACAAAAAAGTTCTTTTGGTTTGTGGTTAAAGTTTTCCAGGTTAAAAGAAGTAGAAAACTTTCAACTAACTTTTTTTTTTTTTTTACTTCTATGTGTTCTCAATAAATTAATTTTATAAGTGAAAATGGTATTTTCTGAGAAAGTTGTTCTTAATGAATGAATATTTAGGGATTTGTGAGTCAGTTTGAAGCAGTTCCCCTCTCCCCAGACAGCCCTCTATCTTATGCATACATTCACTGTAGGAACACATTTGTGTGATACTCTGATACTCTGTCTCAGTGAAGGCATGTTTTAGCAAGTCTTGTTTTTAATGTTGTGTCATTAATAATTCCATCCTGATCTGCTTTAAACTGCATGAACTGGACAATTTTTCCCCAGGATACCTGGTCAGCTGTGTAAACAAGTGTCACCTAGCAGCAAGCTAGCCAAGTTGCTCATGTAACACCACACACAGGGAAAAGATAGTCCGTGTCAGGTTAACTGATTTGTAAGTATAAATCATGACACAAGTAAAATAATGCCTATTTGATACACCTCATAAACAGAAAAATGAATCTTTCCAAGACGTTCTTTTTTTTTTTTTTCTTTATCATGCTTATGAATAACTGTATCAGATTCACTTTGCAAGGCTTTGGTAGCAGGGAGGTGTGACTGTAGGGTGACCTCTTCAATAACAAACCAGGAGCTATCCATGTGCTGGACACAGCCAGGGCCAGCTGGGTCCAAAACAGACCCACAGTGCCCAAAGCCACTGCTATAATCTATATAAGAGTGTCCTTCTCTTAGATGGAAACCCTTACAAGGCTAGACAGGCTCCATCAGCCCGGGTGTGAAGAGAGGCGTTTTCCTTCTCCTATGAGGAAGGCCTGTCTTCGCTAACGAAGGTTCAGGGAGGTGGGCCAGGTCTGCGCAAGCTGCACCTCACCTAAAAATATCCACTGGGCAGGCTGGAAGGGCTTATTCTCACTTGTCTGTATGGAGAGGTGGGGGTCGAAACGGCAAGGGACAAGGTGCATGAGAAACTGCAGATCCAACCTTGCATGCGGTCGGACCAGCGAATGGGTAGCTCGAGATTGCTCAGGAGATAATAGTCCTGGTCGGACACTTCCCGATTGCCTAAGCAGCCTTTTTTCCAAACAGATTTGCATATTCCACATGCCCTTGGTCATTGTGCTTGTAGTAAGCGTGGTTAAAGCCCTTCCCAAATCTTTGCTCATGAAGCCAAGCAATGAATCTATGTAAGAAAAGGTAACAAAAGGTGCAGCTGCTGTGAGAGAGAGGAGTGAGTAAAATGTGAGCACAACAGGCCTGCAGACACCAAGGTCAGTGTAGAAGGAGGAGAGGCACCACAGCAGAGTCCATGGTAGAGCACAAATCCACTTGCAGCAACAGGGGTGACACTAAGCTGGAGCAGGGTTTGTCCTGAAGGCAGCTGCAGCCTATGGAGAACCCATGTAGGAGCAGGCTCCTGCAGGAGCTGCAGCCCATGGAGAGCAGCCACATATTTTGAGGGTAGCTACTACTTATTTTCTTTCTCTTCTAAATAACAAGCCAGGTCTCTCTCTCTCCTGCATACACATACATAATTTACTCATGAAAGTTCTGGGCAGAAAATGGGAAATGCACATCCCACACCAGCTTTCAAAATCACACCTGTATCCAGCCATATTATCCAGACGTATCTTCTCTTTCCGATAAACCAGTCACATTGATTGCTTTATAAGCAGCCTTCAGAGGAATGACAAGAGGCTGTAAGAACAGTGCAGATCAAGTTCTCTGAAGAGCTTATTTCAAAATTTTTACCAAACATTTATCAAAGAATAACAAAAACATATTATAAAGGAACAGCTCTTCTATTTCTCTGGCCCCATCTTGCTGGTTTTAACCAGTTCCGTTGAGCTCTATGAGACACTGAAGTACCAAAGCTTATTTCTCCCTTTCTTCCTTCCCTGAAGATAAAAAAAAAACACAACCCAACCAAAAAAATGAACAAACAAACCTCATCAAATTTCAGTGTATACTTTTTAAGCAGCAGTAATAATTAAAACCTTTTTGTAAAGAAGAAAAAAAAAATCTTCTCTATTGCTTTTCATTTCTGTTATAATCTGTTTTGCAAAATGTTGCATTTTCCAGCACTTCACTGAGAAAATTAAGTTATCACTGTTGGAAAACAAGGACATAAGGAACTTACTGAAGTGTGATAAACTAGTTTTTCAGTATCTGTGAAATTCAAGGACATATATACGTATCAGAGGAACAGGAACACTTTGTGTCCACAAGGTTTTCTGAATCTTGGGTAATAAAATAAAACCAGCTATTTATTTATTAGATTTTATATTTTTATTAGTTCTATTTCTATAATACTATTTATGCTACTAAAATATTTGAACTTTGTTAACTGCAATACATTAGAGGAAAAAACAGCTTGAGTTGGAAAAAAATATTCCCTAAAATTATTTCAAACTTCTCCAGTTTTCCTCATTACCTGTTTTCATGCACACATCAAAGACAAGTATTCCCCAATGAAAGTGAGGGTGGAAAGGAGAGAGATATTATACAATAAAGCAAGCTAAAATATAATTAAATGCAAAAGATTATCTAAGCCAAGCAGGTATCTTCCTGAAACAGAAATCCCAGTAAGCTTATTATGGAGCAAAACAATCAACAGGATGAAAATTCACACTTTTTTAAAAGGCTGCAAAGAAAAGAAGAAAATCTAAAATAATTTGTAGACATCATTGACTATCAGTCCAATGGGTGCAAAGGCATTGTATGGAAATTGAGGCATTATGGGAGAGTTCCTGCTTTGAGGAATTCACTAGCAAACTGTGCCTTCTCATACAAAGCAGCTTTAAGAACATTTGGATAAATAACTATTTGACAGAATATTAGTGGCAAATAAACACTCTTTTTCTTCTCATGAGTGTTTCCAGAGATAGAGTGTCCAAAAAGAAGATGACAGAACAAACTGAAAAAAAATGAATTATATCTTTAGGACAAGGTAAACTTTACACGGATCCTAAGCTGAAGTATAGTGCTAAATTTTTCACAAAATGCCCTTCTTCATAATTGGCTCTACTAATTACAGCAAATGCAGTTTATAGTGTAAGGTGTTTTTAATATGAAGAAGGTAATTTGATTTCCCCTTTGCAGCCTGTGAGGCCCATTTGACCTGCCATATAGGGCATCTGCATGTTCCAATGCTTTAATAAATAAATGCATATAACGTATTGTTGCTAGTATTTATGCTGCTTCTTTTAAAAAGCACTTTTTTATCCCTTCTGTGAAATATTTCATGAGAGACTTACAGGAACAAAACCACATCAGACTTAGTGATCAATGTACTATACAGTATTGGATTCCACCATTCTATTTACATACTTGTCCATAAAAAGTGAAAGACTCATTGTAAATCCTTTTTTCTAGAAGTACAGCCTCAAAAACATACAATCACTTTCTAATGGAAATCAGAACTGTAATTAGTTCTAATAAAAAAATGCACTAGAAGAATGCTTTTTCTGGAAAAAAAAAGCTGACACAGTAGAATCAAAAAAAGTTCAAAAGGACACCTCAATTCTCTTGACATTTTTAATGCAAAACTGCGAAGGTTAGCTGGTCTGCCTGCCTTCATGGGCTTGTGCTGCCAGAGCTTGTCTTGGCCAGCTGCCCCTAAAGGTCTCCCCATTTCTGCAACAAGACAAAACTCCTGCAAATCAACTTTACCTCTGACAGATGCACCCCTGTCACTTTTTAAGCACAGCCGGTAAATCAGAACCACACAGCTGTTAGCTCATTTCCCCACTTCCTTCCCTTACTCCCGCAGAGATGGGGAGGAGAATCGAAAGAATGTAACTCCCACAGGTTGAGATAAGAACAGTCCAGTAACTAAGGTATAACACAAATCACTGCTGCTGCCACCAGTAACAATAATGAAAAGGAAAATAACAGTGGAAGACAATACAGCCACTCACTGACTGATACCCAGCCTGACCGAGTAGTGATCTCACCCTTCTGGGTAACTGCCCCCAGTTCTACATCCTGAGCATGACATGCTGTGGTATGGAATGCACCTCTTTGGCTAGTTTGGATCCGGTGTCCTGTCTCTGCTTCCTCCCAGCTTCCCCTCCTCCCTGGCAGAGCATGAGACTCACAAAGTCTTTGGTCAGACTAAACATGACTTAGCAACAACTAAAACATCGGTCTTATCAGTGCTGTTCCCAGGCTGAAAGTCAAAACCACAGCACTGCACCAGTTAGTAAGAAGGAGAAAAATGACTGCTACTGCTGAACCCAGGACATCCCCAGATTGCCAGCTGGTAACTGGACAGTCTGCAGTTCCGCTTGATCAGATATATAAAGAAATGTATGTATTTATATACATACACATATACACACAAATCTCTCTCTCTAGTCTTTTGAAAAAAATTTTAACTTAGGGAGTTAAAGAAATGCCACGTTTTAGGATAACTATTTTAAAAATACAAATTAGTAAAACAATTTTCTAAGATAATCTACAGATAGATTATATTTTAAGATACTAACCTGGAAAATGGGATCAAGGTGTCATCTCTCCTAATTCCAGTTCAAAGCCAGTTTTCCTAACCTAGTATAATTCTCACACTTTCTATCACACAGGAATATATTAATCTCTGCACTACTGCTTAAAAGTTAAATACTAGTGACACTGGTCTTTCCCCTCATGTACTCTCACTCTTAGATCTGAAGTAAACAGGATATATCTACCAGCCCAGGTACAGAAGATAATATAGCCAAAGAAAACCACATTTTGAAAGTGAACAGCTTAAAAATAAATTGGACACTTACCTTGTTAGCACTTTAAGGTAAATTTCAGCAGTCATGAACCTGCTCAAGAAAAGGAACATGAGACCTGTAGATACTACAAATAATCTGGAGCCTAAGTACAGATCTACTGTGTGCTAGTAAAGCCTAAATATTCATTGTAGACACCTGTGCTGGGCAATGTGACTGCAACCCAAGCACCTTGCAAGAAAAAATGGAGACAAGTTTTTGGATTCATTATCATGATATGTAGACTCAATGAGCATATATGAATGTCTAAATAGAAAATTGATTTTTTTTTTTAATTGTAAAACCATAGTAAAATATATATTATATGAACAGCACAGAGAATAAATATGTCAAAGCATTCACCAGAAGACTTATGTTTACCCCCTCCTTATGTAAAGCTGTTTACTTTCCAGGTAAGTGATACAGTGCCTAATCTAACAAAAGAAATATCTTCATGACATGAGTTGTGCTAGCAACCAGACTACCTTATAAAGGAGGAAAGGAGTCTGGGAGTAAAATCCTCAAATTCCCTGGACTCAGGAGCCTTCAAAGGGAAGACTAACTATAAAACCTAACACATCCTACCACAAAAGCAAGATGGAAAAAAGTGAGAAGCTCTAATGCTCTAAATCCATCTGAGAATTCATTCTTAGTGGTGCCTTTGAAAGCTGTCATTGACAGAAGCTTTTGAAAGAAGTTTCTTTAATGAGCATCTCAGAAGAAGCTGTATTTAAAATGGGCCATATTGCCTGTGATGGTAATATTGCTAACATGCAAATAGCCAAAAAACTCCCAGAATCACTACCTAACTTTTTTTTTCCCCCACCTCTTGAGGAAAGCAATGATAAAACTAAATGAAAATGACCCCTCAAAACCTATGGAAACTAGGTGTTACAGCTTACTGTTTCATATCTGTCATCTGCTTTACTAAAGCCAAAATATAAATGAAAGGCAGAATAAAAAAATACAATCAAACATAATCCCTTCCATTTTTCCACCCCCAAGAGATCTTACCAGAATGGAACAAATTCTCTCTCTTTTGCTTCAGATCACCTGGTTCCCACTTGCTAGCTAGAGGTAATTAGCCTTTAATTATCACCAGTTACATTTTCACCTGCAAATCACTTGAAAGTCAGGCTTGCCCAATTAGCATATTCGTCTCCCACCTGCAGGCAGCGGGGAAACATTCCTGCACTTCAACTGAAGGATTAACCTTTAATTTGCCAGTGTCTTAGCTGCATTCTCAACTGAACCCACAAAATGAAACTCATTCACGTGTTTACAGATTCTGAGATCAAATCATCTGGTTTATTACAAACTGATGTTAAGGGCTTCTTATAGAATCATAGAAGAGTTAGGGTTGGTAAGGACCTTAAGATCATCTAGTTCAAACCCGCCCTGCCATGGGCAGGGACATCTCACACAAGGCTCTGTCCAACTTGACCTTGAATACCACCAGGGATGGAGCATTCTGCCTTCTATGTGGGTAACCATGGGAAAAACATTATATATTTTCACACTAATACACAATAAATAAAAAGAAAACAAGACCCACAAACTGTCCATTTCTTTTCTTTCATTTTTGTCTCATCAGTTTAAGTGAACTGGATAGTTCTTGACACTGTTGATCTATCAATGAAAATACAAAGCATGAAGTTTTCATGAATCCTCCTAGAAATTTTGGCAATACAGGCAATGTTCTCAAAGGCAGATGGTTTGATTGTCATTACCAAATGTATACAATTCAGCTGACCTTCCAGCAACCTATTTTCAGCTTTTGCTAGCTTATTATAAAATTTGTTCTCCATCTTAATTTTTGCTTGTGCTGCTATTTTTCATAAACACAACATTATTTTTTGCACTTATACAGATTTGATGACGGAAATGTTTGCAGGCTAGGGATTTACCTGTGCAAACACATTCTTACGCAGGTGGCACATTCTAATGCCTACAAAAAGACTAGCAATGTGTGTAAACATGTCACTAAAATGCGCATTTTCAGGGGGAAGGCAAAGAACTATTAATCATTACAGACCAGGACACCATGGCCAACGCCTGTAATAATATATGCACAGCTGAAATATAAATAACGTACACTAAGCTAATGTTTAAAAGTCCTAGCTTAGGAATTTTGTTTTTTTTTTTAATTTTTAAAAAGATAAATTGAATACTCTTCACATAAAAGGAAAGAAACCATAACGTGATCCCAGATGCAAACAATCTGTTGTTTAAATTAAACAAAAGGAATGGAGAAAATCCTTCATCACTAAATCCAAGAACCATACTTGTTTTGCAGGGACAAAACCCAGAAAATAAAATGCATCCTCCTAAACACAATAGGTAAACTGAATTACTATGGTCAACATAACACAACAACTTTGTGTTAAAGTAATACATTTACTTTTCAAATATTTTTGTTTCTCATGCACTACAATGTACTTTTATGACCCAAATTTGATTGAGATAGATAAGACAGTTGAGAAATTATGCATAAAATACGCATAGAATTATTTATAAAATATGTTCCATCAGTTGATATAGAATACTATCTACTATATTATGTATAAAAATATCAATATACAATACTATTAATTTTATTTATTAGAGCACATTGATATGGAGTCAAAATATAAATTACAATTCTAATATAGAAAAAGCATAATGATTCTGTTGTTTCTTTAATATGCAAATAGTTTTTTTCTTTCTGTCACAAACAAAGCCTTAGGCGGTGAAAAGGTGTTAATGATAAAAATGACAATTCATCATAACTAATATATTTCTAAGCATTTTCTAAAATGAGATGATACTTATTTTTTTCTAATCTGAAAACAATATTAAAGAATCACAGAATGATCAGGGGTGTTGGAACTAGATAATCTTAAGGTCCTTTCCAACCCTAACTATTCTATGATTAGGATTCGAAAGGACCTTAAGATTACCTAGTTCCAATGCCCCTATTATATTCTGTATCTTACCTTTTCATAGATGCAAAAAGGTTGACTACATTTCTCTTTTCTGCTAAACTGTTAGAGGCCAGGATAAACAATAGTGAAGGTACTCATGTACCTTTTCACTCTGTTAGACTTCTTTTTTAATTTTTTTTGCCAGTTTACTTACGATACATGAAATTGGATTTCTGAAGCCTTAGAAAGATGTTTAACACACATGGATTTGATTTCTTCTGAATTAAATTTCTTTTTTGGTTTCAACAAGTGATTCCATCTTCAACTTGAAAAATGCTCTTCAGAGTTCAATCAAAACTAATGAAAAAAAAGTTCTCCTGTGGGAACTTAAGAAAACAGTATTTTCCAATGAAGATAATTTAATCAAATATTCTGAGCTATATTAAGCATTCCTTTCTGTCTTGCTGTATACTGATAGACACGAACATTCTGCTAATGTCGTGATTTTGTGAGTAGTGTGGAATATGTGTAAAATTAAAAGTTTAGAAAGGCAAAATATCTATGTACACTGCAGTGGTGGAGCCATTTTTTTTCCATGGATAATAAGCTTAAATTGACTTTTGAAAAGATCGTACTTCATACCAGAAATGTTTCTGAGTTGAAACACTTTAGACCAATGACCATATTTTTCTCCAAATGGAAGTGAGGAAATGATACAAGGATGATAATACCATAGTAAAGGACTGAAGTTAATGCTAGAATGATATTTCATCGTGCTGCCAGATAAGTGAGGCCTGCTAGAACAGTTACCTGTGTACTTTGTAGATATCATAAATTAGAAACTACAATTTATAACAGGTTATTTCTATTATAATACCTGCAGAAATGCATGCAGCCTAGACTGAACATTACTGATGGAGGCATTAAATAACCTTACATAAAGTTAAAGAAAGATATTTGTCTCAATCATATAAAAAAACAAAAAAGGCGAAAAAAAAAATAAACCACTAAAACCCAAACCAAAACAAGAAAACAAAATAAACCCCCAAAAAACCAACCAAACAAAAAATCCCCAACAAAACCCCAAAACAGATGTCAAGATCATACACTAAATAGGAAAGTGGCTGATGGTCTGAAACATTATTTTAAATACTTCTAAAAAGAAGATACTAATTATGCTACCAAATAGAATAAAAATGAGTGAAGGTCCTAGGAAAACGCTTATTGAAAATAAAAGAGAAAACACTATATATATTTTATAGAAAACTGTGATTCAGATATTCAGAAGAGGGAACTATTTTTTTAAGTTCTTAGGATTATATTTTTTTTTTAGTAAGCCTATATCAAACCATATGAAATTTATGAAGATGTATATGTCAAGGCTGAAAGTAGTTTTAAATTTAATATAGCTATAATCCAAACAAATTATTAAATTTTTACAGTAAAAAGTTCTAAACATTCAGAAATTTCTCGTAGTCTACCATCAGAAAATAAATATTTAAATAATCCAGCAAATTCTTCAGTTTCATACTATTGTTTCACTTATTCCTCCTCCTTTACACTACCCACTTTGAGTTTCAGTGTTGCTCTTTAGGATTTACACACATATATCCACTATATACTGCTACCATCCAGAAAACAGCAAAAATAACATATTTTTTTAGGTTACGTTGCCATGACATAGAAAAGAAGGTTATGTCAGAAAGTACAAATTTACAATATATGATTTGCTGTTACATAGATTTGCCATATATATACTTACAGCAAGCAGACTCTCTATTTGCACGAGAGCCATCATATGTGCCATGAAGTTTCTTCAAAGAGAAATATGACAGAATTCCTTTTCTTACATGGTGTCACAGTAAATACATGATATTCAAAGCACGTTTTCTGTACCAAGACTGAGCATAATTATAATTTAATACATTTGGCTGGAAATCAAAACAGCTACCCCCTACCAAAAGCAAAGGCACTGAAAGCATTTGCTTTGACTTAAATGATTGCAAAATTTCAGTGCATAAGACAATACATCAATTTCTTGACACTCTCTTCAAATTGGCTTTTAACGTGCAAACCCAAAGAAACTAATTTATCTTGTCCCTTCTTCAACATTCCTTTTTTAATTTACTAACACTAAGGTTTCATTAAAATATTCTGCATGAAATAAAATCTTTCCTACCTAGCAAAGAATCCAAAATGTTTCACTGTAACTTCTACTTGCAGATGTTTAGAGCTAAGAAATCTGAAGTCCATGTTTCCAGTTACTTTATTTCACTTGATTTTATTTAAAACATGTAAACATGAATTAAATTTTAATTACATGTTTTAGGTATGCATTTAACACTTTATATTGACGTTCGAATAAAAAGCTTGTTTGAATGTTTTTTGTGAATTTCATTGGAGATTTCATCTGAGAGTTAATAGGATCATTAAACCTGGAATGCTCAGTATAACTGAATAAAAAATTGTTTTATTGTCATTGTAAAGAATGAAGAAAGAAAGAAACAATGAGAAAGATAACTAGTCAAACAGCTTTTCCCTTCAAACCATAGCTTTGCCTTGTACCTTCTCAGCCACTTTGTCTTTGGAGTGTATTGGTGCTAAGGGCATTCTGAGGCTGTGACAAGATCCATAAGAAAAAAACAAGGATTTCCTTATTATTACATTGGAATCGTTTAACGTTTCTTTCTTCATAAACACAAAACTCTTTTCTTGGTAAGTGGGTATAGATAGTGCTTTTCCCCACATTTCTGGAATCAGAACTGCAATGGACACTGGTAAGCCTTTTATCTTCTGTCCAAAGGGAAAATCACCTACATCTGTGTCATTCAGAATAATGTCTGCCTAAAACCAAAGTCTCCACAGTAATCCCAAAGTTTCACTGCCTATGCCTTTGGAGAATAGTTCATGGTTTTGGTATGTTGGAGTTTTTCTAATTACCTTTTTATAAGGAAAAAAAACAACAAAAAACAAACAAGCAAACAAAAAAACCCACCAAAACAAAACAAGAAAAAACCCTCAAAAAATCTGAACTGAATATTTCTACCTGAAAATTCTTTCCTGATATATGGTGGACACACAGATTGTGTTATTCCCCTGCTCTGAACAGTTTTCAAATTATAAATGTCCTTTATTGTTTGGGAAACTGATATCATTTATCTCTGAGTGTATTCTTCTGAGAGTCTTCTCCTATCCTCTATCCCTCCTCCCCCAGGTTTATTTTATATTAAATAACTGAACTAATTCATTTCTGTAGGTCATTTTACCTCTAGCTCGAGTCTTTTTTGTTCTTCTCTTTTGGACTTCTTCCAATTACCTTACATTGTACATCAATTTTAAAGTCTGACAGGATAGCAAATCTGACATCCTTTAAATTCTTGCCTGGTACTGAGAGAAATACCTCCTATCTTACTCAAATGTTTCTTCCAGAATGACATACATTCTGGAATTAAAAATGAGAAGAAGTGAGGTGATATTTTCCCCACAAAGTTTTGATGACTTTAACTTTCAGAAATGTCCATTTAATTTTTTAGCTCAGTGTGCATGTAGGAGCCTTTAAGTCTTATACAAACCCACTTCCCTATTTGCAGACAGTTGTTCTATTTAATCCCCAGACTCCAATTTGATCAACAGATTGTTTTCCTGCTTATGAATCCTGTAAGATGACATAAAAAAAAATCCTATAATATGGCAGACAGTTCCTGCATTTGTTGTTTCCTCTGCTGTTTGTATCACCTCCCAGAGTTCGCCTTTGTTGTGTTTGTCTCTGGAAGATTAAAGAGCTTCTTAGAATGTTAGAGCATCTTTGTCTTCCTAATAACATATCTATACATTATAATAAGGTCACTTCTCAGCTTCCTTCTAAAGAGTGTGCCATTAATCTAGTGAACTGGGAGATTGGTCCTGCTTTATTTTTTTCTTTTTCTTCTTCTCTCTATAAATTTTGCCACTTTTTCCAATGCAGAATAAAAACAAATACTGCAATATTCCAGCAAAAGGGAATTGTTTCATTTTTAAATGTTGCTATGGAATGAGACAGACTGAGGAAGGGGAAAGAGAAAATTGAGCTAACAGTCCTGTATAATAATTTTGTCCCAGAATTTGTGACTGGCACTGCAGTTACTTATTTATCAACTAAAGATTAAGTCTTTATTTGGACTTTCACAGACTAAATAAAATGGCATAGATCTTTCTTTAACCTTTAGATAAGTAACCACTGTGAATAATATAAATTGCAAAGGACTATAGGATGTATTTTTCTGTAGAACTTATAAATGGCAAACCTCTTGAACTGGATCCTTAGCTGTTACAACGCTTCCCCCACGTCCATTGGAACCAATACCAGATGGCTCCAAGATAGACCCACAACTGGCCAAGGCCAAGCCCATCAGCAAAGGTAGTAGTGCCTCTGGGATACCAGAGTTAAGAAGAAGGAAAAGAAACACCAAACTATGCAATTGCAGCAGAGAGAGGAGTGAAGATACATGACAGAAACAGCCCTGCAGACACCCAGGTCAGTGCAGAAGGAGGAGAGGAGGTGCTCCAGGCACTGGAGCAGAGGTTTCCCTGCAGCCCATCATGCAGACCATGGTGAGGCAGGCTGTCCCACTGCGGCCCGTGGAGGGTCATGGTGAAGCAGATATCCACTTGCAGCATGGGGAGGAGGCTCACATGCTTGATCAATGCCCAAAGGAGGCTTTGACCAAGTGGGAAGCCTGTGCTGGACCTGTGGCCCCATGGAGAGAGGTGCCTACACTGAACCAGGTTTGCTGGCAGGACTTGTGACCCCATTCTGGAGCAGACTGTTCTGCCATAGAAGGGACCCACACTGGAACAGTCTGTGAAGAACTGCAGCCCATGGGGAGAACTAACATTGGAAAAGTTCAGGGAGCATGCCCCCCCATGAGAGGGACCCCACACTAGAGAAGAGGAAGAGTGTGAGGAGTCCTCCCCGAGGAGGAAGGAACAGTAGAGACAAGGAGCCTTGAACTCATCACAATCCTCATTCCCTGTCCCTTGTGCTGCTGGAGTGGAGGAGGTAGAGGAAATCAGGAATAAAGTTAAGCCTGGGAAGAAAGGAGGGTAGGGGAAAGGTGTTCTATGATTTTTGGGTTTATTCCTCATTATTCTACTCTGATTATTAAGTCATTTCCTGAGTTGATTCCCTTCTGCCCATGACAGTATTTGGCCAGTGATCTTTCCCTATCCTCATCTCAACCCATGAGCCTTTTGTTACATTTCCTCTTCCCTGTCCTGCTAAAGAAAGGAGAAATGGAGTGGCTTTGGTGGGCACGTGGCATCCAGTCAGGGTCAACCCACCACAGCAGAAAAAACAAGGAGAAATAAATAAAGCATAAGAATAAAGCTTGTGAAGAGTAAAAACAGGCTAAACATGGAATTTTCTTTACAGTTTTGAACATATTCCCTAAAGTAAATCTTAAAGAAGCTGTTCAAACTTTTGCTGCAGTGTTGAAAATAGAAAATCAAGGACAAAACTAAAACAGTTCATGATTACTTGAAATATAGGCAGTCTCACTGTCTATCCTTTGTTATTGGGGCATTATGTAAATATACTCCTGACAAGAGGTTTCTCTTTGTTCTTGTGTTAGACATTAGCAATTTCAGAGGTCGATGGATCACTAAAAACTTGATATAGTAGATTTTAATCCAAGTATCAGAAAGTGAAAAGATGGACACACATGCTAACACAGGTACTGATCAGAACCACTGCATCAAAATCATGCCCTAGTGTTTCACCTAAACTGACCAAAACATAAATAAAGTTCAAAAGAATTGCTGATTGCAGCAGAACATCAATGTAAAATGAGGAACACAATCATCACAGTATAGTCATATACGTATAGTTATGTATTAGATACCTGAAAAACTCTTCCTATTTTATAGATGAGGAGTTATGCAGCTCAGTGTAAGGTATAAGGACTATTGTAGAGATTAAAGTTACTAATAAGAAATGCTACATGTGATACATGATGAATTGTCAGTATGCATTTAACATCTTAATAAACATGAAAATACAATTATTATAATTGCATTAAAACTGAGCAACTTAAAAAAAATGATTTGCAGGGAAAATTCATTTTTTCAGGGGGACCCTTCCCCTGCAAAAGTATCAAGCAGGAAACAAGAAAGGAGTGTGGGGGCCTCTAGAGAAAAACTGTTGACCACACTGTGAAAGCATCTCTATTTTTGCCCACAAGGATAGAGAAACTAAATCTAGATCTAATCTAATCTAATCTAATCTAATCTAATCTAATCTAATCACTAATCTAAACTGAGAAATTAAGAAGTAGACGATAAGTATACTTCCATGCTTATGCTCAGCTGTAGCTGAGGATAAGTCATTGAGAACTGTGCTGCTGGATTGAATTATCCTGTCCATATCACACCATTTCAGTCAATATGAACATTAATTTCAGTTCACATTAAATTCTTAATTTTGTTTGCCTCCTAATTCTGTTCTCAGGAACCTAAATCCAGGTTTCCTGAACTTCAGTTAACTGAGTGTAAACCTGCATAGGAAAGCATGCATGACAAGTGAATCTGGGGTTCATAAGCTGTTCTAGGATTCCTCTTACATGTTTTTTCCACTTTCCTTTTTTCTATTAGAAATAAATATTTAGTCTCATAATAGGACCTAAGCCAAATAGTACTGAAGTCTTCAACAAAAACATCAGGAAAGAGAATTGCTGTTCTCTCATTTTCTCTGTGTTCATACACCAAGTTACAGTAGAGGACAACATCACAAAATTGTATCCATATGGGGCTCTTTTATCTTGATTCTGATTATTGTCTATCGGGATTATATTATTTTCCTGATAGCTATACATCAAGAGGAAGATTCCCTTTTTGCACTATCTGTGACTTCTGCTAATTAAATCCATTTATGACATCAGCATAATGGAGCTGACGCAGCAACTGTGAGCAAATGACAAATTTACAGCCTCCCAAACCTGCAAACCAGAAAGAGAGGTAAATTATAAGGGATACATTAACTGCTCAATAATAATAAGTTATAATTGGTTATTTGGGGAGAAAAATGGATCAGAAAGGTGGAAAGTAATTTGAATAATTTTCAAATACACTTGTTAAATTTAACAAAGCTTGAAGGTGCATCTTTATTAATGTTGAGTCACCCACCTTTCCATGCCCCTACAGTCAAAGTCAAAACAGTGTCAGCACTTTGCAGACCAAAAAGCTGTATGATGGAACAGTAGTTTTGATACTGATGCCAGGGGGGAAAAAAACGGGGGGGGGGGGGGGGGGGGGGGAGAAACATAAATATTCAGAAGCTCTTTCTTGGAGTGGCTGGGTAAGTGAAGAGGTGATAACTCCTTATCACATTCAATAGTATTTTGCTTACATGTGACACACAAGGTTTTAGAAAATAATAGTTTACATAAGCAGCAGTTACACAAATTATAAAGATAGAAAAAAAAAAACCCAACTATTTTCTACTTACCTTCCTTTATTGCATAATAAGTACAAAGCTAAGTATATGCTTCTCTTTCTCCAGAGAACATTATGGTTTTGGCACAAGATTTTACTCTGTAGAAATGAGAAAAAATTTAGCTGTCAGAATTTTAGAAGACCAATTTCTTGCAAGAACAAAAAGCTTTGGATTTATTTATGGCCTTACATTCTACAGTACTAAAAATTCCTAGACAAACAGCACTTTTCTTTTGCACTCATGAACATAAAAATGAAAAAGATTTCATATTCTAAAAATCAATAACTGTCTTTATTTCTATAAGACACAAGTTTATTAAGGACTCCTAAAGAAGTCACAATACTCTATGTATATAGTTTGTTGAATATAGAAGTGTGGGTTGGAAATGAAAACTTGTGCTCTGATCAACAGCAGCACATGTCAGCCTTAGGCTTTGTCCAGCCAGGTCATTAAAAACTTCAGGAATGGAGATACCACAACTCCTCCAGGTAATCCCCTCCTGTGCAGTACTATCCCCTGAATGAACAGAATAGAACAGAACAGAATATTCTTGCTGCCTCGTCCTTCATAAGAGATACACCTTTCTTCTGGACCCTACACAAATTTTTCATGTGCTTCCTGAACTGAGCCCCAGTATTTGAGGTCCAAGCTAAGCAGCAGTGCTTAGTACAAAGAGGAGGGGTTTGGTTTTTTTTTTATGATCTCCTGGTCATGAATCTCCTACTTGTAGGTAGCTCACCTTTTCTAGCTGAAGTGAGAAACCTATACTAGCTCATCTCCAATATAACATTCATCCCCCAGACCCTTATCAGCAACCTCCAACTTAACCAGTCTGGTCCCAGCCTATATGAATGCATGGTGTTACTCCAGTAACATTCAAGAAATCCTCAAGTGCACCAGTTAACCAATAAACAAAACAATATACAGAATTCCATATTACACTGTAGTGTACACTGCAGGACTACAAAGACAATTCTTTTATTTTGCCTGTCCTGGAACCTCAGTACAATAGTGATATTCTCCTGGAAAACAAACAAACAAACAAAACAAAACAAACAAAAAACAAAACCCAGCAACAACAAGACCATAGCATCCTCCTTGCAAGCACAATACATAGAGTTTATACCATTCATCCTAAATCAATGTATTTAGGATTAAGGAAAAGATGCTCTCATGGCACAAGTTTTGAAAATAGCTTCTTACCTTCTTAACCCAAAAGAACTTAACATTCATGACTTCCGTTGAGATCTGGTTTGGACTTTATCTACAACACAATTTTTTTTAAACAAGACTCTTCAAACACCACTTAAGACAGGCAGAAACCAGTGTACAGCACAGAGTTGCCATGCTGGATTCCCACATGTATGCCATTAACACATTCTGTGGCAGTTTGCATTTCTGAACAAAGTGCTCCACGAAGTCTGCTATATGTAATTTGCAGAGACCTTGAAAATTGCCTGGATAAAACTGGATATGAGTACAACTGAAGTATTTTTTCCAAAGAAGGCATAGAATCCTGGTTTCAGGAACTATTTGATCATCTAAAAGCAAGAATACATAGATTTATGTGAACCACAATATTATACACTTGGATAAGAATCTGTCAATGTGTCTCAAACAAGGAGCATCTAAAACCAAGCTTCAGCTAGCTTCTAGTTTCACAGCTACTAATATCTTAAAATGGAGATATAACTGAAACAAAAAGTTATGACTGACACGCTTTTACACTGGAAGCACATGAATTCAAACAAGATGCACCTATATTTTGGAAATTACTGTATTTTAGCAAAATAATGTAAGAATACAAACTTAAACACCCACAGAAGATGGAGGAATACAGAAAAATAGTTGAAGTTTTGTCGAAGCACACATCCTGTGATGGCATAAATACTGTAATGAGCAAAGTATACGATACTACATAATAAAAACTTCCACAGGAAATCTAATAATAGGCAAGTAATAAAAATGTTAACAGGGGTGGTGTTACTATTTTCTTTGGCTACTATGATGACAGATATATTGAATATAGAAGTTTGGGTTGAAAATGAAAACTTGCACTAGGAGAGTTTTCTGCAGTCCTTTTTGTTTTATCATTGTTGGAAGTAGCTGTAAATTCATCATGGAATATATTACTAATTAAGGCAGGATGATAATAATCCTGAAAAGCATCTATTGTATAACTTTACTACCTTTTTGTTCAGTAGAGGAAGGAATGACACCAAATCCTCGGAGCTGAAGGATATGAAACTGCAAATATTACCACAGCAATTGCTTGAACTGCAGATACATGCAGCAGGAATGGTCAGAAGTCAAAATTTATGTTCAATGACAGTTCAGAGAAGTTATAAGAAAATTTACTGTAGTTTTGTTCTGTATGCACAATGTATGACTGAATGACAAAGCATTAGGATGTGTCTTAAATTTGACATTTAGAGGGTCAAAAAAGGATATAGCTGAATAGGTCATGTTCAGCTCTGACCTAAAACTTAGCAAAAAGATATCACCAAAGAAAGTAACTGTTCACTATTCCAAGAGCTGCATAAAAATACCCTGCAATTCCTCACCACTTAGAAAAAATACTCATGAATGGATGTTGTAAGGAAAGCGCAGGATGTTCAGAATCTATTCAGAATACATAATGTAGAAAAAATTATCAAGTTATAAGCATTAGAGAATACATCTGCCTTAGCCTGCTGAAATTTCTAACATCCTATCAACAGGTCTTCAAAGAAATTGCCTAAAAAAGATTTACTCTGGTTTTGTTATTTTAAAATATATTCACCTTTGAATCATACAAATCACAACAGGCCTCGCAGAAAGCCTGTTTTATTACAAGCAGTGAAAAGATGAAAATTAAAAGTAAATAAACGTGATTGGCAGATAGATACCAGATGACCAGAAGGCCCAAGTGATGGGTATTCTACATTTTTAAATAAAACATGCAAACAACAAAATATCTATATTTGCATGTAAATTTTTCATTTATAGTATATTTATAATAGCGACTCGATTTTCAATTCTCACTGCTTTTTTCTGAGTTTCTTTTTGTTTCTTTCTATTTGTCTTGGATCCATTTAATATGGGGGAATCAACAAATGTAGCTATAAATCCTACCTCCATTGTTTAAATCAGCTGGAGGCCCATATCTGACACAGTGTAGCAGTGTAGGACTTCAAACCTGCTGTAAACTGCTGTTTTAGAGAGGATTCAGAATTGATTCTGCTATCTGGGATCATAATCCATCAACTTCCTAGACAAATTAATTCTTAAGCAAAATACATATAAAAAAAACCAACCAAAACCAAAAAACTCCAAACAAACGAAAAAACACCAAACCCTAAATCCTATCTATTCCACATGTGGATTATCTGCTTTAAAAAATAACTGGTTTGATTTGCAGACAAAAATAAATGGGAAGCAAGCAGACTGTAAATCTACAGCTCAGTAGGCTATAAGCATGGATGGATGCACAGTAATTAATGATTCATTGTATATCTCTTTGCTTGAGAAAATGTTAAGCTGGTAATTATGGGGAAGATTCTGACACTTTGTTCATATCAAATGGTGTTGCCAAGAGAACCTATGAAAAGTAATACATTGCCCAGTTACACTGATTTATTATTAATGTAATTGTTATTTTGGTATCGCATTAAAGTTTGGAAAGAAAGGTGGAATATTTTAGGAGAACTTTGATGAACCCTGGAGCACAGAAGACATTACTGAACAATTTCTAGGGATTAAACTAGCAATGCCTTTCCCTGTGAAGTTCCAAATGCTTTATGAAGTCATGTGAGTTTATAGCTCTAGTTTCATGTCAGACTTTCAATCCAATTCATAAACAAAAAAGTAAGAAGCCATAAAATAAAAAAGATAATACAATTCTTAAAAATTTGGGATTCTTTTTTCAGTCTCAATGCTTATCCTTCTCTTGTGCCTCTCCACAGATCAGACAGCATTTAATCTTGAGTATCTTTGTGTTTTGTAGTATTTAAACAGAGTTATAGTTTTACAAGAAAGGGGGCAATTCTTCTTTTTTTACATACTTCCCTTTCTTTCATCTTGTTTAGGCAGAAGGAGATCCAATGAATTAAATAGACTATAGATAATTGCCTAATATTTGATATATATAGCACATAACCATGTAACAAGATCTGTAAATTGCTTGGATTTCAGGAAGGAAATGAACGTTCTTATCTCTAAGATGCATGAGGCACTAGAGGAATGAAGTTCCTGAGTTTTCAGTTAGTTATTTGCAGTTCTTGGAGTTGCATATTAGTATTTGAATAGATGACAACCTGTCACCACCAGATTGCAGTTTTATTCAAAGCTGATTAGTAAGTTCCTGTATTTGTTTTTCTGCTGTATTACCTCAAAAACTTTTCAGATGTATAATGCCATTATGTATCCTGAAAGTTTCCAAAGACTGTAAACCCAGTCAAACTCGGTTCTTAGAATTAATGTGGATTTCATGCATTGTCAGAACTGTTGGTCTTTCTGTCTTCTGCTTTGTTGTTTATATATTACCTGCACATGGTTAGTTCCGCTTGCTTGGGTAGATGTTAAGTTATGCCAAAACCAGGAAAAAAAAAAAAAGGTCTTTGTTAATATCTACATTTTTTGCTTTTAAAATAAACTGTGTACTAAGCTAGGGTTTAGTTCAATATTGGCAGATGAGTTATAACACCATTACATTTCTGTGATTCAAGACTGCTGAGATTCTGCATCAGTGAGCAACATTGCCAAGTTACTCAATGGCTGGTCATCCTGTAGTGGCAAATTCTAGCTCCAAGTGAAAAGGTATGAATTCGGGCCAATGTTTTGGTACAAAAAGAGTGAAATCAGAAAGATACTGGATCTTTCCTGCCCACATCATGTCTGTTTTCAAAAGCAGTATGCTCTTGGAAAAGAGCGTGACTTTGAAAATAAGACAGTCAAACATATATGTATGTCGTGGTTTAAACCCAGTCAGGTAACTCGTTCACTCACTTCCCCCTTTCTTTCCCTTCCCCTACTCCCAGAGGGACAGAGAGGAGAATCGAAAAGAATGCAACTCCCACGGGTTGAGATAAGAACGGTTTAGTAACTAAGGTATAACACAGATCACTACTGCTACCACCAATAATAACAGTGATAAAGGAAATAACAAGGGAAGAGAATACAACACCTCAGCACCAGCTGACCGATAACTCGCCCCCCAAGCCCGACCAAGCTCCAACCGATACCTCCTCCAACCCTGCAGACTCCCAGCCCTTCCGGCTAACTCCCAGTTACATCCTGGGCATGACGTGCTGTGGTATGGAATACCTCTTTGGTCAGTTTGGGTCAGGTGTCCTGTCTCTGCTTCCTCCTGGCTTCCCCTCCTCCCTGGCAGAGCATGAGGCTCACAAAGTCCTTGGTCAGGGTAAACATCACTTAGCAACAACCGAAAACATCGGCTTCACCAACACTGTTCTCAAGCTAGAAGTCAAAACACAGCACTGCACCAGTTAACACAAAGGAAAAACATGACTGCTACTGCTGAACCCAGGACAATGTACTTGCAACAGAACCTACCAGATGGTAAATAAATAATGACTAAAAAAAAAGGCCTTGCACCCTTCCTACCTTCTCCTTTGGTAATGTGAAAGAACCCGAAAGAATGAGGACTCACAGAGGAAAAAACAAAAAAGTGGAGTACAATGCTTTGGGGTACAAGGCACAGCTCAAGATTTTAGAATTACCCTCATTGAAATGATGATGACTACTGCAAAACTAATCCCCTTCCTTGTAAATACCACTATCTTCTCTAAGAAAACTCTCTAAGAAAAGTGTCATCTTTCTACATATACCTAAAGCATAGGTTAGAAAGACTGGAATCACAGGAGGAAGTTCTGGAAATGAACACCAAGTGCTACAAAGCCTGAGCCTTACATACTTTTCCAGTTGAAACATGAAACATTATAGAATCATACAATAGTTAGGGCTGGAAAGGACCTTAAGGTCATCAAGTTCCAAACACCCTGCCATGGGCAGGGACACCTCACACTAAACCATATCACTCGAGGTTCTGTCCAGTCTGGCCCTGAACACCGCCAGGGATGGAGCATTCACAGTTTCCCTGGGCAGCCCATTCCAGTGCCTCATCACCCTTACAGTAAAGAACTTCCTCCTTATATCCAATCTAAACATCCCCTGCTTAAGTTTGAACCCGTTACCCCTTGTCCTATCACTACAGTCCTTAATGAAGAGTCCCCCCTCAGCATCCTTATAGACCCCTTCAGACACTGGAAGGCTGCTATGAGGTCTCCACGCAGCCTTCTCTTCTCCAGGCTGAACAGCCCCAACTTTCTCAACCTCTCTTCATATGGGAGGTGCTCCAGTCCCATGATCATAGAATCATAGAATCATAGAATCCTTGGGGTTGGAAAGGACCTTAAGATCATCTAGTTCCAACCCCCCTGCTGTGGGCAGGGACACCTAAATCATATCACCCAAGGCCTCATCTAACCTGGTCTTGAACACTGCCAGGGATGGAGCATTCACAGCCTCCCTGGGCAACCTATTCCAGTGCCTCACCACCCTAACAGGAAAGAATTTCCTTCCTATATCTAACCTAAACTTCCCCTGTTTAAATTTTAACCCGTTACCCCTTGTCCTGTCACTACAGTCCCTAATGAATAGTCCATCCCCAGCATCCCTATAGGCCCCCTTCAGATACTGGAAGGCTGCTATGAGGTCTCCACGCAGCCTTCTCTTCTCCAGGCTGAACAGCCCCAAATTCCTCAGCCTGTCTTCATACGGGAGGTGCTCCAGTCCCCTGATCATCCTCATGGCCCTTCTCTGGACTTGTTCCAACAGTTCCATGTCCTTTTTATGTTGAGGACACCAGAGCTGCACACAATACTCCAGGTGAGGTCTCAAAAGAGCAGAGTAGAGGGGAAGGATCACCTCCTTCAGCCTGCTACTCATGTTCCTTATGATGCAGCCCAGGATACGGTTGGCTTTCTGGGCTGCAAGCGCACACTGAAGCTGGCTCATGTTTGTTTTCTCATTGACCAACAACCCTGTCCTGGGTTCAGCAGTAGCAGTCATTTTTCTTCTTCTTGGTAGCTGGTGCAGTGATGTGTTTTGACTTCCGGCCTGATGTTTTGGTTTGGCCAAGGACTTTGTGAGCCTCATGCTCTGCCAGGGAGGAGGGGAAGCCAGGAGGAAGCAGAGACAGGTCACCTGACCCAAACTGATCAAAGAGGTATTCCATACCACAGCACGTCATGCCCAGGAGGTAACTGGAAGTTACCCAGAAGGGCTGGGACTGCGGGGTTGGAGGAGGTATTGGAGAAGGAGCTTGGTCAGGCTGGAGGGGCGAGTTATCAGTTGGCTGGAGGTGAGGTGTTGTATTCTCTTCCCTTGTTATTTCCTTTATCATTATTATTATTGGTGGTAGCAGTAGTGATTTGTGTTATACCTTAGTTACTAAACTGTTCTTATCTCAACCCGTGGGAGTTGCATTCTTTTCAATTCTCCTCTCCATCCCTCCGGGAGTAGGGGGAGGGCAAGAAGGGGGGGGAAGTGAGTGAATGAGTTGTCTGGTTCGGTTTAAAACACGACACACCCCCAAGTCCTTCTCTGCAGGACTGATCTGAATCTCCTCTCTGCCCAACCTGTAGCTATGCCTGGGATTGCTCCAATCCAGGTGTAGGACCTTGCACTTGGCATAGTTAAACTTCATAAGGTTGGCATCTGCCCGCCTCACAAGCCTGTCAAGGTCACTCTGGATGGCATTCCTTCCCTCCAGCATATGAACCGAACCACAGAGCTTGGTGTCATCAGCAAACTTGCTGAGGATGCACTCAATTCCACTGTGACCAACAAAGGTGTTGAACAAGACCAGTCCCAACACCAGTCCCTGAGGGACACCACTCATTACTGGTCTCCACCTGGACACTGTGCCGTTGACCACAACTCTGTGTGTGACCATCCAGACAGTTCTTTATCCACCAAGTGGTCCACCTATCAAATTGACGTCTCTCCAATTTAGAGACAAGGATATCATGGGGGACAGTGTTGAATGCTTTGCACAAGTCCAGGTAGATGATGTCAACAAGCCAGTCACTCTGATAGCTTTGGCAGTCTTTTACATGGAAGATGTCATTTGCTATCCTGAAGCTGCATAGCTGCAATAACAGGAGACTGTGTCCACGCTGAAAAGTCTGTTGAAGTTTTGTACAATTTCTTACATTAAATTATTTAAATAACTTCAAGATTTAGCTTAAACACCCCAGACATACATGTAAGTGATGTAAATAAGCAACTATCTAATTCTAACCATTCAGTCATATTCTAAATATGAATTCACAGGAGCCAACACATTAAACTGTGTCAGTCTATCAAATATTCTCATTCATCTAATCTGTTAAAAATATCATATACATTTGCTTTTTAGTGCCATTATGGAATGGTTGAAAATACTTTTAAAAGGCCAAAGTATTGCTAGCAGTTTTGAAAAGGAACAACTTCCAAATAAATGTGCAAGAAGTTTTGTTTAAAAATATGAACAATATTTGGAAGTACAGGTGGCAGTCTTTTTAATGTAGTTTCAAGACTGAATGAAAAAGGGACAGTTAGCTTCTCTCCTTTCAATTTACGTTCAAAGCCTAGTCAAATATTTCATCCATGTTCAGAGAAACAAACGCCATCACATAATCTCTCACAAGTGGTCAACACCTTTGCAGAACTAATTTGTGAAGCTGGAAGACATCTGCTTATCCTCCGATGTCTCACCACCAGCAGCAGCTTCACAACATCTGTTTTGCTCTTCTCCCTTTCATTTCTTCTCATACCTTTTCCTATTTTAAATACTCTGGGGAATGGTGGTTTAAGTCTAACCATCTGCTACTTAGCCATTAAAAATGAATACAAATAAATATTAAAGCCTTGCTTAAAAGCAAATGGGTGTATATCCACTGATCTTAAGAGTGTGATTTTTTGAAAGAAATACTATATATGTGGAATTAGTGACAAATCACTAAACCATATTTTAATGGTATTAAATACACTGTTGAGCATTTTAAGCACAGGTATTTAAAATTTATACCCTTCAAATTTAAAAATAAACACATGATTACGGTCTGTATCCATAAAAAGTCATACAAATCTTTAAATCCAGTGGCCTATAAGGAAGCATCCAAAATGTTTAATGCTTTATTACCTCAACTTTTGTCACTTTATTTTTCATTTGGCTCCTCATCTCATTATGTCTTTTCTATTTGAATAATAAGAAAGTTACTGTCAGAGTCTGAGAAAGGTAGTTATAAGCTGTCAAGTCACTTCATTTTCTCTCAGAAAAATGAAATAAATCAATATTTTTAGTACAAAAAATATTTCCCAGATTAAATCATTCATGCAGCTCTTTTAATCTGAAGATCCCCATTGCTTCATGATATATGGACACAAGTAGGTACAATAATAATTATATCTTAAATCTATGTTCAGGTATATTTTCTTTTCCTGCCACTGTTTATACATTATTTTTGTTGTTATATTCTTCCTCACAGATCTCATCCTGCATTGGAAATACATGTTTTACTGGATATCTTTTCTTAACTTTAGAGTATTTTAATCATGAATATCAGCCAAAATTAAAATTCCCCACCTCATAAGACGTAGGTTTGACAATGATTTCTCCTCACTTTCTGACAGTGATTTCTATCATCATTTCGCTTCTTCTGTTTTACTGCTTCTTAATTCCCCTCTTAGTTGGTACATCGTCCTATTTCAAGCAACAGCAGTAAATCTGTAATGCAAGGGACCACAAATAAAGTCCTATTTAACATTCATCATTATTGATCAGTTATTGATTTTATTGATAAAGAGTATATATTTTGTTACACAATGTTGTACGCAAGTGTTTGCAGTATTTTAATTACAGAAAGCATGACCTGACAGATAATATTTTAAGCAAACTAATATAGCATAATATTTATGAACAATCAGAATGCATATTTTGCCCTAGTCTCATTATAAATTCATGTTAGTGAGCTCCAAGGAAAGAGCTAAATCTAGATTTGTATTTACTCAGGATTTGGATCTTTATTGCTTATGGATTATGCTATGATTTAACAGTCACTGTGAATAATTCAGTTGCTTAGTAATCATCTTTTCGTATGGAAAGAATTCTTCAATATACCAAGCCAGTGTATGCAAAGGAAAAAGTTATCAACTATACACAATTCTATATTAACTTTATATAATTATTGCATGATTAAAAAGCATTTGACATTAAGATCTTGCAGCTATAATGCAACACTTATTTGTTTTTCATTTTTGGAAACACAACTAGGATTTATGAAAAGTTTTACAACCAGTTCCAACAATTTTTCAGTTTTCAGTGAGAGATTTAAATAAAAGTATTCAGATAAAGTAATGCATATAACTTCAAAAGTACCTCATTAATTTTGACAGTATTACTTTAAAACATATTGGACGCCAACACACTGGAAAACATTTTTATTGACAAATTGCTGACATTAGATAAAACTTTTCAGCTTGTTTCTGAGATAATGGTAATGGTCAATTACTTGATGGTTCACTCAATATAATCCTGAGCTTTTCAGTGTTCTGGTATGAAAGACATTATTGCTCTTACAGGTACATCCTTACAACATTAGTACTGCAAGTGTAAATTACTTCAGGTTTGGGTTATATTTAGGTCATGTGTAGTCCAACAAAGCCAAAAACTATACTTTCATGTAATATTCAGAGCTGTTTAAAAACAGCTTAAGATAATAAGATATCAGAGTGTAAATAAATATTCACTAAAGAAAAAGGAAGTGTTTACTATAAATCATAAATACTGCAGCCATTTACTTGGACACTAAGGTTTGTCACTACATAACTGTCTTTCTCTCCATCCATTTCCAGGCATTTTTACATTGCACTGAATTATCAACCAGTAGATATTAAGTCTATTTTGTTGCACTTAGCTTTTATGTGTGTTGACAGACTATTTTTTACAGTTTTTAAACAGATGGTTTTATATCAGTAAAGCTTAACAAGACACAGAAAAAATAGAAATAAAACCTTCACTGGCAATATTGCTTTTCATTACCCAGTTGCTGCCAACTAAGTATATCAGACCTATCTCTCATTAAAAAGCCAACTAAAAATACAGTTTCACAATTCCTAAGTGTATTTTATCAATTTACAAGACTACAAATTCTGGGAGTATTTTGTGAACTGTGTAGTTACGATTTCAATCATGAACATTTACTGTAAGAATGAATATGGAAGTGACTATCGGCAAGATCTGCTGCCAGATTTGACTTCTGTTATTTTGAGAATACCAATGGGAATTTTAGCTCTTGTGATCTAACAGACTCTGATTTTTGTTTTTAGGCTATTACAGCAGATTGCAGAGGACACATCTTATGTATGTTCTGTGATACAGGAAGTTATCAGTAACAACTGACAAACCTACCTCTATTCCAAAAGCCTATAATTCCAGAAGCTGTGATTTTAAATAGGTTCTCAGTACTAGAAATAAACTTAAAATTGCATCTATGTTTTTATTTTGCATGCTTAGTTTCCTAAAGAAATAATTTGGGGTAATTCTTAAAATGCAATTATAGATCCAAAGCCATATACTGCTTTTCTCAGAAAAGTCTCATAGATCACATCTTCCTCTTACACTGAGACAATTCTCAGCTCCCAAATCAGCAACAGATACTTTGTCTAACTTCGAAGGTACCAATGATAATTGTTCAGAAACCATTTGGAAAACCTACATGTGTTTGCTTTTATATCATTTCACTCAGATAATGAAAGGATAATTCAGAACAACAAAAAAAAAAATCTGGAAACATTTTAAGCTACATATTTTAACCCAATACTTTCATAAAAATCCTTAAGCACTAATTGAGAAAATAAACATATTTACCCAGATAATACAGTATTCGGTAGTATTGAGATGAAGGAGTAGATTCTTCACTTCAATGGTTTCATAAAATTGTAACTCATGCTAAAACAGATGCTCTGTCAGGCTATATGTGACCTAAAATACATACTGCTTAACAAACAATGTGCATTTATTTGCAGAGATGAGATAGCATGATAAACATATATCACATAGCAGAGTTCATACTTACAATTAATTTGAAGAAGCCCTTTTACCTAATTTTACTGATGAAGACTCTTGTGCTAAATAGTCTTCATCTAGATTCAACATTAAAAGTTTCCATATTATTCATCTCTCTTTGAGAATAACCTTGAAATTCTTGGGGACTTCATGAAATATTTCCCAAGTTCTAAACATAGCTTCCAGTCAACAGACAATTTGACACAGATACAACTCAAAAAAATTCTCATCTGTCTCAATGGAGTTACTCTAGATTTACATGAGGATCCCTGAGATACATAGAAGCACAGAAGTTTCCTAGGTCTTAAAAAAAGGAAAAAAAAAGAAGAGGCATAACTTTGTGCATCAAAGACTTACTTTGCAGCCTCTAATTTCTAATTTCAGAATTATTCAGGGGAATCAGATGATGTAGTCACAATATGGCAAAGAGGAAAACAACAGAAATTCAGGGTCCCATTATCTGACTCATAGGAAAGCTATTCCTGTACTCTTTGCATGCCATGGCAATATTTGTATGAGCAATGCAAGGGACCTTGAGAAGTAGGCCAGTTTCTAAGCATACAGAGAGTGAAGCTTTAACTAGCACAGCCCTTCATTCAAGAAGTCAGCTTCAAGACTTCGTTTAAAATTATCAGGGGCACATTATCTGGGAACACAACAAGAAGCAATTATTGGTTTAATTAGCCTGCATTCACCACGTTGTGCTCCTTCTCTTTGTTGGATAGCCAGGCAATTTTGTAAAATCATTAAGCAAGGGAACTATAATTCCATAATGACCTAATCTGCAGCTCCATCCTATCACACTGGAATATTTTAAAGTTATTTATGACTGTCCTCAATAAAAGCTAAGTCCATTGGGCAAGAAACACTTTGGGTCTCCAAAATTCCAAATGGCTTCCTTTATTGAAAGTTTTTTGCAGTATTCAGTCATTTGTTCTGTTCAACACTTGAAAGAGAAGTTTTGCTGTCAAAATAAATTCATGTTGCTATGGAAATGCACAGGACACGCTGAAGGATATCTTTCTGTCATGATGGGAGAGAAGGAGGGGGTAAGGGGAAAATATAACTTCTTTAATTTTCAACTTAACTTTTGATACAATGGACAGGAAGAGGTATTAAAAACAGTGTAAAAAAACAAACTCAAACCCTATTATATAGAACTTTTTCCCAAGAAGGAAAATGAATTAACAGAGATATTTTCTAGTTAATCTCTCTGATTCTGATAATAGGAGAGATCTAAAAGCATAATTCATGGCATTTTATGATTTCTTATTTCTTACATTCATCATCATAATTTGAGGTTTATGTTCTTTCACTGTACCTTCAACACATGAGGCTAGAAGAAAGGTTAGATTTATAAACTAAAAATGTAACCCCATAACTTTTTAGTAGTAATTTAGTATCATTGTCTTCAAAAATCCCAAAGCTTCATCATAAAGCACCCATGAAGATTTCATGAAAAGCACTATGAATAAATTAAAAAGTTGAAATTATCAGCTGATAATAACTATCTCTGAAGATACCATTTGCCTAACTTAATTGTTCCACTAGGCTCAAACAAATCTGGGTAGAAAGCTGCAGTTTCTTCATATGTTTTGCTAAATAGAAAGATAGAAAAAAATAATTAGGACAAAAGAAGAGGAATAAAAAGCACCTTCCATATATTTTGCTAATAGATAAAATAGAAGCTCTTCAAGGTATTAAGAATTGGAAGTAGTTAACGAACAGTGAAATTATAATGGCTTTTTTCATTTTAAAAGAACTTTACTAAGATCATGGCCTTATCCATTTTTTGTGAGATATGGTAAGAAGTCTATGCCAATATAAGAGTTATCTAAGATAATATAAAAAAACCAACTGAATTTATGATTATGGAAAGCAAAGTTAAAACAGAATTTTGTACTATTTAAATCAAGAAAACATCATTTTTTTTTTATTATTAAGAAACAGAATAACTTGACCAGAATATTTTATTTTACTAGTACTCTCAGATATGGATCTGGAGAAGGTACACGGCTATTAACTATCTCACCTAATCCTGATACAGTGGGAATGCTATTTTTTTCAACAGTTTCTGAACATCTGAAGGCACAAACTACAAAAAGGCAAAACGGAAAAGGATATGAGTATGTCTGAACCTCTATCATGGAATTATTTAAACCTAGGATGTCTGAATTGACCTCATGTGGTAACACATCCACTGTTAATAAAAGATAATGTCTTCATAAATATGCTTAATGAATTAAGTAAAGCCTACTCCCTCTAATAGGTGTCACCTAGAACACATGAAAAATCCATCAGGCTTTGTTTATACAATACACAGAAACAAAATGTGTTCTTTAATACTTGGTTCTTAATATTGTAATATTGCTTCTTTTTAGCCTTGGAAAAGAAATGGACATTTAGTTTAAAATCTCATAGTAGTTTATGCTTTAAAGTGATGTGTGCTACTATGTAATGAAATCAAAGCAAACTGCAGCTGTGAAATTCCCAATGAAACAACAAAGAAAAAAAATTGTGAATTACAGACCTCACCATTGAAAGAACATAAGAGAAATGAGGCTTTTAGAAGTAGTTAAAAGTAAAATGAGAATTCTGGTCAGAACAAAGGTTTTAAAATACTTATCTAGGACATTTAGAGATGAAGAAAGGAAAAGAAAACTATAGAAGTAATTATATATGGTTGTACAGTTTTGTTATGCAGGATTGCAAGGCTGATGAAATACACTTGAAAGCAGCTCATTCACGTTTTCAGAACCCATACTGCAGTGGAAGTGCAAGACAGAATCAGAAACAAGAGGAACTCTAGAGAGAGGAGCGGGCAATGACAGAATGATGCACAAGCGACGTACAAACATGAAAAAGATTAGCTGTGCTCTTCTTTCTCATGGTAAAGCATGAGTCAGTTCCACAGAGGTAGCACCACTAAAATTTAAACAAGTTGAGACATGTACCCTGTAATTAATGAAGTAACTGATGGCTTTGCCATAGGTATATATTTTACATACCTTTTTTTTTAAGTAGCTTTGCACATATATGTTGCTCTTTCCCTGCATGGACGTCCTGAGGTCCAGATAACAGCTGATTTTTAGGTTGCAGCCATTTCCTGAAGCTCTTACGATATGGAAACTATAGGACCTGAGATATCTTTCAAATTTCCACTTCTAGTCAAATCTGACAGGAATTAATTTGGAGCCTAAGATGGTACTGGGGACATGGGTACAATGGTTGCATGTTTTTTTACATCTGAGGAAGATGTATTATGAAGAAAAATATGTTTTATGTGGTGCAGGTATAGAAGACAGAATGTTATCAAGTCTAGAAGCAAGACTATGATAAAATGATTTTTTGCTATTTAGACTCTTTATACTTACAAAAAATAGATCTAGAAATTTATCTAGAATGTTTGAAAAACTTTTATAAAATAAAATAAAACCCAAACAGCATTGTAGAAAATATGCAAAACACTTTCACAGATTTTTCATTAGAAAGGTAAAGATCATTATAATGCATAAATTTTATGCATTATATGGAAAATGTTTTCTGACAGTGGATAACAATGAACAAGAATCATCATGTCTGAGGTAACTACTGCAGATGAAGGACACTACTTGGCCTGGTCTGTTCAGCTCCGGTAGTCATCTCTGCAGAGCAACAGTGCAACTGTACTACAAGTTGTAAACATATCTGAGATTCACAGCAAAACCTTGCTTCTCATCTTTGATTTCTGCATCTACCTTTGAGGTAGAGGGAACTGATCAAAGAATAATATTAAATAATATCCTATTTTAAATAAAGTAACCTTACGGCAACGTCGGTTATCAAACAAAGACTGCTTCAACTCACACAATTGCACTGAGCTAGGCTACACGCAGCCTCAGCAAAGTGCCCTCACTGTGCTGAAAGGAACCAAAAAAGCAGATGCATATTATTGTTAGGAGGGCATTTGCCCTCTGGAACCTGGTTCCAGTTAGGACTACAAGGACTGTTTCTGGTGGTAAGCCAACACTGTGTAAAATCCTGGAAAGGTTCTGTGAGGAGGACTGCAAACCAAACTCTCAATTAATATTAGATCCTTCCTTTTAAGATCTTGCAGACACCTGGCTCCAAAGTTCATTGT
This sequence comes from Pezoporus wallicus, assembly GCF_028554395.1. NCBI lineage: Eukaryota > Metazoa > Chordata > Aves > Psittaciformes > Psittacidae > Pezoporus > Pezoporus wallicus. Next base: position 203,045 of record NW_026639458.1, on the reverse strand, counting down.
CCTATCTCTTTCTTCTCAATAGCTATATCTACACTATTTTTGACAGCCATGTTAAATTCAGTCTTAGGTTTGTCAATGGAAGCATCTTAAGACTGCTCTGTAGGCTTAGTTTGCTTTTCAACCACTTCAGTTGTCCCTGCACTGCAATTTAGCAGCCTCGAACTTACCCCTTAAACTCAAACCACAGTATCTGTATCTCAGGTGACCTGTTGCACCATGCACATACACTAACTTGTCTTTTCTCTTGTCAAAGCAACTGTGACAAAGCAGTAGCCTACCTCAGGTAACCTACACTTCCATATGGTGAGAGTTGGGTGACCCGACTTTTATCCCTGTTATCATGGGACTACATAATCTTCACAGCTGCAAGGACATTTGCATTTTTTCCAGACGCTAGATCGCATTGCACATTACAATCTGATTTCTTTACTTTTTATTGTCTACACTACTTCCAGATGACAGTAAGAGCTCAGATCAATGGGTGCAACTTTTTCTTCACAAAGGGCTTACAGAGATGCCCTAGGCATACCAGTTCAAGGGCTCATTTTGGTGCTAACAGGTTAGCAATCACCCTTTGATGTTCACCCATTCTTGATGCCTCTCACTGGATACCAGTTTGCTGTGAGCCACTACACCAGGGAAGCTCTGGCTAGGGCTGTGTTGTGTTTAAAGTTGTATACACCTATGATCTCAAGAAATTAACGGAAGCTGTATGTCACAGTCAGGCATACACTAGCCTTTAATTTTCAATAATTTAAATAGGATGAAGACAATTCTTAACATTAAAATTGGTAACCTGACTTTTTAAAAAGAAAGACTTGTCATGGTGTTAGAGGACTGGATTTATGATTTAAATTGACTATTAGCACAGATGACTTCTAGATAAAGCACACTAAGAAGCGTATTATTTCCATGCATGGCGATTTACACTTGAAATTTCCATTAGTGATGTGGCACGTATAAATCTCCAATTCCCTTTAACATTAATTGCAGACATCTATGTAAGTACTTGGATTTTCAATGACATTATATCCATAGCTTTACAAAGTCAGAAGCCTGGAGAGGTTAAACGTTAAGCACTGTCATTACTGGCGGCAGATTATAACTAAAATCTGTATCTACACCATTGTTGAAATATAGCATCACATAACTTTGAAAAAAAATACTAAAAAATATGCTTGCTTAATTTACCAGACTTAAAAGTAGTGGACAGAACTACGAATTAAGCTGTTTATAACTTTAAGCACACTCTGCTAATACTTTGAAAGTTATTAATTTACCATTTATTTGAATAGGTATGTGGAATTTGAATAGGTATGTAGAATCCATTCTAAACTTTTCTAATTCTTCAAGAGATAGTGTCGGATTTGTAATATGGGGTTTTGTGTGAACTTTCAGGGCAGCTGTTGAAAAATATAAGTGAATCAATTAGAGAGAAACTTCTGTGATTTTTTGATAGAGTTCAAATTGGTTTCATATTAGTTGTTAAGATATTAAACAGAAACAACTCTAAGTACATTTTAGCTCAGCAAATGCATTATTTAAATAGAATTGAATTTCAAATACTTCTGTTAATGAAATTATCAAAAGCTTGGAGTCCTCAAACTGTGTGTCATGAAGAAACAGTAAGGTGTATTTAAAACAAAATCTAAACCATACTTGATATCTTTAAGTATTACATGACATCTGATTTTTGCTTATTTATCTCCAACATTCATCCATTACCTTACTTAATTTGGAATCAGATAAAGAAACAACCACTACCTGACTACTATGATATGAACAGTAACAAAGAGATATTGGTTTTGCATTCAGTGTGAAACAGAATCTCCCAGTCATAAGACACCATCTTACTCAAATTTCTAGCAATGAACAACTGAGGCAGAGTGCAATGCAAAGAACAATTAAACGCAAATGAGTTTTATTTGCAAAAACAGAGAGAGAAAAAAAAAAAAAAATCTCTTCCAGAATCTTGTGCAAATCTCCACTACAATAAACTGACTGCAGCTAGTTTAGTAAGGTGTTTGCAAAAATTCTAAGAACCTAATTTAAAGTACTGTACCAACCAGAAGTTATTCAACTGAAATGCTAAACAAGGTTTCTTTCAATCTTTATAACAAACTCCTCAAAGTACAGAATTGATTATATTGGGATGATGTATGACAACTAAAATGTCAGTCATTGCGCTTTTCGATTCAAATTAGGCCTTGTCTACATTGTAACTAATTATCAATATTTCAATCCTGAAATGAACTGTTAGCAAAATGTTACCAAGGGGAATTTCTTCTCTTGTAAGGCTAAAGGTTTAATAGCTAGTTAATCATCCCAAATATCACTGAAATATACGTCACAGTGCCTATTTCCCCCTATTGACTCTAAGAGGTTCTTCGGAATTTGAAAGCGATTTTTGGATGTCGCCTGCTAGGTGAGAGGTAACTGACACCCTTCCTTTGGAGCTAACGTGTCAGCAGAAGTATTATTTTATAAATAGTTATTCTAGTTCTCCTGGGGCATGTAAAGTCTTAACAGGGAAAGTTAATATTTGTTCTTTAGTTGTCTTATTTAACTACACCTGAATTCAACCTTTGCCATCAGCTCTGTGTTGGTTGGAGATAACTCATGAGATATCTGACAGAGCCATGCTGGCGAGTTTTTACAGTAGACTTATCTTTAGATTAGTCTTAAGGTTAAGTTAAATTGTATCAGCAGTCTTAGCTCCCTTGAGGCTAGTTCACAAAATTGGAATTACCTAAAGTACTTATGCTAAAGGTACATTTCCTGCATCTTTCACATTCTACTCTACAGAAATACATGGAGGAGAGCTCAGACAATTTAAACATTTCATTACAAGTTAAAATCCTTCTTTTCCAGCTGTATAGGGGCATGCATGGGAAAATTGCTCTGTGAACTTGGATGGCATTATAACACTGCATGTAACATGGTAGGCAGCATGATAATATTCAGACAGGTAATGAATCATTATGTGCAATTGTACCACTGATGAGTGGCCATCACATACCCACAAATAATGGGTCAAGCAGGAAGACTTTTAAATCATAGTTTTAGTAAAGTGAAATTTTGTTACTTTTGGAAGAAAAAGACAAAATGAAGCATTCCTGCAAAAGACCAGCTACTCTGGATGAAGCAAAGGGAGATTCTGAACTCTTTTTACCACTAATTTCGAAGAATTATACTTTGTTTCCTCTCTTGTTTTCCTCCACCCCCACATTTTCTTTTAAAGCACTAGTTAGTATTAAACCTGGCAAGAAGGGTCAAGGACAGCAAAAAGAGCTTTTTCAAATACATGGCAGATAAAACTAACACCAGAGGCAATGTAGGCCCACTGATGAACAGGATGGGTGCCCTGGTGACAGAAGATACAGAGATGGCAGAGTTACTGAATGCCTTCTTTGTCTCTGTCTACTCTGCTGCAGGCAGTCCTGAAGAGCCCTGTACCCCTGAGACCTTAGATGAAGTCAGGTCGACGGAGCGGTTTGCCTTAGTCGATGAGGAATGGGTTAGAGATCAGTTGAGCAATCTGGACATCCATAAATCCATGGGTCCAGATGGGATGCACCCACGGGTGCTGAGGGAACTGGCGGAAGTCATTGCTAGACCACTCTCCATCATCTTTACCAAGTCTTGGGAAACGGGAGAGGTGCCTGAGGACTGGAGGAAAGCAAATGTCACTCCAGTCTTCAAAAAGGGCAAGGAGGACGACCCAGGGAACTATAGACCTGTCAGCCTCACCTCCATCCCTGGGAAAGTGATGGAACACCTTATCCTTGGTGCCATCTTAAGGCATATCAAGGATAAGAGGGTTATGAGGGGCAGTCAACATGGCTTCACCAGGGGGAAATCATGTTTGACCAATCTCTTAGCCTTTTATGAGGAAATAACACGGTGGATGGATGATGGCAGAGAGGTGGATGTGGTCTACCTTGACTTCAGCAAAGCATTTGACACAGTCTCCCACAGCATCCTCACAGCTAAAATGAGGAAGTGTGGACTGGATGATCAGGTAGTGAGGTGGACTGCGAACTGGCTGAAGGAGAGAAGCCAGAGGGTTGTAGTGTATGGGGCGGAGTCTAGTTGGAGGCCTGTAACTAGTGGAGTGCCTCAAGGGTCAGTACTGGGACCAGTATTATTTAATATATTCATCAACGATTTAGATGAGGGAATTGAGTGTACTATCAGCAAGTTTGCTGATGACACTAAGCTGGGAGGAGTGGCTGACATGCCAGAAGGCTGTGCTGCCATCCAGCGAGACCTGGACAGGCTGGAGAGTTGGGCAGGGAATAACTTGATGAAATAAAACAAGGGAAAGTGTAGAGTCCTGCATCTGGGCAGGAACAACCCCAGGTTCCAGTATAGGTTGGGAAACGACCTGTTAGAGAGCAGTGTAGAGGAGAGGGACCTGGGGGTCCTAGTGGACGACAGGATGACCATGAGCCAACACTGTGCCCTTGTGGCTAAGAAGGCCAATGGCATCCTGGGGTGTATTAGAAGGGGGGTGGTTAGTAGGTCTAGAGAGGTCCTCCTTCCCCTCTACTCTGCCCTGGTGAGACCCCATCTGGAATATTGTGTCCAGTTCTGGGCCCCTCAGTTCAAGAAGGACAGGGAGCTGCTGGAGAGAGTCCAGCACAGGGCAACAAAGATGATTAAGGGAGTGGAACATCTCCTTTATGAGGAAAGACTGAGGGAGCTGGGTCTCTATAGTTTGGAGAAGAGGAGACTGAGGGGTGACCTTATAAGTGTCTATAAATATATAAAGGGGGAGTGCCACGAGGATGAAGCCAGGCTCTACTCAGTGGCAAACAATGATAGGACAAGGGGTAATGGGTACAAACTGGAACACAAGAGGTTCCACTTAAACTTGAGAAGAAACTTCTTCTCAGTGAGGGTGACGGAACACTGGAACAGGCTGCCCAGGGAGGTTGTGGAGTCTCCTTCCCTGGAGACATTCAAAACCCGCCTGGACACATTCCTGTGTAACATTATCTAGGTGTTCCTGCTCTGGCAGGGGGATTGGACTAGATGATCTTTCGAGGTCCCTTCCAATCTCTAGCATACTGTGTGATACTGTGTGTGATTACCAGCCACCTGATACCCATTTTACACTGTTTTCATGACAAATATTGGAGTAAAATGGAAAGTAGTGTTCATCTGTCACTGTTCACTTTATTGTGGAGTAGAGTTAACTTTATAATGTATTTGAAAACACCAACAGGTAGCTGTTTTTTCTAGCTTGGCATGAAATGTAGATGGGGATAAATTTATGTACCTGAGACATTAAATCTACTGCAGGATCCTATCATTTGAATTGAGGCATAAGTAGATATCTTTTATGTTTTAAAAGATAGAATCACATTTCCTGCTTTCATAAGTTACGTTAAGAAGCCATGTACTGCAATGCACAGCAAGTGACAGAGTGGGACTGAAGTTTTCCAGGAGAGAAAGCAAATCAAATCTGCAACATGAAGTATTCCTTCCTAATTGATAAACAACCTGTAAGATTGAAAGTGTTCTTTTTTTCTTCTCTACACAGCAAGAAACAATAAAAAATTTTTTTTTTTTGCAAGCATAAATAATTCAGTGTTTGGGGAAATGAAGAGGAAATATGGAATTCTGGTTTTGAGTAACTGCAATGATTTTCTCAATTTTCTTCAGGATTTATTTTTTTTTATTTCATTGAACAAATAACAACCTACAACTATCTATGCCATTTTTTTACCATCACATCTGATTATTATTATGATAATGATAATATAGGACATTTCTTCTTCAGAGAAACAATCTATTACAATTTGTCTTAATCTGTCTGGCTATTTAAATGCTGAATAATAAATGCTTGCAAAGATTCATGTAAAAAAACGAAGCAATTAAGAAAATAATTTCAGAAATTGCCCTGACAAATATACAAGATGGAATCTGTAAGATGATGCAAGTTCAGCACCAAATACTGTATTTTTCTCTTACTCTCTCATCAGGAGAGAGTAAGATCCCTACTTATTCTGTAACTTAATGCTTAAGTTCTTAATAAAATTGTCTTAACTTTTTCTCTTTGGGTCTTCTGTTAAATATCTGATTTAGAATTCTATATATACAGATCAGCTGCTCTGAGAAGCAAAGACTTTTCTTGGAAGCATGAATATTTCTTTACATGTACAATTTTTTTAACAGGGCTTCTAGATGATTTGCCTTATTCTGATTTTTTCTTGTCACCATCAGCAAAATAGATGTCAATATTAGAGCTATAAAATCTGAAATGTCTTCTGTTTGACTTCCTAGAGACTATGAAGAGTCAAATGTTAATTTAGGCTTTATCTTATAAACCATATAAAGATACTGTCTTGTGTCATACAATTTCAGAATTCAGCAGAAGTATAGATCCTCTGCAATCAGTATGGCTAGATCTTTACCTGGGTCTTCCACATTTTATTAGGTTTATTGTCTACATTATATTTTCTTAAGGTTGTAGAAGAAGTGCTGCAAGTATGTCCTCCAAGATTACAGTATTGCTATCAAGTGTCTCTAATAGATTATTTTATACAGATGATAATTTTGGAATATGTAATGTGAAGTACAGAGCTGTGTCACTGTCAAGGCTATTTGGAATTCAAGATGCTTCACAAACAGCAACCTTTATAAACCACAATCTGTATCCAGTGATATTTACAACATATGAGCTTGCTCAGTACTCATAATATAATGATTTTGAAGTTGCCTTCTAGCCTCTGTACAAGATGCAGCTTATTCAAAATTCAGAAATATTGCAGATGAATTACATACTGCCATAAACACATTAACAACTACATATATTGCCAATATATCACACACTGAATTAAACAAATTGAGAATTTACTGCATCTTATGTAGAAATAAAAGCACAGTCTATTAAACCAGCCATATTCCAAATCAGATATGTAACCTATCTAATCAGATACATGATATATTGAATCAAAATCATTGTACCTGCTACATCAAATATATCACACATCAAATGAAACATGCCATCCAATAAGCATATTGATATTAAACTAAATCATGTTGAACACTTATGTAATTTACTAAATTAAATAAATTGGGTCAATATAACAGTTACTGAACCTAGCATATCAGATCATAAACAAACACATAGCTTGGATGTTTTGAAAGAACTTGTCATACATTCCCACTTAGGTCTCTGTGAAGTGTTATCTTTAAATGGACAGTTTTCCAGAGTCTTGGGAAAATGATTTTAAGCCATTTGAGAAACACATAACTTAGATATCACACTTGAAAAAAGAACAACTATCACTCCTAGATTTCCAATGCCTTCAAAATTATAAAACTAATGGCATGTCAGAGATTCATGAAATTCATATTTAAAATATTCCCTGAGAAAGTCTACAGAAAATATCACATTTTGGCTGTTTTTCCCTACACCAGCTCTTACTACAAAATCATGACAAAAAACAAAAAAGACCTAAGTTCAAGATAAGAAAAAAATTCTTTAGAGCTATTTTTAAGAACTAAGGGACATGTTCAAGTTCAGAATGCAAGTTTAATGTGACACAGACCTAAAATCTTTCCTAAACTGACTTTTAAAAGGCAAGGACCTAGGTACTCAGAAAATACTTATCTAAGGTTAAGTATCAAGTCATTAGACTTCTTGCATCAAATTTAATTAGAGTTCTGCCAATTAGGCTGTTTTCTGTCCAGTAAGTTCATAATGTTTTAGCATAATTAATACTGTACATAATTTTATAATAAGCATTGTGGAAGACAAATCGAGTATAGACATTTTATGATACATTCAATATTCTTCAATTATAAAATAAAGACTAAACATTGATTAGCCTATTGGCTTTTTCTGTTTTTTTTAATGGCTTACTTCATAGAAAAGACACGATATATTTCCAAATGTTATGATGCAAAAAAAAAAACAAAACAGAAACAAACACAAAAAAAACAGTAATGCACTTTTGACAAGGTTTAGTATTTATTTATATTCATTTTGAAGACAGAATGAAGTTATTCATAAGGTAAACACATGTTTTTAAAATAATTAACCCTTAAAAAACTCTATAAGATGATCATGATTAGTGGATAAAAACATTTTAATGTTTTTTTTTTTGTGTTTGGTTTGATATAATTTTTTTATATTCTTTAAAGCTTGAAGCAAGCATCATGTTCACAGTCAAATTTATACAGAAATTCCTGCCTTCTATGTGCAAAGCTCTGAGCTCAGTAATGAAGACCTTAGCTAGATACTGTAGAGATGTTTCCTCTGAGCTGCAAAGCTGCAGAGTTATTCTTTTTATCACACAATAAATATTTAACCTGTTTTCTTTAAGTGGAACAGTTTCAGCCAACAGATGAAGGAAGAAAATAAAATTGTTATTTCTTTTTCTCCTCTTCCCTCCCAGTACCTCGGAGTGCTAGTGTAATCCTGCCCAACTTCTCTGAGCCCCTGAAGAGGAAATGATACTGTTGCTCATTAAACACTTTCAACACTTACCTAAATAAAAAGAAAAAAAAAGGTGGTGTTCTCTGAAGGCATTAAGAAATCCTGCGGTGTCACTATATGGACAGATAGCAACTTTGCAAAACCTCAATTCTTAATTCCCCTTGCCTGAGGAACAAGAGACCAGCTGGAGTCTTTCACTCACTAAAGCATCATCTCTAACACAAACCAGCAATCAATACCAAAAGCAGATGTTTTATGAAAACTTCTTTCTTTCTCAGCTTCAGTCCCCTTAACCCATGCTGAGAAGGTAAAGAAAGAAAGAGGAATGCTATCGATGTAAAGGACAAAGCTAATGAAAAAAACATGTCAGAATTAGAAAAGGTAAACTACTTTTTACAGAGAAACATATATCTAGTTCTTCAATACAGTAGATTCAACTCAACAATCCTGTAATTCTCTAAATTAAACAGCCTTCATGCAAGGTTTAGAGTTGCTGTGTTTTGAAGAAAATACATTTGCATTCTTAGAGGCATTCCACACTACTTTAGAAAGTCATCTAGTAAAAGGTCAGTTGTGAGAACGCTGGCATGTCCATAACCTTTAATTTCGAATGAAATGCTCCGCAGATTTCTGATGGAGAAACAGCTTGTATAGTTCCTATAAATTTTATTTTGAAATCAGTTCCTACAAAACAAATTTAGAGAAGCTTTTGAGTCTTCTCCCCCCACTATTTCAGGAAATTCAGTAACTTTGTTTATCATCTGGCCTATACCATAACAGCTAAGGAACAATAGGTTTAAATTTTGAATACAAGACCTGTTTCTGAAAACCATATTTTTGAGCAATCATTTTGCTGTAGGTTGATGCGTGGTATGCAGTGCTTCAGGACATAAAGACTTCATTGCGTTTGTATTTTTCCTAGAAATATAGTGGGTATTTTTACACATAGCAGGAGAACAAATAAGGCTGATATCAGTATGCAGTGCACAAAGCAGAACTCTGCGTGTAACCCTGCTGATTTTATGGGTGTTTCTTGTAGCTTGGAAGCCCCATTCATGTGGATCTCAGTGAAGGCGTGGTGCCATCATTAATTGCAGCTGAAATTGAATGGAACACTTAATTGCTTCGCCTTATTAGTAGTTTGGATTCAAAGGAGTTGCATCAGTTGCTTTTTCCAAACTCATTAGACGAAACCTAGTAACCTGAAACAAGGCAAATATTCAGACACCCACTAGGGGCAGGACCCAGGGAGCAGTTTTGCAACAGGATTGTATTTTGTAAGTGAAATATGACTTAGAAGTGACAAAAGTTTGTCAAGAAGTCAAGTTCTCTTAGCTGACAAAGTGTTTGTCACAGAAAGCGTCTAAAAAATTTAGCAGAAGAGCTGCTCTGATAAATCTGCTCCCTCTTCATGCTAGATTACCAAGAAGAGGATAAAAAGATTCCATTAAAAGAAACCAATCACGTGATATTCTTGATAAGGATTCTCTAACTTTGACATATTATTATGCATCCTGAAGACATGAGATGCAACCATAATGGAAAGTTCATGCCCAGTTTACAAGGAAATATACAGACTAAAACCTGGATTTCTTTTGCACAAGTGGTAAACTGTACCCAATTATATACCCCACCACAAAAGGAATGCATGAAAATGCCCTAATTACTGATTGTGTCAGCCTTTTTTAAAGTTCTAAAAATATATAGAAACTCTATAACATATATCCATAATATTATATGTCATTTGCAGTAAAACAAATAAAAACTCTAGGACTCAGTGAGAGTTATAAAAGGAAGAGTTCTGGATATTCATCTTTACAATAAAAAAAAAAAAAAAGAGGATATACCTTAGGGAGCCATTAGAGCTATAACTTATATAATTCCAAACATATCTTAATCTTATACATCTATCTATAAATAATCTACTTATATATATATATATTTCAATATATAGATGTGTGTGTATTATTTAAGGTAAGACTTGGGAAGGCTAAATTCTGTCCTTTGTTAGGCATAGACCAAAAGCAATTTTTCTATCAGAAAATTGTAACAGGCCTTTAATTTTCATAGAACCTCGACTGAAATCAGATGCGTTCGCATTTCACTATGGTGAGATTTCCTGCTGTCACCATATACCCTGGGAGGGGCAGACAACCTGTCCTTAGCCTGGAGAGCCCAGGTAGTACCACAACACATTTCACTCAGCAAGTTAGGGGGCTAGGGACATCCTCTGATACCAAATGCTTTCGGAGCAAAATAAAGGGTTATTTCCTCCTCTGCCTGTGCATCAGCCCTGGATGGAGCCTCCTACTTGCAGGAAGGAGCAGTAACGTACCTGGCAAACAAAGCACTGGGAGCTGCTCTCCAAATAACACATTCAAAAATACATTGTGGTCTGGGTTTTTTTCATACTTAGGGGCATTATTAGATAGAGCCTACCTACTTAGCTCATAAAAATAGGAGTATGAAATACAGTGAATTAAAAATAGAAATGAAAAAAATGCATGACTTTTTGACTTTCCCTGTAGAAATAATTTGTGTCATTTTTAATTTCATCCAGGCTAAACATAGAGCATACTAAGTAGTCAAGTGCTGTATTACAGCAGTCTGGAAAAAAAAAAAATGCAGACCTACATTTTACATTTTATTTTGCATTTAGTTTTTAGACTCCATATTCAAGACACTCAAGATTGGCTATTAGGGCATCAATACTTTTTGCTGGAGTGGTATTCGATAGCTGCGTTTTGTATAGGCAGGTCACAGAAAAGAGTTCTAAACCATACATAAAGAAAACATTATAAATATTATTCAGAAATAGACATACATTATAATAAGCGGATAATCAAAACTGCTTGCAAGGTATTTTGCAGACCCTTTGGGAAAGATGAAGCATGACTCATTAAAGCAAGATGGGAGAAAAAAATAATATCTGCATTTAAATCTGTTTGATGCCAAGGGTTTAACCACAGAGGAGAGCCCCTTCTTACTGTATGAAAATATTACAGAAAATAAAGGAATATACGTATACATATATAAAGTAATTTGGTCTCCAGATACACATTTATCTATTAAGACAGGCATGAATCTATCCTTCTATATTTAAGCAACCCGTGACAAGCTTTTAGTTTTTGAAACAGCTGCATCATCTGCTTTATTGAGTTAGAAAGAAAAAAAAAGAAAAAGAAAAAATTACAAAGTTTATACTAAGTTTGGGAAATACTTCTCTGTATGCAATAATATGCAGGCACACAGAAGTACTTTTATTCCATTAAAAATAATTTTTCACATTTTATTCCTGAACCCCTGGAAGGGCAGGAAAAAAGATAGTCAATATTTCAGCCCCAATTAAATATCTGTTGAAAAAAAAAAGAAAGAGGCAAAACTGATTCTCATCATGAAATGGTGAATCAGACATGATTGAAATCCATTTTATATAGAATACCAGACATCTCTACATGGAGATGGTTTTAAACAATTAGGCTCAAGCTCTCAAATCAGCTACTGCAGATTTTCTTTATATCTCATTGCCTTGTCTGTTTCTTTTCCCTTCTACCTCTGCTATAAACTGTTGATGAGTCTTACTAGTGGTCTTTAAAAATGGAAGAAATTTATGCAAAGTAGCTTGAATAAGTTCTTAGAAGAATGATACAAGCTGCAAACCTCAGGGCTGAGAGATGGTACTTGTAAGCAGGTGAGTCATTACCCAAAAGAAATGAAATGGCAGCAGCTGTTTGGGGAACTTTCACGTGAACAAAACAAGATAAAGAGTTCTTCCAGGTCAGGATGCAGAACCTGGCTACTTTACTGTTGACTTCCCACAGCGTACCAGGATTAAGGCTCATTCCCTGGAGATTTAGCATAAATACTTATCAGCACTCTGTGCTGAAGTTCTCCAGGGGCTTTTCTGGGATTTGTTTATTGGGCTTACAGAGTATAACATGTAAATTCGTTCTTGATTCCTTGAACATCCTGTTTATACTGATAGTGCTAAACAAGGTTTTATATATCTCCATCATTTCCTGATAAATTACATTTTATTGTGATAAGCTGGAAACTACTGAGCTTCTTTAGCCCTTTTTTTTTTTTTTTTGAATTCTCATGCATTACATTTAAAGACAGGTTGAAGCACCTGGCTCATTGTTAAAACCTGAAAAAGCAAAAGTGCCATTTGAAAATTTAAGCAGTGCTAGAGCAACAAGCAACTAAACAAAGGACATGAGAAATCTGCTCTAAGAATTATGCGAACAAAAGGCACAGCTGAAACTAATGAAGGAGATAGCAAAACTCTCTCACTCATCCTGCTATCATGTAGTCCCATGGGTTTAAACTTAAACAGGGGAAGTTCAGGTTAGATATGATGAAGTTCTTTACTGTGAGGGTGGTGAGGAACTGGAACAGGTTAACCAAAGAAGTGGTAAATGCTCCATACCTAGCAGTGTTCAAGGTTGGACAAGGCCTTGGGCAACATGGTCTAGTGTGAGATGTCCCTGTCATGGAAGGGGGGCTGGACTTAGATGATCTTAAAGGTCCTTTTCCAACCCCAACCATTCTATGATTCTATGTGCAACGTATCAAATAGGTTCATGAGAACCTGGATTTTAACTCTTCTTTTGGTACTGACCTTCTGCATGATGCTGGGTAACCTCTTTACACCTCAGCTACAAATAAGCCTCATGTATCATCCTGTTGCAATATACTTGGAAAGTATAGTGAAAATGAAGGTATAATAATTATTACCTTTACTAAGCACCTCTAATAGACAAAGTAGTATGAAGAATATTTTGTTTCCCTCTGGAGAACTGAGTATGAGGTGAGGGGCTGAAAAGTAATAGTTATTTCTGAACCTTTTTGGAGTAGGACCTGTATCAAAAGAAATCTTGACTGGATATAAAAGAAAAAAAAACACAAACCAAACAAAAATTGGGTGGCCTGGGTTCAGCAGTAGCAGTCAATTTTTCTCCTTCTTGGTACCTGGTGGAGCGCTGTGTTTTGACTTTCAGCCTGGGAACAGAGCTGATAACACTGATGTTTTGGTCTGGCCAAGAACTCTGTGAGCCTCATGCTCTGCCAGGGAGGAGGGGAAGCCAGGAGGAAGCAGAAACAGGACACCTGACCCAAACTGACCAAAGAGGTATTCCATACCACAGCACGTCATGCTCGGAATGTAACTGACAGTGACCTGGAAGGGCTAGAGGACTGTGGAGTTGGATGAGATATCAGTCGGTGCTTGGTTGGGCTGGGGGGGGGACACGACGAGTTATCGGTCGGTGGGTGGTGAGGTGTTGTATTCTTTTCCCTTGTTACTTCCTTTATCATTGTTATTATTGGTGGTAGCAGTAGTGATTTGTGTTATACCTTAGTTCCTAAACTGTTCTTATCTCAACCCGTGGGAGTTGCATTCTTTTCGATTCTCCTCTCCGTCCCTCTGGGAGTAGGGGGAGGGCAAGAAGGGGGGGGGGGGGGAGTGAACACGCTGTCTGGCTGGGTTTAAACCACGACATTGGGTAAGGGTAATTTTTTTCTTGTGTTAAAAAAAAGATTTAAGATTTGTGTGATTTATTTTTTACTATTGAGAAAACCTCATGTAGAAGAAAATCAATTTCTACTGAACTCCATTAACTGCTAGATTTCTCCTATGTTCATGAAAAATGCCCCATTAATGATGTCTACATGTTATTTTTCCATCATCCCAATTCTCAGCTGCATCATTCTCCTATTTCACAGAAAAAGTCCTACAGAGAGCAGTAACCTCTTCTATGTGTTTACACAGAAGAAAAAAATAACCTAAACAAAGGTTGTGACACATGAAGCCCACACTGAATTTCTTGGCGTTTGATTTTCATTTGATTTTCATTCAGATGAATCTACCTATGATGAAATTTGTCAAAGAAAACTCCCTGATCTCAGAAATTGCTGTCTAGATCTTCACTGTCATTTTCCACTAAACTTTTTAATAAGAGTTTGAAATGCATCACTCTGTTATTATTTAAGTCTGACTCTCTCAAAAATACTTCCAAATTATTTATTAGCATTTGAAAGAAAGTATTACCTTTAAAGAAACCTTTACTGCCACAGTTTTGAAAATGCTAACACATCTTCCTTGGAAGATTTTCCTGTGTCACAAAAATGAGTAGATAGTGTGTATTTCACTGGGAATGTTAAAGTCTTTCCATGGTATTTCCAGACATTGGAAGTAGTAAGAATGGATAATGATGGTTTCATTTCTTGCAGTCCCTAGAGATTTTATTCAGTTTGATGGAATAAATTCTTCTGGTCCCTTCTTCCAGTTTCTCTGTACTGAAGAGGATGCAGAGGGGTGGGAAGAACTGCCATCTATATAAACCTACTCATTATATAAGGATGAACTGAGTTGAAATTGAAATCTGAGTTTTTCAAAATGCACAAGACATTAAAGAAATTAAGTAATTGGAAATGACGAAAAAGACACCCCCCCCCAAAAAAAAAAAAAGAAAGAAAACAAAAGCCAAAAAAACACACACAAACTATGGTCTGAAAATTACTTTTGTGTTAAATAAAAGAGTAGGACTACCCTGATAAGTAGGAATTAAATAAAGCAAGGAATAGAACACATGTGTGCATGTTAAAAAAAGAAACCTGGTAAGATGTATTAGAATTGTTAAGACTGTCAAAAGCTTTTTGATATGATACAGTAAGGTATCATGACAATTCCCGTTACAGTTTCTTCAGATGCCATAAGCAATATAAAAGCAGACAGTATTTAAATGTGTGGATTTAACATTCTAAGGCATTTGTATTAGAAATTCTATGATCATAACAAATATATATAAGTTATATCTTCCTTTTTGCCACAAATCCCAAAATAGTGAAAAACAATGATTATCTTTTCCACTGCAATGGAACCACACACACAGTGACACATGCACACTTATTTATTACAGTGTTTAATACCAATAAAATTGAAAATAGGAGAAGTATATGAGATATCACTATTCACAACTCAGATATTTAGGCTTTTATGTATCACACCCACTCTGGAAAACTAGAGCTGAAATAAATCAAAGGCTCAAAAGAGTGCACAATATGCCAGTACTTTCTCTTCTGGTAGAAAAAAACAGTAGAAACACTAGAAAAAAAAACAACAAAACCAACAACAGCCAAGAAAAAAAAAATCAAACATCCCTCCCCCCCCCCTCCCCCAACCAAACTATGGAATTCATGGAATTTATAAAACTATTTGCTCCCCAGACAACGCCATTCCTATGTACTGAGCCTTTGGGGGAAATCTATTTTATATAAAGGTGTTTAAGTGTTTCAAATCCTTCGTTATAAATATTTTTGCATTTCCAGGGTGGTTTTTTTTTTTTTTATAAGCTGTATATAAGTGACTACCTAGTAAAGGAATGAAGAGCACTGGAAAGCACAGTTATAAAGGCCCAAGCTGAACATCAGGTAACTAATTCAGGTGGTGCTTATAGGCCACCAAAGTGAGAATTTCTTCTATTCATGAGAAACTGAGCTGTTGCAAAAGCATCATAATCCCAACACTGGCAATATTCTGGAGAAGGGTCTCCACAAATAGTTAAGATAAATAAGGAAGAGTAAAGAAATTGCACTAAACTCCAGCAGTGGTAAAATTTGAACTGGGACAATGTCATGAAACCTTTGATACCATCTAAGCTGATCTACATTTTATGTGTTCTTGCGTGGAAACAACACTGAACTTTTTTTATTCCCCACGTCCTCTGTAAAGCTGATGAACTGCAATATTTTCTTATATGCTCTAGGAAAATGTGATTAAAATTAACATTAGGTAAGGGACTTAAACCTGTCAGGAAATTATGAGGGACGAGTAGGTATTTCTGTGAGAAGAAAAGCTGAAGATTTTTTTAGTATGTTTCAACTTAACTGATTAGCTTGTTCTCCTGTTTGACTGTACTGCTGTCAGAGCTGAGGGAAACTGCTGCTACCAGATACTTAATAAACTTTCAGTACATTCTGATCATCCCCTGAAGAAATATGATCTTATCAATCAATCAATCCAAAAAGTTTGTAAAGAACTAGATTATAAGAAGTCACTGTTTTCTGGGTATTGCTTGGAAGTGGACATTTTAACTGGATGACAGCTGAATTCCCAAGTATTTGGATAGAAACACTTTCTCCTGTGGTTTTCTTGGTATTCTTTTGAGTATATATACATATTTATGTACAAGTGTCTAAAACTTTTGAAGAAGAGTATTTGCCAAACTGCTTAAAAGGAACAGCTGCACTACTTTGTAAAAGTAGTGTCTGTGTATTTGTGAACACCTCCTCATTACTACTGTTTCCTACTGAGTGTCTTCTTGTTTTCTTAAGTGACAAGCTTGTTTATAAGTAAGATAAACAAGTCCTACACATTTTGCATATAGTAAATTTAAATGACTAGCACAGCTACCATGGAAATAAATACCAACTATTCAGGTTAGAAGATGCACTTTTCAGGTGATTCAGCTCCCACAATGACTTTTGTTAACAGATCCAGTCAAGAGTCCAGTCATCAAATGAACACTTGCCTGTTCATTTGGTTCACCCCAGATACATTTGTGAGAAAATTCAACAGAAACAGTCATATGGAAAATGTTATGAGGTTACCTTAGAGAGTAGTCTTTGGTTTAACTGTTGGCAAGAACACTTTCCCTCCTCAAGTATTCCTGTTCCCAGGAGGGCCATTAACAAACAAGTCTATTCACACAGGAGGCCTTTGTGATGGTTTGTGTCCTTTGACTCCCTGCCAGTATAGATCCAGTCCCACTGAAAGGAGTTTCTTCTGGTACAGGCCCAACTAATTTCCATTTCCATTCAGCTCATTCATTTCACAGCTCTTGAGGCAAAGCCTCACGCCTATGCTTTGTCTCTGCTCTGACTATGAGGACTCAGCAATTAGCAAGAATCTATCACAACATTGAGAGTGGGAAGCAGAAGTCAGAGGGAGAATTGTGGAGAGCTCAGAAGCCTGCCATCCCCCTTGAAAACAGTCTTTAAGTATGAAAAATGGCCATGACAGTGATGAAATACGTTACTGGTCCACACTCATAAATACTATATGTTTGAGTGTGCACACACCCAGGTTGCTTCACTTGCCACTAGTTCCTTCAGTGGTAACAACAAATTATTGCAGAGTAGGATCTTGTGGTATGTATTCTAGGTCTGTGTAGGAATTAATTAGCTTCCACAGAGAAGCATAAATTTAACACTTCTTATATGGCACAAGGTCATTAAATGTTGGCTCTTTCATTACTTTGCTTTCTCTGTAGCCCAGACCAGTATGTGGTATTTATTGATAAACATGTTAGAAAAGTGAACAATTGCCACCAAGAATAACTTTCCCTAGTCATAAAATAGTACCTATTTCTCACATAAGACAACAAATATTGTTAAAATCTAAAAAAAAAAAAATAAAAAAATCACAAAGCTTGTGAAAACAAGGTCGCACATTAACTTTTGTTGTTCTGATGTGCAGAAGTTTAAACAGGGTCATAACCTCAGTGTATGAAGAAAAGGTTTCACTTACAGAGGCTGGTCCTGAATGGAAACAGTTTAATTTGAGGGATGCAGCACAGTATTCAGTATTATTAGGATTGATCTTCTCTGTATATATCAATAACTTTGATTTGAGAAATGTGTTGAACTTTGATGAAACCCAAAATGGATGAAGACAATCAATATGAAAGGGAGAAGAAAAAACCTATATATAAACAAACATAAAACATTGAAGAAAGCAGACGCATGGTCAGCTGTGTGCTTTGTAAGAGTTTTTTATCACATTGATATTTTGAATAGACTTTGCTGTAAACAAAGTTAGGAGTTTTCTGTTTCTTGTGGCAGAGACATCATTTTATATGTACTAGCAAATGGAAATCAAAAGCAACATAAAGAGTCTCTGGGATGGCTTGAGTTCCAATAATTTTCCCTTGTTTCACAATCATTTGATAGAAATGCTGGGGAAAGACAATTATATTGTTATTACAGGCTCCATTTAATTCCTCCAGCAAAACCTCTATTTATTTACATTTTTTTTTAATTCAGTTGTTTTCCTACCCCCGTCTCTAGTTAAATATAACACTTTCTACTTCTGATAACCTATACTTGATAGCTATCGGTGAGGCACCTGTATTCAAAGTTAAAAATAACACACTGACTCCCTTTTCCATTTCTACCAAGGAAGAAAACAATAATTGATACATAATTAAAATACTAACCTTTTCTGCCAAATAGTATGGATATACTCCAAATTGCGATATAAAGTTTGCTTGAAAACATTAAAGAGCATTTGCCTATCAAGATTTTCAGGGCAAGAGCATTCAGTACAGAAAGGTGTGTGAAGAAAACTTCACTATGTTGTTTTTCGGTAGTATGAATCACTTACAAAAATCAAAGTTTTAATTACCTTTGAGATACATAATACTGGTTTTCAGATCTCTCCCTATTCTCATCACAGCAGGAGGATGTGAAACAAAAAAAGACAGGTAAGCAGAATTGTTCATTGCGTGTTCAAGAAGACTTCTAGAGAGGATTTCACCTGCTATTGCAGGGTTGAGACAAGATAACACTACCAGACAAGCTTATATTAATAATTCTCTCACATCTTGAAGCAGTGGTATGAAAGTCAAGACAGTCTGAGGCAGTGGTCCCCTAAACCCCAACTTCTAAGTAGTATGTTATCAGACCCCTCTGGTATGGCTCGCAGCTAAAGGACATTTAAAACTTCAAGACTGAGATTGACACTGAAAACCAAAGAATTATATTAGTGTCAGCATGATGCTTGTTGAGTATTGTTAAACAGTAACATGAGAAGCTTAGCAGTTACTAGGAAAATGTTTTTTTCTTAATATATTTATTAATTGTAATAAAATTATCTATTAACATAAGTAAACTAAAGACAGAGAGACATTTCAGAATAACAAATGGAAATAATGCAGTGGTATCAGATCTGTTTATGCAGAAATAGTACGAATACCCCAAACCCTTTCTTTGTTTAAAAAAAATAGTAATAAGTAAACTGATTCAAAGAAATATAGAAATATGTTTAGGGACATTAATAAATACAATCTCAAAAAGCAATCCCCTGAGAAAAGGCATTGATTTTGTAAGTAAATAATTAATTTTCTTCTGGAAGAAATGGACAATTCAACTCTTAATTAACAACGTTAACTCAAAAGAAGTATTAAGAAAGAGAAGAGAGAATAAGAACTGAAATTGAATCATTATGTCTATAGAAGATTAGAAGCCAAAGTATTAGAAATTTGGCAGACAAATTTGCAATGTATGATGATCAGAATGTATTTGGGAGAAAAGAGCTGGAAAGGGAAATGGAATATTTATGGAGTGATAGAACAATGAACTTAAATGGAACAAAATAATCAGCCCAGTCATTGGTCTGCTAAATTTAAGTCCATGTGGAATCCTTGTCATTTATATTCATGGTATTTCAGACTTCTTTAGTGGTACCATAAAATATTTCAGGCTATTGCCCTAAAATGAGGTGAAGAGAGAGTAAATGTAGTAAGAACAAATATGAAAGATAGCAGATGCCAAGTACTGGTGCAAATAAAAGACCGCTAAATAGGGACTAAACGGATGTCATAAGAGCAATACATGAGTTTGATGACTGGCACAACCACAGGATTAAAATGGGATATAGGGAAATAGGTATCAGGACACCACCCTGAGCTGATTTGTCCTGGATACTGCATGAAGATTATGTCCATACTAGCCAGTGACCATACCTAGGACACAGACCATTGCTGTACACTGGAAAACACATAACACTGAAACTGTGAGAATACTCCCTAACACAAAATTGGCTCCTTTCAACTCACATTCCCCCAAGCAGTTTCTGGTCCCGTTTCAGGAGCCTGAATAATGCACATTCCATAGCCACTGTCAATTTGCACACAGTCATTTGGTTTTGGCAGCTAGGGAGCTCCATGCCACATTAGCTTCAATACTGGGAGGGGATCCTGTGCTTGTTAGCAAAAATGTAGCCTAAGGGGGTTACTCCAGAATATACAGCAAAAGTGTCTAGGCTGCTATGCGTGTCGCCCTTTTCTCCATCAAGCTGACTCAGATACAACTTAGTACTACTAACAGTAAAAGGAACAAATTAACCCTGAAGCACAAAGTATCTTTTATTTCCTGTTCTCATTTACATTGATCAATGTTAATTCCAGAAATTTCCTACTGTACTCTCTCAAAGCGGTAAAAAAAAGAAAAAAAAAATTAATAAAACTGTTCCTGCATATAAATTGCACAGTTCCAGCACTTCATTAAAACCTGAACTCACCTGTGCACAGGAGAGGTGAAAGCATTTGGATTCTGAGCCAACATGGCAACTGTGGTGGCAATTTTAATATACTAAAAAGGTCACAGTGATGTCCATAATGTTTGATGCCTAGTAACATGATTGTAGGAACATTACTTATACACCAGTAAGCATTGCTGGCAAGTCATAAGTCTAAGAATAGCTAGGCAGTATTAAAAAAATCAAACCACCCAAAACAATAATGTATAACTGAGCTATCAGATCTACTTCATAATTCATATAGGACCATCAATCTGTGGTCACACAAGTTAAAACTTTATTTAGCCATATACCTCATTTTTAGATCCTTAGAGCAAATTAAAACTCCGACTGGCTTTTCCAAAATTAAGCATTAGATTTCTGCCAATGGTAAGGCTTGTTTCCATCCAGAGGGTGAATGATAGGGACTTGCTGCAGATCCAACAGATTACAGGAGGTCCACCCATACTGGTTCACACTGGTGGCCAGATACCCATATTTTTCTCTCTTAGATCTTCCTACACTACAGCTTCAACAGATCAGGCAAAACAATCCCGTTTATATTGCAACAGACAGCTTCTTTCATGTTAATGGCATCAGGGAAACCTTGCCTTGTCTTACTTATCTTTGCTTGCCTGTCCTACTCCACCCTCTCTTCTCTTGTTTCTCCTCTTCCCTGACTGGAGGGTATACTCAAACACTTCTGACAGTAGCCACTGTTTCTCTCTGGAGACTGTGAAATACAGAAAACAGAAGTAAAAAGTAAAACAAATGGACAAGGAAAAAAGTAAAATAAACAAAGTAAAATACATAAGCAGCTGTTACTTCTCTCTGAAGGCTTGTCAGACTTGGTAGGAGGCTTGCCAGACTGGTCAAGGAGGCTTTAAACTAGATGCGTTGGGGGAGGGGGGCATCATTCCATCCCAACACACCCAGTCAGTTGCCAGAACCTATAATAAATGCTTGGAGCAATGTAGAGATATCCCAGCAGCTCCAGCCAATGAGCCGCCTTCATTTGGAGCTCGGCTCAGATGCCTCTATACAAATGCCCGTAGCATGGGGAACAAACAAGAGGAATTAGAGATGTGTGCACGTCTGCGGGGGTATGATATAATAGGCATCACAGAAACATGGTGGGATGGCTCCTATGACTGGAGTGTTGGAATGGAAGGTTACGGGCTCTTTAGAAAAGACAGGCCTGGCAGGCGGGGAGGGGGAGTTGTTATTTATGTTAGGGATAGGCTGGAGAGTATGGAACTCTGTCTGGGGACAGGTGAGCAGTCCACAGAGAGTTTGTGGGTCAGGGTTAAAGGGAGAACAGCTATGGGGTCATTATTGTGGGGATCTGTTACAGACTGCC
The DNA here is from genome assembly GCF_028554395.1 of Pezoporus wallicus. Taxonomy (NCBI): domain Eukaryota; kingdom Metazoa; phylum Chordata; class Aves; order Psittaciformes; family Psittacidae; genus Pezoporus; species Pezoporus wallicus. The sequence continues at coordinate 180,935 of NW_026639458.1, read as the reverse complement.
TAATCAAGAGGAATCTGAAGATGAAGCACTCTACAGACAGATAGGAACAGCCTCACGCTCTCAGGCCCTTGTTCTCATGGGTGACTTCAACCACCCTGACATCTGTTGGAAGGACGGTACGGCCCTGCACAAGCAATCCAGGAGGTTCCTCGATTGTGTAGAAGACAACTTCCTTCTGCAAGTAATAGAGGAGCCGACAAGGAGAGGTGCCATGCTTGACCTCGTGCTCACCAGCAGGGAAGGGCTCATTGGAAATGTTGTGCTCCAGGGCAGCCTTGGATGCAGCGATCATGAGATGGTTCGAATTCGAGATCCTGAGGACAGTGAGAAGAGTGTGCAGCAAGCTCACTGCCCTGGACTTCAAGAGAGCAGACTTTGGACTCTTCAGGAACCTGCTTAGTAAGGTTCCATGGGATATAACCCTAGAGGGCAGGGGGGGGCAAGACTGTTGGTTGATATTCAAGGATCACCTACTACAAGCTCAGGAGTGTCGCAGCCCAACTAGAAGGAAGTGCAAGAGGAGGCCTAGGAGACTTGCTTGGATGGATAAGGAGCTGCTGAGGAAAAATTGAGGGAAAAAATAGGCTTATGAAAAGTGGAAGCAAGGACAGGTGACATGGGAAAAATACAGGGATGTTGTCCAGGAAGCTAGGGACCACGTTAGGAAAGCTAAGGCCCAGTTAGAATTAAACTTGGCCAGGGATGTTAAGGATAACAGGAAGGGATTCTATAGGTACGTAGTGAATAAAAGACAGACTAGGGACAACACAGGCCCACTCTGGAAGCTCTCAGGAGAACTGGCTACACAGGATTTGGAGAAGGCTGAGGTTTTTAATGACTTCTTTGCTTCAGTCTTCACTGGCAAAGGCTCTGACCAAACCACCCAGGTCTTGGAAGGCAGATGCAGGGACTGTGAGAATGGAGACCTTGAGCCCACTGTAGTAGAGGATCTGGTTCAAGACCATCTTAAGAACCTGAACATACAGAAATCCATGGGACCTAATGAAATCAACCCACAAATCCTGAAGGAGCTGGCAAATGAAGTTGCTAAGCAACTGTCCTTCATATTTGAAAAATCATGGCAGTCAGGTGAGGTTCCCGATGACTAGAAAAGGGAAATATAACCCCCATTTTCAAGAATAGGAAAATGGGTGACCCAGGTTATTACAGACCAGTCAGTCTCACCTCTGTGCCTGGCAAAATCTTGGAGCAGATTCTGCTGGAAGGCATGCTAAGGCACATGAAAATCAACAAGGTGCTTGGTGACAGCCAGCATGGCTTCACGAAGGGGAAATCCTGCCTGACCAATTTGGTGGCCTTCTATGATGGGGCTACAGAACTGATGGACAGGGGTAGAGCAGTTGATGTCATCTACCTGGACTGGTGCAAAGCATTCAACACTGTCCCACATGACATCCTTGTCTCTAAATTGGAGAGACATCAATTTGATGGATGGACCACTTGGTGGATAAAGAACTGGCTGGATGGCCACATGCAAGGAGTTGTCGTCAATTGCTCAATGTCCGGCTGGAGACCAGTAACGAGTGGCGTCCCTCAGGGATCCGTGTTGGGGCTGATCTTGTTCAAGATCTTTGTTGGTCACATGGACAGTGGAACTGAGTGCGTCCTCAGCAAGTTTGCCGATGACACCAAGCTGTGTGGTTCAGTTGATATTCTGGAGGGAAGGAATGCCATCCAGAGGGACCTTGACAGGCTTGTGAGGCAGGCAGATGCCAACCTTATGAAGTTTAACTATGCCAAGTGCAAGGTCCTACACCTGGGTCGGAGCAATCCCAGAATTAGCTACAGGTTGGGCAGAGAAGAGATTCAGATCAGTCCTGTGAAGAAAGACTTGGGGTTGTTGGTCGATGAGAAAATGACCATGAGCTGGCTTCTGTGTGCGCTTGCAGCCCAGAAAGCCAACCGTATCCTGGGCTGCATCAAAAGGAGTGTGACCAGCAGGTCGAAGGAGGTGATCCTTCCCCTCTACTCTGCTCTTGTGAGACCTCACCTGGAGTATTGTGTGCAGTTCTGGTGTCCTCAACATAAAAAGGGCACAGAACTGTTGGAAGAAGTCCAGAGAAGGGCCACGAGGATGATCAGGGGACTGGAGCACCTCCTGTATGAAGACAGGCTGAGAAAGTTGGGGCTGCGCAGCCTGGAGAAGGCTGCGTGGAGACCTCCTAGCAGCCTTCCAGTATCTGAAGGGGGCCTATAGGGATGGTGGGGATGGACTCTTCATTAGGGACTGCAGTGATGGGACAAGGGGTAATGGGTTAAAACTTAAACAGGGGAAGTTTAGATTAGATATAACAAAGAAATTCTTTCCTGTTAGGGTGGTGAGGCACTGGAATGGGTTGCCCAGGGAAGTTGTGAATGCTTTATCCCTGGCGGTGTTAAAGGCCAGGTTGGACAGAGCCTTGGATAGCATGGTTTAGTGTTAGGTGTCCCTTCCCATGTCAGGGGGGTTGGAACTAGGTAATCTGAAGGTCCTTTCCAACCCTAAATATTCTGATTCTATGAAATTATGAAATACTGAAAACAGAAGTAAAAAGTAAAATAAAGCAGATAAAAAAATCCTCAGTCAACCCCAACTGCCAAATATTGGTGTAAAGTCTTAAACTTGATGTTAGTAATCAATAGGCATGCCTACTAATAGCCCAATATGGGTCAAAAAGATGTGCTCTGTTTTCTAGCATAGTGGTTAAGAGGAGAAAATACTGCTACAAATTCAAGTTAGTACTTTGGGAATGGGAATGAAAATGAAAGCTTACCAGATCGTTTTCTCATTACAAAATTAAACAGAAGGTACTTAAGAATTCCATATCTTTGTCTTTTCATCCATACCTGTACATATGTCTATGTTATACATTAAAACTTTCACAACTAAAATCTCATAGCTTGACATTTTCTTAGAGAAAAATAATTACTTATCAAATGAAACACCTTCTGTCCTATTTCAAGCTGAATGATATTTGAATCTGAAAATCATGCTTGCTTTCTGCCCTCATCCTCGTTTAAAAGCGCTGATAATCAGTCTTGATTTTGGTCTAAAAATGTGGGGGCACATATGATGAGGTTTAGTTTTGGAAAAAGCACAGTTTCATTGAAATTAGAAAGCTTCTTGAAAAAGACTGGATTTGAAGAAAAATTTAATGGGAAAATTTCTGTGATCCAAAGAGGAGAATCCACCACTGTGATCCAGTCAAACTGTCATACACAAGCAACAATACCAGTAACCACAAGGGTTCTACTGATTTTGCTCTTGACTAATTTAGAACATGTCATTATGAATGTCTGCATGGGGGTCCCTCTATATCCCCCACCCCAGAATCTCTATCTGATCCAGGCAGAGAAAATCCCTAAATCTATCTGTGACTATTCAAATTATGTATTCTGTTGCAGACTAGCTGTTTTAAAGGAAGAACGAATTATGATCGGGTACATGAAACTGTATAGCTGTAATTTACAGTATTATGCAAAAAAAAGGATATTTCATTTTATCAGAAACATTTTGCCAGCTCTCTCAGCAAGATAAATGCAATGCACTGTAGTAGGCAAGACATTGGAAAAACATATCAGGTATTAGTCTACCTGAAAAACATGCTCAGAAGCATACTTTTATTCCTCTTCAAGCAGCTTAACATTTTGCCACCCCTCAGCTAGAAACTGTTTGCCTGTAATTAAAGGCCTTTCAAGTGAGACACGGTAATTAACTGCATGCACTCAGGACATCCATCACAATACATTTTTTACTATTACATGGGAATAAGACAGAACTCATGAAAATGAAGACATGCATTCAGAAAAAAACAATGGATTTATGTAATACATGTTTTAGAATAACAAAATTTTACTCTAAACATCTCATGATATTTTTATATTTTTCTCCATGTTCCTTCTTTATTTATCCTCTTGCACACTGTACGTATGCACTTATAAAAGAGGGGTGGATTAAGGGAAAAATATATATATTTTTATTATAACTAAAAACATTATGGGGAAAAAAAAGTTTCCTTTCTCACCCTTATTTTCATCATTACCAAGAAATGAATGAAAGCTAACATTAATTTCCATTTTCAGTTGCTCTAACACAGTAAAAATAGAAAAAACATGCTTCTTCCTGGAAACTCCCTCACATCACCTCATTTTAGTAAAAAATACACAAAGACATTAAACATCTAAACCTTTCTAATATTTTTATAAATAAGGTCATGCAACAAAGGATTCTTTATTTCTGGTACTTATCTCACATGTGATGGCACTAATATAAATAATGGTACCTAACCAAGAAAATACTGTTCCAAAATTGATCATTAGATAAACAATAATACATTAGTGGCATTAAACATTAGCCTCTTAGAACAATAACCACAACCACTGTAAAAAAAAAATCCTTAAAAAATCCTGGAAGTCTGTATTCTCTAACTTCTGCATTCTTACTGCTTAAGACCTATCTCATTTCTATCTCAGCTCTAATTAATTTATTCATTCCTCAATACTTGAGTAGTCAAGCGTCTTTTAATACGTCAGATTAAAAGCATTGTACTGGGCATGAATGTTTCTAAAGATTTTTTTTCTTAATGTAAAATTAAGCACTCAATCTAAAAAGACCACTTTGAGATGTATGATTTTTATTTCCATAACCTGATGCTAAAAGATGTCCAAGATTATACTGGAAAATAAGGTATAAACTTCTGCTTTATTTCACTTTAACATCCTGTATACCATTCTTAAAGTCCTATTTCCAATAAAATTACCATGAGTACTTCAGTAAGAACATTAATAGTAGTAAAAGTAAGGAAGGGTTGCTTGTTGTATATTATTGCTTTCTCTAGTCCTGGCACTCTGGGCTATGTTAATGAATCTAGTGATAAATTTTTATAGCTATGATTATATCTACAGTAAAACAAAATTTATGCACTTTTTATTTGGTCTATAAAAATGCATAGAAGGAATGGATAATTACTTCATCTGGTTTACAGCTAAGGTCAGGAATTTAAGGATCATGTCTCTTACCACTGTGGCCCATCCTAACTGCATATACTGAGAACAGGGAAAGAAAAATCTGTTTCTATGACTGAGCACGAATGGACAGTTTGTTTTAGCCTGTCTGTAATACAATTGTGTGAAATAGGTGAAAATACAAAGACGGCTGAATTTCAAAGTGTCCTTTAAAACTTTAACAAGTTTAATTTGAAAAAGAGCCAAGAAAAGATTTCTAATGAATAACAGCTTGGAATTATAATTTCATTTTTCATGAACTTTGTATAGCATGTTTGAAATGTATATTCCTGAACATATTTTACAGCACAAGTCAAAACTCAACTGTGAAATTTGCACGATCAAGTGAATATACAAACAAAGACATAAGATACTTCATGTCTGTATACCCAACAGGCCTCTGGGTGTCTACATGTCTGATGTTTGTTTGTAAACACAGTACAGGAGCAGCAATGGTGGTTTATTCCATTTATCCATTTTTATCAATTTTAGTGCAGGCAGAAAAATCAAAGAGAATTTCTTGTCCTTAATTATTGCCAATATAAACATTTCTATTACAACACATTTCTAAAAGCTGACCCTGAAATCAGTGGATACACAGTCCTGTCATGTGATATCCTATCAGAATAACATTTTGTAGCTGTCACATATTTCAGGTTTGATTCAGAAAGCAGTAAAACCAGTAATGACACTCCCGCCACCAAAGACACTTATTCTTCCTGAAATTTAAAAAAAGGCATTGCAGCTATGATTTGCATAGCTATACTTGATACAGCATCTGTGTTCACAGTGAAACTCAGCTGACCCCCCAAGGAATGTAAATTACCTTTATAAATGTGTCATACGTATAGAAAGGTACCTCAGAGAACTTCTTGGACAAGTACCTTTTGTCTTACTTCAAACCTTGGAATCTCTTCTGTAGCATAACATTTTACAGTTCATAATCTGTATGTGTTTCAAAAGACAAAAATGAAGAGTGGGGGAAGAGTAAAGAAAGTAAATGGTCTCTTCTCCCAAGTAAGAAATGATAGGACAAGGCAATGGCCTCAAGCTGTGCCAAGGGAGGTTTCCACTGGGTTTTAGGAAAAGTTTCTTTACCAAGAGGGTGATCAGGCATAAGAAAAGGCTGCTTAGGGAAGTGGTGGAATCACAGTCCCTGAAAATGTTCAAAAAACATGTAGATGAGGCCCTCAGTGACATGGTTTAGTGGTGGACTTGGCAGTCCTAGGGCAATGATTAGACTTAATGATATTAAAGGTTTTTTTCAATATAAATGATTCTATGATTCCCCTGCTTCAGGTGAAGATTGGAATATTGGCAAATCAGACAGAATTATGACCTTCTGGTCATTTAAGTATTCTGAAAAATAATAGATCACCAGTGCTCCTGGTGTATCCCTTTGTCAATGCTTTTCTTTCCTAGGAGAATGGCACTTGCTGGTTTATAGAACCTACACACCTCCAGTATGCCACTGACAAGCTTATGCGCACTTTCTAAGTGCTTTCACAAGCACAAGACGAATGGAAGATACTACGTGCCTGGATTTTACTTACACTTGGGAAAAATTCTGCCTATGAAGGAAAAAGCAGCACTCTTTCTGACCAGGGTGAGCTTCTGTCTGGTAGTCTGGAGAGGGAAAGGACTTTTTTTTACTGATGGTTTATTTATGTTCATTTATTTTAAATGGCAGGCATCTAAAGCTGTTCAGTTTTTGAAGAATGAGATTAAGTCTCAGGAGAGATGGTTTAGAGGACAGAATGCCAGGAAGTCAATCAAAAGTTCACAATATAAGTGGTTTACCCTATAGGTCTGAGAATCTATTACAAAGCTTCCCAGTCTGTCATCTGATAATTATAATTGCTTGATACAATCCTGCATCATATGTATGTATATATGTATATATATGTGTATATATAAAAAAAACTATCTCAAAGGCATGCTTTCTTTCATACTACTGGCATTCACATGCATGCAGTATGAATACTCAGTACTATGAAATATTCCATTTAACTATATTATCGTTTTGTTCTTTTCTAGTATTTAATAAGGAAAAAATTACCATATAAACCATGCAAATGCCAAATACCAGCTTACACAAAGTCCATGTGTCATGAATTCTTGCCTGACAGACAATCCTTTCTCCAGCCAGTAAGCCTGCTGTAGTAGCCTCCACGTTTTCTATTATATTACCTTTAAATAAAATCCTAAATGATGCTATTCTTTCTGAGATTTTTTTTTTTTTGAAGGAATGGGGAAAGAGAGACATTCTAATTAAATGTACTCATTGTTGATGGCAACTCAACATTTTCATTTACAAAAATTCCACCAAAAAGTTCAGGTGAAACATGATTCTTAATAATCAGAGACTCAAGAGCATTGTAGAGCTGATGGTTTAATATTAATCTTTGACTTGACACTGGTGGGGCATATTTTTTTCCCCTGAAACATATTTGATAAAGTAATAACAATCAAGCTGCTATAGTAAACTAATAGGTGTAATGAAACTCTATTAGTACCCAGGGACTTCTGAAACTGGAAAGAGACAATAGATTAATTTGGAAATCATTCTTTCGTTAATTCATTATATTCCTCTTTTCATAATTCTCACATGCAATCATGATACAACACAAATGAAAGCAACAGATGAGAAAGCAGGTGGGATAATTTAGGAAATTATTCATCAATAGACTGAAGAGTTGTTGATCTTTCAGAAAACATCATAACATGACATTATTTCTCCTTCTTATGCCCTCCCTTTTTGTATTTGAATCCTTATCAACTTCCAGATGCTATCTGCTTCTGAGGATAGAGACTCACCTTCACTGGGAAGAGCTGCAAGAAAGATTACTGATCAGTACATCAGCAGACCAGAATGGCTTTTAACGTGAACTTCAGTGATGGACTTCTCCTGTCAGAGGGGCAAGAGCCTAAAAGTCTACAAAGAGGCATAACCATGTATTAGACTCACCAAAGTGACCTCAACTAACTCCATCCCAAAAGAAAGAAAGGGAGCAAGTCTCTGAAAGAGAGCAAACTGGTCCTAAAGGAAAAATATACACATATGAGGCAATGACAAAGTTAAGATTTGTGCATTTTAGCATGTGATTAGTTTTTTGTTATTAAAAAAACATGTTTGAGGAGGATGACTTTCTCTTACAGAAGCAGCATCTTTAGTGGACCCAGCAGGACCACCAACTCATATATGGTGGTTAAAATGGAATTTTTATCTAATTTGATCCAAACAGAGCTATAATACATTAAGGAACCAGAATGCTTCAGTCAATGCATACTCAGCAAACAGCTCCGAAGTCGGCAATAGGAAGTTCACCAGCCAGTGCTAAAATCCCCAGCTGGCTGGGTCTTATAGTACAGCATGCAGGAGCAGAAACCACAGATGAGCCACTGTAAAGAGTGAATGCACATCTGACTAGCAGCACAATTAGATGTTGCTCCTGAAGACACTAACAGATGTGGGACTGATTTGCAAGCCACAACTTCACTGATAATGTACTGCCTCTGGCCAAGTGCTGATCTAAATGCTCTACCTGACCCCTGAAAGGCATCTTGGTTTTGCCCATGGTTATCAGGGAACAGTGAGGGCTGCCTGTTCCCTGTGGGGATAGACTTGAGGCCAGAGGCTAAGGGTGGAGTTTGCCCCTATGATTAATCAAGCATAGCTTTGTCAGCAGCGCAGATCACTCTTGCTTGGCTGGGTGGGGAAGAACTCCCATCCACCAGTCTGGCCTGATGCAGAGTTTGATCCCTGACTTTGTGGGTTTCATTAGCAGACTGGGAGATAGCGATTCATGTCGCTCCACTTCTAAAAGTTCTGCATTTACCATTTGATGCATTGATCCTTTCATTTAATAGCTAGCCCTTAAGCCATAATAACTTACAGATATATGCATTTATTCTACAATGCTCTGAAAGGTCTTTTTAAATATTCATTCTATTCTGCTAAATAAGCAACCCTCTTTTCTAGGAGGCCTGTGATTTACACTCCTTTCATCTGTCACCATTATATACTGCCTTTGGGAAAGTCTGATCCTCTTGCCACTCCGAAATGTAACTTGAACCAGAACTTATTTTCCCTACTTCTGCTACTGACAAGCTTCAGGACTTTAGGCAAGTCACTTGACCTTACTGCATCTCACTTTCCTCTCCATTAAAATGGGGATAGTGCCTAGTTTCATAAAATATGTCACTTCTACAAATTAAAATAAAACACTATAGATGAACTTACTGTAATTATCCTACGCTCAATGGAAATTTCATCCTTTAAGATGATGCCAATGACAAAGCTGTGAAACCAAAACTACTCCTGGCAACTAAAATCTTACATCAGCACCATCGCCCAGTGCCATCAGTAGGGCCATAAATAAGAGAAGGGACACATTTGTTCAGCTCACTTGACAGGATAATCATCAGTAGCTGGACTTCCAGGGCTGGTTTTTTTTTAACAAATGAACATGGGATATAACCCAGGGCTAATTTACATAGGTGAAAAAAAGAAGATACGGGAGGTGTATAGCAAATTTTCTATTAAAAAGCAAGCTGGCAGCGCAATACAGTGTTCAGAGAAACAGTTTTAATAATGTCTGCTAAAGCTGGTTTAAAATGGTGACCCGCCTATTTGACTACCTATTCTGATGGCTGTGGGATAATTATTTCAAACTAGCATCAAATTTAATTGTATGGTAAACTAATGAGTAAAAGTCTTCTTGCTGCTGTTTAACAAGTATGAAGGAAATATACAATTTTTCATTTAAGGTAGTCAAATTACATAAGCAATAAGTACGCATTAGATACCATACTTATTACATCAAATCTGTGAACACTGTTAATGCATTAACATTTAAAAAGGTAGCCCATGGCAAGTCAATTTCACAGCAATTAAAACTGAAAAACTGGTAATTGACATTTGATATGTATGTTAATTGATATCAAGCTTGCAATAGCTAGCATGTTAAGTGTCAATTAAATCCATGTGTTTTTACAATTAGAATTTATTAATAAAGAGTCTAATTATAAAATGTTGGTTATGTCAATTTATGTTAATTATACAACAACTAAATTTATAGTGGAAAAAATTCCTTCAGTCCTCAACAGCACTTCAAAACTTTTCCCAAGCTTTAGCATTTTGCATGCAACGCGTTATCTGTTTTTTCCTGTTCTATTTGCAACAGGGGTGCTAGATTGACAGTAGTGTAGAAACACTTGTCCAATTACTATATTTTAAAAAACCAAAATGAGTGCTTCTAGCACACTTTTGATGATAACTACATATTCAAATCCCTTAATAAAATTTAGAACAATTTTTCTATGGTTTTGTGAAAGTAGTTATGAAAATATTCTGTATTAAATGTGGTAAGTAAACCCAAGAAATTGATTTTCCTCGTTGCTCATGCACCGTTGCTTTTATTTACAGACCACTTATTCTGGACACTAATCATACAACTGTGCCTGGACTACACAGATCATAAGTATTTCCTTATGACTTTAAGTTGGAAAAATGCCTATGCAAGGCAACCAAGGCAAAATAGGGGACGATGGGCATAATTTCATGAGGCTGATGTTTACTCACAGAGACTGACTCAGAGTTCTAGATTTTGACTAGAACAGTTTGGATATTTACCCATTCCTGCCTGAGACAGGAAAATGACCAGTGTGAAGCTTGTCCCAACTAAAAAGTAAGCAAGCTGGAAGCAAATATAAGATTTCACTCTTGTTTGTGCTTAACAAAAAAAAATAAATAAATAAACAAAAAAAAACACAACCACAAAAAACAACAAACAAAACCAAACCTGTATTTGATGTCCATTCTCTCTGATAATACACCAAAAGAATGGAATATGACCCTAATATATACCACATTTTGCTGCAAAAATCAGCTTCCCATTTTCAGATCAGCATGCTGCCAACATACCAGAGTTCACTCCCTGAGTTCCCAGCTAAGCTTCTCTCAGATTACTTAAAGACCATCTGGGGACATCTGTTCTGCCACTCTTCTGGTTCCTACTATTGTTGGCACCAGACTTTTTAGGCTGGTATGCATTAATGGAAGCTGGAAAGTAGAGATGTTGTCACCGAGGGCTTGAAGATAGGGATGAAACTAGAGGTGCTGTAAATGACGGGAAGTATCAGCCAGAACTATGAGCCACTGTGAGAAAAGCAGTCAGATAGGGGGAATTCATATAGGAGAGAGTGTCAGGCACCACATGTAGTGCAAGACAAAGGGGAACATAAAAAAAAAAAAAAAAGAAAAAAAAAAGTTTAATACCGTTGAGGCACATAAAGGGAATTAAGACAATTGCAAGAAGGGGAAATAAGCTGGGTACAGGAAAAGGAGGAAAAAAAATTAAGACAACAGATTTCTACGCTATTTTGTCTCCATGTAAAAATTTGTTTGAACCTGTGAAAAGACAGGAGTTCAAATCAAAGTGAAAAAGACAGGAATATTTTTGAAATTATATCATAAATTGAAAATCTTAGTGACATGCATATTGGTCTGTATTAACAATAAAGTTAATTAAGTTCTATGAACATAATGTCCTATTAATTTTCACCATTTTTATGTTTTTAGCTTCCTGCCTGTTAACATGAAGTCTTTGCTGCTTTGGAATTTGGACAGTTGCTCTTTCACACATTGGAAGATCACCAACAACAATGGTCCTTTTACCTAACAAAGTTAAAATTCATTCTCTATTGGTCTTGCTTATTTGTTCTGAACATTGTTTCAATTGTCACTTCTGCTATTGCAACTTCCACAGCTTACTTTGCTTCTAATTTGACATTAATAGGGAAAAATTGATTTTATTTCCACTTATTTCCCAGGCTCTCACATGTTCATCTCCACCTGGGACAACACGCAATGCTGACTCCCTTCACTGTGAGTATGAAAATTAGGTTTACACTAAAGCAAGATTTTGTCAGGAAAGAATGCTTTGGCCTGACAATACCTGTAATTAAATTCTTAGAGAGAGGAAAGCAGAGCTGAAAGTATTTAAAAATTAAACTCCTCTGAAATCTGAAGTTCAACACCTTTTGGTATCTATAAATAAAAACTGATCTCATAAAGCACAGTAACAGAAAAAAAGACATACTTGAAAATTCACACACACTGGAGCATCATTCATGAAAGAGAGAGAAGATAGGATTTGGAGAAGGGGAGGTAAGAGTTGAGGGGAAGCAGTAAAAAACTGCTCTATAAGTGTACACAAGTAACAGTTTCCAGTAAACAGCTTATTTAAATAGCAGTTTATTAAAACTGCATGCCTTTGCCGTATGGTTGTTCTATAGCTGTGGAGGGAATGTACAGTTAGCAGAAATACTAGCAGTAGCCTTTCCTTAACATCATGACAGAACCCATGCTTTCTCATTTTAGGAAAATAATTCCTCCAATGGCTTTATTTTATTTAGTTCTGCTCCTTTAACCTTGCAGAACAGTAAGTTTAGTGGCTCTCTTAAGCTTAGTTCCAAATCATTGTGCTGTTTTGTTCCTATCACACAGTATTTCCCTGTGTAAACACAGACACAGTACAACAGCTTCTGCCAGCTGTCTTGGCTCTGAGTGAGGTCTGGACAACCCAGGTCCCTCATCAAAGACAGGAAATTTTATGTACCATATATATCAATTTACAGAAGACAAGGCAGCTTCAAGAAGGCTGAAGGAAATTTTAAACTCCTGTTAACATCCTTTATATGGCATCTCAAGTATTCTCATAAATTCGGCCTCTGATATAAATATGCTTTAGATACTAAGATCCTCCACAGATCCAAAATTCCATCTTATATACTACAAGGCAAAACATAATAAATAAAAAAAAGTTACAGCTTTTAGCAGTGTGATTCCAGTGAAAAGCATGCAGACCTACAGTATTCAAGTTGTTATTTCAATTTAGTAATAATTTCATGTCACTTAGAATGGCCACTTTTAAAAGTTTATTTTTAATTCTACTGATTACAGTAGAGGTGATACCAACATAAATATTGATTTCTTAATCAGTACTTGAGAATCTCTGTCAATAGAAATGTATTTTTAACATAGACTGAAAGATTATGTTCAGGCTTATTTATTTCTTAACTTGGACACATCTCTGTCCTCATATGTGTCACCTGAATCTTCAGGACTCTCTGAAGAACAGCTGAAGTAAACAGTCTTGTCATCCATTTTCCATTATTGCAGCTTCCTTCTCAGTAGCTTTGGTATCAGAACCTGGATGATCAATGGTAAACCTAACATCGTAACCTCCTCTGGCTGTGTTACTTACCTTTTTGCATCCTTATCTTTTCAAAGACTGCAGATAAACCATCTTTCTTGCTTACAAGACCTTTCAGCAACATTTCTCAGTTCTGGTAAGGGTTAAGAATCAACAAAAGCATACACTTCATAAAATCCTAGGATGGTTAGGATTAGAAGGACCTTAAAGTTCATCCAGTTCCAACCCCTTGCCATACACAGAGTCACCCTCCACTGAGACCAGGTTGCTCCAAGACATGTCCAGCCTGGTCCACTTTCAGGGATTAATGTAACATAAATTTTAAATAGAGTTGGTTTCCTTCAAAATTTTCTTATTGTTCTTCCCAGATTTATTCTTTTTAATGACAGAAAACTAAAAATAGGTTTGTTTTGTTTTGTTTTTTATATTTTTAAGTCTTTAGAATAATTTTCTTGACTTAAATAAAGTTGTTCAAAGTACCTAATACCTGCAATGTTATTAGTCCTAGCATTTAAAGAATTCAAATGAATCTTCAAAGCTCTCAGCTTAGGAGATTTGCAAAATTAACTTTGTAATTACAGTATGCAACAAAATACAGTGATGACAGGAATTTTCCAAGTGAATGGACTTAATTTCTAGCATTAAACATTATGTATCCTGTCTCAGACAATTTCGGCTTTCCTGAGGATGGATTCTGTAATAGCGACAGATTTCCCAGCTACTACTTCTAGACAGAAATGTCAGAAACTACTGAATAGACTGTATATTATCAACCTGCTCATTTCAATATCTACCTGGTTTTGAGAAGTTGATTCTGAAGGACAGACCCTGTTTACACAAACTGAAGTCTTGTTCTACTTAAAAGCCCTGTTTGAAGGCTGCCAGGGTCATCTCATCCCTCCAGTTTTAAATGGAAGAAAAAAAAAAAACAACCTCAAAAAACAACCAAAAAACCCTTTGAAAAACATAACTTCCTGTAACTATGGAACTTGGTTTTGTAACACATCGAGGATGATGTGTAATGGCTTTTATCTCAGCACAATCTTATTTAGAGACTGATGATTAGCTTTGTTTTTGTTTTTTTGTTTGTTTGTTTTTAGACATGGCATTCTGACTGTAAAATGGGAAGTCACATTTAAATTTGTATAAAGAGCTGATATGAGCAAGAATATTCAATTGTCTTTCTATGGCTTTAGACTTATTTTTTTCTCCCTCCCCCCACCCCACATTTCAGGTAACTCCTTGAAACATACTTCTGTTACATTTCACAATCAAAATACAGAACTACCCTACAGGTCTGATGAAAAGTCCAGTGTTTACATAAGACTCAGTGGAACACTGAGAAACCTAGTAAAAAGAAACCCCACAATGTATGCAGACAAGCAATGGAAGAGATTCTTTAGGGATTTCAAGAATTCTCATTATGTGTGGCATTTAGACTGAACTCATGATAGGTCAAAACTGAGTGTACTGGCTTTCTTGATAGCTTGCATGGGCTTAACCTTGTCCTTCACCACACAGACTAGGCCATATAGCCTGTCATACAAGGGAGGACACATGCAAATCCACATGGCTAGATGACTCTGAAAAGTGGCTGACATTTCTTGGTTTGGTTATATATCAAAACAAACACACTTGTTTAAGCTATTTGCATGCCCTTACACATAAGGATACCTACTGAATGGTGAGTGGTCCTAGAGGTTTTTTTCTGAAATAATGACATGTCACAGCATAAAACTGACCTTTCCTGTAACCAAATGAAACAGGTCGTGGAGAAAATTAATATGTCTTTTTAGCTCTAAAACATATGATTATTTCTTTTACTGATCAGTAGCAATCTACTCAATTCTCAAATCTAAATAACACAAGAAATCAAGTTGATGGACACCTAAATTTCATAGAGCACTGGACTTTTAAATAATAATCTCTGTGTAGATATCCTTTTTACTAGTCATTTCCATCTGCAGAATGTCACAATATACCACAGATATCCTACATCTGCAGGCACACTTATAAAAATCATGTCATCTCCCATTCAAATCTTATTTTTTTCTCATAAAAACATACTGAAGGCAGACAGATTTGCATGAGTGGTTAAAAGGATAATTCTAAGGAAATAGTTTTAAATAAATGTACACATAATTTAATATCCAGAATCTAGAAGAAAGTTAGACAGACTGCATGGTCCCATATTGGAGAAGGCAACATCTGATTTTGCACCTTAAATAAATTATATCAAAGTATTAAAGTGATAGAATATTAACTGAAACCCTAAAAATCTGTACAAAACTTTATCAATATATAGGCATCATCTTAAAATAGTTCAATGGAATAAAAGCAGGGGAAATCAGCATAATTGGAGACATATTTTTCATGTTTCATTCTCACACTTTTGAAAGATGCTAGAGGTTTGGGAAGAAAATAAGAGAAGAATTTGATACAGAACACAAGGACCTGAAAACCATTCTATGCATGTCCCAATTACCTGGTTTGTTCCATTCATAGGCATTGTGCAGTTTAATATGCACCATTAGTATCTGTTTACTAAACTTCAGAGATGAAGGACCTCTAGATCTAAACATTCACACCTGTATATCTTAATTTCAGCACTCTGCTCAGGTTTTAGCTAGCAGGCACAATAACCGAAAGTCTCAAAACTAATTTAACAGCACCTTGGAAACCTTTTATCCTTCATACTCTACAATGAAAAGACTTTTTGTATTGTTATTCCACTTGAAGTCTTTCTTGAAACATCCGTCCCCCTAATCCTGATAGAATGTGTTTCTGAATTTACATATGAAATAATTACCTGAATATACTTCCGAGAAGCTTATTATACTTATTGCCATTTTTATTATATTGCCTAAGCTAACTACTGGGAAAAAAAAATAATTAAACCCCCACCCCCAAATATGCACTACAATGAATTTGTTTAATTAAAGATTTGTTTGCTTTTATTTCATAACAGTGGCATCTTGAGAAAGGTTGGAAATGAAGAAACTTAGTAATCAACTGTGCTGTACCTAGTAGGTATAATCTCTACTGCAGCTTGTTTTTCTTTTCTGTCTGCAAATTAGCCCCCTCCCACAAGGGAAATTGATTCTAATTTAACAGCACTAAAAGCCTCTTGATGTTTCTATCTGTACACCTTCCAGACTTTGAAGGAATTATGTCATATATATGGCTGTTTTCCAGCTTCTTCCTGCTTTTTAAATCTATGATATCCTAAAAAGAAAAAATTCTATTTCCTACAAGCTTTTGTAAACAGAGCACATAATTAATGATCACTTTTCTTTCATGCTAGTTTTGGAATTCTGCTGCTCTGTATGTGAGTCTACATTTGTCCTGGGTTTAGCAGTAGCAATCATTTTTTCTCCTTCTTGGTAGCTGGTGCAGTGCTGTGTTTTGACTTCAGCCTGGGAACAGTGCTGATAATACCGATGTTTTCAGTTGTTGCTCAGTAATGTTTACCCTGACCAAGGACTTTGTGAGGCTCATGCTCTGCCAGGGAGGAGGGGAAGCCGGGAGGAAGCAGAGACAGGACACCTGACCCAAACTAACCAAAGAGGTATTCCATACCGCAGCACATCATGCCCAGGATGTAACTGGGAGCTACCTGGAAGGGCTAGTAGACTGTGGGGCTGGAGGAGGTATGGGTCGGTGCTTGGTTGGGCGGGGGGGGATGATGAGTTATCGGTCGGCTGGTGGTGAGGTGTTGTATTCTCTTCCTTTGTTATTTCCTTTATCATTGTTATTATTGGTGGTAGCAGTAGTGATTTGTGCTATACCTTAGTCACTAAACTGTTCTTATCTCAACCCGTGGGAATTGCATTCTTTTTGATTCTCCTCTCCGTCCCTCTGGGAGTAGGGGGAGGGAAAGAAGGGGGGAAGTGAGTGAACGAGTTGCCTGACTGGGTTTAAACCACGACAACATTCAAATTTGGGACATTTAAAGAAAAGAAAATACAAGTAATCTTGAAAAAAATATGATTTATTTTTGTGTGACATACAGGAAAATGAAGAAACAAAGCTCTCAGTACTTTATCCACTTAAAAAACAGAATATAATTTGGGCACTGCCTTACCCCATGATATTTTCAATACTTGTATTACAAAAACCAGAAAAGCAGGATCTGTAAACAGCTCAACATTTTTTCAATATATTAAACCAAATAAATTAATAATAATAATAAAAAAAATTTAATTTCAACTGAAGCCTTTCATTGTCTGTCTAAGGTCATCAGCTTTTCCATTTCAAACTTACAGGTCCAGATAGCCATGGGAAGATCTGTGCTAGTTTGATGGGTTTTAATAACAGAACTCTTGATGTGCTTTCTGTTTTCTTTTCTCTGGCCTAGAACTGTAAATATTAAAATAGTAATGTATGAAGTATTGTATTTTCTCCAAGAACTATCATAGTTCTTGAAGAACTATCATACTTTCATAAAGCACACATCACTAAAGAAAGGTCTGGGGCTTTGTTTTGCCTTTTTACCACTCCTGTTGTTCAGAAGCTGTTTCTTAAGAATGTACAATATAATTTGCAGACTTAAAAGATATACGGGTCTGTTGACTAACTAGATATCATTTAGACACACAAGTTTTCTTCATAATGCTTGGTTTAGCCATTACCAGATACGTAAAAAAAAACCCAAACTAAACATATATATATATATATATATATGGCTTTGTAAAAGAAAAATCAAGCTAAGAAGAGAAAGCTCCAGGTAGTTGCTGGGAAAAAGGAACAACTTTTAAAATGCAGAGACCAGAACAGGAGATTTCACAGACCTGCTCCGGAGGCAAAACGGGTGAATAACCACAATAGCTGGCCAAAACGGGTTCAAACTTAAACAGGGGAAGTTTAGATTGGGTATAAGGAGGAAATTCTTTACTGTAAGGGTGGTGAGGCACTGGAATGGGTTGCCTGAGGAAGTTATGAGTTCTCCATCCCTGGTGGTGTTCAAGGCCAGGTTGGACAGAGCCTTGGGTGACATGGTTTAGTGTGAGGTGTCCCTGCCCATGGCAGGGGGGTTGGAACTAGATGATCTTAAGGTCCTTTCCAACCCTAACTATCCTATGATTCTATTCTATGAAAAGAGTCAGAGCTTAAAAGGAAATGGCAGTGCTGTGAGCTAATCAGAGGGTGAAATATCTGTTGTTATCCAGATCAAAGTTAGTTTTCTAGATCTAGTACTTCCAAAAGATAAAACATACTTTAATGTCAACTCTCAGACTCTTTAATTTCCTTGAGGAAACTAGCAGGGACATGAAAACTGTGAATAAGTGAATAGATTGACCCTACAGCTAGTTAAAACTGTAAAGCTATTTCTCTCCACCACCCAGGACTCTACAACTGCTTCATTTTCCCCACATATTTCCCATATTTCCACCCCCCCAACCCTCCCCCCATAATCAGGCTTACACTGAATTCCAATTTATTTCCAAATATTTTCTCTGCTTCTGCCATTACCCCCCTCTCCCATGTTTATCAAGTGCTTCTTCACTGATTTACCATTATAGTATGCATTACTATGTATTTATAGCTAATAACTCCTTGAATACATATTAATCATGGAAAAGTAGAATAACGACCTCCAAAATCAACTAGGCTGCATATTAGATCAACATCACAAAAGAATTAGAAAGATAACTAATTAGTTTCTGATGGCTGTCAATGACATGAAATACTTGTTACTGTAATGTGAGGAACTAAAATTTCAAGAAATAGTAATGCACACTCGTAAGGCAAATAGGATCCGATTAACTACAATTTAGCTCCTTTTCATGAACTAGAGTAACAGAATATTGTCTTGTTTTCGTTCTGACAGAACATTTCCACTTCCAGTATTCGCTTTTTTTCGTAAGCCTACTCACAAATCCATTTATATTTTCATGCCTTTAGTAGGTTCTGTCAAAATTCCTGTGTACCTAGAAACAAATGTAGCACATCTAAGTATTGTACTGTTCCATTTTTAAATGTGGAAGTAATTTAGAACCTTTCTTAGATAACTATGTTTTAAGATTAATTTAATAGTTTTCTAGGCACTAGTTTGACAATACATCATTTTGAAGGTTGTTCCCTTGGGATATTTTTTGTATGTATACCACATCTTGTATACAGTCTATGGCGATGAAAGGCTGACATTTTAACATGCCCAAAAAAAGAAACAAAATGTATAGCATTTAGGTCTAGAGTTCTGCAGGATTCACAATGATTAAAAAGCAAAAAGCTAAAGCTTCATATCAAACACACATACACAACATATGAAATAACTGAAGGTGCTTTTTCTCCCATCCTTCAGTCTCAGACTTCCTCCTTACCCTGACTGAGGTCGGAACGTCTTCTGTCGAGCAGCTTGCTCTGCTTTGCAGAATCTCAGTTTACTGCTGATGCAGGCAATGACTTCTAGCAGGGTTACGAACTGCTCCCACTGCGATCCCAGTCCTCCCACTGCAACGACCAGATCACTTCAAATCACTTGGAACACTTCCCAACTTGCAAAATGCACTGCATCAAATGACATGTTCTTATGAAGGGTCCTAAAACAGAGAACGAGTGCACAAATACAGGAGTCCTGCTTCCAGCCTGGATTGACATATTCAAAAACTAATTTCATTGTTTCCCTAAGGAGCCTTGTCTACACAACCTGACACCAACAGGTGCTGCTGGTATTTAGTTACTGCTGTCGCAGTATAAGTCTTCACCGTGGGACTGGTACTGGAAATAATCTCAGTGCCCTCTTCAACTCTTTCAAGTGTAATGTTTTCTCACACATTTCTAAAAGTGGGGAGCAAGTATTACACTTATTGGCCTACAGAACCTCAAATCAAGTTTTTAATATTTTCCCAAAATCCTCTTCATCCTTTTCACACATCACGTCTCAGCATTCCAGTGTGTAACAATCTCTGCACAGTGTTTTTGCCTCCTTTATCACAAAGGAGTGGCTCATCATCCTCTCCAGGGGGATAAGCAATAGTGAGAGACCTTCTGGATGAAGAAGATGGTTTCCAAATGTTTTCTATCTGAGCTTGCACAGATTTCTGATGAAAGAGGCACCAGAGCTGGAGCTGCTTGGACAGCAAGAGAGCAGATGGCACCTGCACTCACAGTCCTCCTGTGCCAGAGTGGCATCTGTTTGTGGGTGAGAGTTTGCTGATGGAAAATCCAGAGGGGACAAACTTATCCTGCTGTGACTCTGAAAGATACTCAAAGAAATGCTACAGTTCTGAAATTGTAAAGATTCCCCCTTCTCAGCAAATAGTAGTAGTAGTTAAGACAACTGTTCCAACCAGAGATACATTCATAGAGATATATGAGATTACCAATGGGAAAAAAAAAAATAAGGAAAATTCTAAATTTAAAGACAAATAAAAATCACATGCTCTGAAAAAAGTAAGTAAATATAAAAGGCATGCATACTGAGAACACAGTTCTAGCCCAGTTTGCTGTTGGACAGTGGAAAAACTCCATTACCATCTCTTAATTTTTATCCATATCAATATATGGAAAGGGACATATTACATGCCAGAAATTACTTTAAAGGTAAAGCACAGTTGCAAGTGGTAGCAAGTATATGATGACAAAAGCATGACAAAGATCAGGGCATGGCAACTTCTTCAAATAGCTGGGAGTATGGTCCCTACTCTGGTAAACCAGGCACAGCCATAACACTTTTAATGAACTGTCAGTAGAAAGTTTTCTACAGACAAGGAAGAGACAGTGCAGTAGCTCAAAGGACACCACTTGAAACAGTATGTAGATTGTTAATGAGAGATAAGTGCAAATTTTGCTAAAGATGCATATTTCAGCAAGGTAAAAGGAAACAAGTAATTCAGGGAAAGGCACTAATTCTTTCTTGTATTGCCCAGAAAGTACAGCAGGAATTTGACTTATTCCAAATTTGGGAACTAAAACTAACATATGACAGCTAGTACTACGCAATTTTGCTTGTTTGCAAATTTACTCCTAAACCCTGCATCTTTTGGGTTAGTCCTACTCTTCCTTGAAAATTTTTTCACATGTGCATTGTTTTTACAACTCCTTTTTCTTTCCCCTGCATATAATTTAGATTATTAGCAAGGTACTAACTTTAGAGGACTATGATTAAAGGGTAACTTCAGTTTGCTCCCAAATCTTGGACCTTTGATAATATTCCCAATTGTTCTTAAAGACAGGGATATTTACACAGGAAATATTAATGCACACTGAAGCAAATGTGCCTTTCTTTATAAGGGCATATTTATAAAGTTTTAAAAGCCTTACAGTATTTTTGTATGTTTCACATTATTCATGTCAAAAATCACCAAAAGCACAAAATCACATTTACTCTTGAAAACAAAAACACAGAATCAAAGAATGTGAATGAAAAAATTAACAGTAAGAAATTAATTCCAGTAATAGATTCCTAGATTCCTTTAAAGTACAAAAATCCACATCTGTAATGAAACTGATGCCATTAAAAACCTTTAAATACCAGAGGTCACCCATATAGTTAGCCTGGTATCTGCAAATCTCTGCGTGTAGCTGCTTAAACGTCTTTCTGTATTTTACACATGTGGCTGGCAGAATTTTGCCCTCTCACTTTATTAGGTCTTCCAGGACTTTCATCTTACTGAAAAGCATTTTAGCAGCCTTTGTTGTTTGATCACACAGAAAATTGAGCTTCGTGGCAGAATTATATTCTCAGTGATGGAAATCAATATTTTCCAGATGGACAATTGAAAGGACTCACTCTGTTTTAAAACCAGTGTCTGTATCTTGTGCCACTTTTCTTTCTAGTTTTTATTTTTCCTCCCTCAAAAAGAAAAAAGAAAAAAAAAACGGTGTTGGTGTTTATACCTGTGCATTTACTTCTAACATCAGAAACCTATAATTCTGACTGACAGAGAAAAATAAGTTTCAGCATTCAGAAGCCAACCCCAGGGCAATCTACAAAAAAACTCAGGCACAATTTCATATTGGGCATATGCCAAATCACACATATTGCATGCCCACTAATTGATTTTTACAGATAACCCCTAACAACCAGTGAAAAGAAGCAATGTGACAAACCCAGACACCGTCACAGCTCCAAAGAATGCTCTAGAGCAATAACAGCTTTAACAGATGCATGTCTGTCCTCATACTTTACTACTTGGCAAAAGAAAAACTGCTTTTCCCTCCTTGATTTTTGAGAGGAAAAATAGCCCCACCAAATAAACCCCAAGTAAAAAAAATCCTACTCAGTGGAAACAATCTCATTTGCACTGAGAAGTTCCTTCTAAGAAAACAATTTAAGCAAAATCAATTTGTTAATTATTTTTTTCCTAGAAATTGAATTTCCACTGATACTAAGAATACTTTTACTTCAAATTTCAGGCCAAATACTTTTGTCCAGGCTCATTCAACTCAAAAGGTTCATTTGTATAGAATCACAGAATCACAGAACAGTTTGGGTTGAAAGGGACCTTAAAGATCATCTTGTTCCAACCTCCTTACCAAGAACAACATTTACATTGGGTTTTTTCAGTCTCATTCAGGTACAGAAGTTATACCACATTGTTTTCTTCATTTAATTCATTTGAGATATCCTTAGGATAGGAGTACAAATTACTTACATTTTTGGCAGTGATATCCAAAGAATTCTTATTTCTTGATAACATATGCCATCACTGCATACATCCCTTCCCATCTTTCTTTCTAATCACTTATTTCTTAATAGGCTCCTCTTGTGCCCTGTGGATTACATGATAAAAGACTTGGTTTACATTTATAGGCTTATTTTAGTTGTAATCTTGAAATAAAGAAGTAGGTATCTCTAAACACTGGTAACAGATAAGGTAGTCAACAATCTTATCTGCTCATGACATATTGAGGGACACCAACTGTGTCATAAATGTAAGGACTCCAAAATAGAAACATAAAACTTTTTACAAGATGATTTCTTAACACTTTCATATTTCAGCACTGCTTGTATAGTAGTCCAACTTTTTATCAAGATACCTAGAAAGAAGAATCAGCTCTCACAAGGAATGTATTATTTGACCACTGTTACTGCTGTTTGGGACTTGAAAGACATTTAACCTTCAACTAATGCCACTTACCTTGCATGAGACATCTGCATAGCAGCTGATCTGTTAAATCACAGCTGTACCTGGAGAGCCAGAGCCATAAACCATTTGAAAAAAACAACTTCTCTGTGGATTGTATAATTTAAATATGACAAGGTTACTGTCCCAAAGCCAAAAAGAATCTCAGAGCTTTTATATGTGAAAATAAGTATTTAAAACTTTACAGAGAGTAAGAGAGATGGTGCTTTTACTTCCACTGTATATCTTCAAAGTAAACTTTTGCAGTCTCACAGTTCAAGTTTCCATTTTTCACAGCATTGTTGTCCTATTCTGAAGTAACCAGGTGGACACCCACAGACATAGCCACCTTCTGTATTTGAACCATAACTGCATGGGGCTTGTGCAGGACCGCATTCATTGATATCTTGGCAACCTCCACTAAACTGCTCATGCTGAAATCCAGTTGGGTACATACATTTATACCTTTCCAAAGTACTGTGGCAAAATGTTCCTTTGGAATGTCACCAGGGGAGGAGGTGATGCATACTGAAGAGACCCCACCATATAATAAACTGTCAGAAAGTGAAAAGCAGTACGCCTTGTTTACTGATGGGTTCTGCCATATTGTGGGAAAGCATTGGAGATGGAAGGCAGCTGTATGGAGTCCTGGACGACAAGTTGCAGAAACTGCTGAAGGAGAGGGTGAATCGAGTCAGTTTGCCGAGGTGAAAGCCATCCAGCTGGCCCTGGACATTGCTGAACGAGAAAAGTGGCCAGTACTTTATCTCTATACTGACTCACGGATGGTGGCAAATGCCCTGTGGGGGTGGTTGCAGCAATAGAAACAGAGTAACTGGCAATGCAGAGCTAAACCCATCTGGGCTGCTGCACTGTGGAAAGATATCACTGCCCGGGTGCAGAACCTGGTGGTGAAGGTATGTCATGTACCCAAGAGTCAGGCCACTGAGGAGCACTAGAACAACCAACAAGATAAAGCGGCTAAGATTGAAGTGGCTCAGATGGACTTAGATTTGCAACATAAGAGTGAATTATTTGTGGCCCAGTGGACCCATGACACTTCAGGCCCATTAGGGCAGAGATACAATATATTAGATGGGCTCATGATTGAGGGGTGGACTTAACAATGGACACTACTGCCCAGGTTATTCATGAGTGTGAAACATGTGCTTCAATTAAACAAGCCAAACGGTTAAAGCCTCTTTGGTATGGAGGACGATGGCTGAAGTATAAATATGGGGAGGCCTGGCAGACTGACAATATCACACTGCCACCAACCCGCCAAGGCAAGCGCCATGTGCTTACCATGGTGGAAGCAACCACCGGGTGGCTGGAAACATACGCTGTGCCCCATGCCACTGCCCGGAACACTATCCTGGGCCTTGAGAAACAGATTTTGTGGTGACACGGCACCCCAGAGAGAATTGAGTCAGACAATGGGACTCATTTCCGGAATAACCTTATAGATATTTGGGCCAAAGAGCATGGCATTGAGTGGGTATATCACATCCTCTTCCATGCACCAGCCTCAGGGAAAACCGAACGGTACAATGGGCTGTTAAAACTACACTAAGAGCAATGGGTGGGGGAACTTTCAAATATTGAGATACACACTTACCAAAGGCCACCTGGTTGGTCAACACCAGAGGATCTGCCAACAGGGCTGGTCCAGCCCAGTCAGAACTTTTACATATTGTAGAGGGGGACAAAGTTCCCGTGGTGCATATGAAGAATTTGCTGGGGAACACAGTCTGGGTTATTCCTGCTTCAGGTAAAGGCAAACCCACTCGTGGGATTGCTTTTGCTCAGGGATCCGGACATACTTGGTGGGTAATGCGGGAAGATGGGAAGTCTGATGTGTACCTCAAGGGGATTTTATTTTAGGGGAAAACAGCCAATGAACTCAATTGTATGCTGTTGCCTGCTATGTAGCACTTTTATAGCCCACCAACTAGATGTCTTCAGGCCACCAGCGACTGGCCCTGACTTCCCTCTGACCATCATCCCAACAAAGAATGAACTTTGATGAAACCAAACAAGTTCTGCGGTAAAGGAATGATCAGCATCAGCAGGATGGATCCAACATGCACACAGCCTCTCCTGCTCTGAAAGACTGTTACAAGAGATGGAGCCAGACATCATGGATCGAATAGACTCAGCAGCCTTATAGGGATTGGTCCAGGAATGATCTCTCTCTCTCTCTCTCTGTGGATGTATATATATATATATATATATATGTATATGCATGAGATAAGAGTGATGGTATATTGAAAATGTGGGATCTGAACATGATGTGAATGGCATGGAATAAGGGGTGGATACTGTCCTGGGTTCAGCAGTAGCAGCCATTTTTCTCCTTGTTAGTAGCTGGTGCAGTGCTGTGGTTTTGACTTTCAGCCTGGGAACGGCACTGATAACACCGATGGTTTAGTTGTTGCTAAGTTGTGTTTAGCCTGACCAAGGACTTTCCAAGTCTCATGCTCTGCCAGGGAGGAGGGGAATCCAGGAGGAAGCAGAGACAGGACACCTGACCCAAACTAGCCAAAGAGGTATTCCATGCCAGAGCACATCATGCCCAGGATGTAGAACTGGGGGCAGTTACCTGGATGGGCTAGATCACTGCTCGGTTGGGTGGGGTATCAGTCAGTGGGTGATGAGCAGTTGTATTCTCTTCCCTTATCATTATTATTATTGGTGGTAGCAGCAGTGGTTTATGTTATACCTTAGTTACTGGACTGTTCTTATCTCTGCCCATGGGAGTTATATTCTTTCGATTCTCCTCCACATTCGTCCAGGAGCGGGGGGGAGGGGAAGGGGGGAGAGAGATAGAGACTGCGTGGTTCTGATTTACAGCTGGGCTTAAATCACGAGAGGGTGTTATATAAACAACTTCTCTCATTTGAACAAAAAGAAGTGCTTTAGTTCAACCCCACTTTTTTTTTTTTTTTTGCTAAAAGAATATGATGTTTAATACACATGCTGCATAAGATACCATTTGAAGAAAGAGCTTCGGGCAATATGTTGCTGGGAAGAATAGTTCTGTAACTACCATAGTGACATTACTGATTTATTTAACAGGAACATCAGCTTTTTTTTTGTTTTGGTTTGGTTTTTATTTCCCCCCTTCTATCATTGTGTTACAGCCTACTTCCTATTATACATTTATCTTGGTTCCCACATAAAGAAGTTTTACTGGTTCTTTTTGGCCTTCTTCCCATTTTCAGCATCCTGTTTTGATCACTGTTTAGGCCACTGACAATAGCTACAAAAATGAAGCACTATCAACTGCTTGTTACAAGTCAGTTGCTTTTCCTTCACACCGAGTTCAATTAACTGGGAAGGAAAACAGTCATGGTATCAGGAAACTCACATTTTCCCGTTCATTTCAGTATCTGAAGCCTTCCAGTATCTGAAGGGAGGCTACAGGGATGCTAGGGATGAGCTCTTCATTAGGGACTGCAGTGATAAGACAAGGGGTAAAGGGTTCAAACTTAAACAGGGGAAGTTTAAATTGGATATAATGAAGAAATTCTTTACTGTTAGGGTGATGAGGCACTGGAACGGGTTGCCCAGGGAAGTTGCGAATGCTCCATCCCTGGCGGTGTTCAAGGCCAGGTTGCACAGAGCCTTGGGTGGCATGGTTTAGTGTGAGGTGTCCCTGCCCTTGGCAGGGGGGTTGGAACTAGGTGATCTTAAGGTCCTTTCCAACCCTAATTATTCCATGATTCTATGATTTCAAGCTGACTTGTGAATTCCACCTCTTTGGACGTTTTGGATTTGTTTATCATTTAGTCATTACTGGGCTTTTTTTTTTTTTTTTTCTTAGTAGTATGGACAGAGAGAAAGGAGGGAAAAACAGCAGCTGAAATCTATCAGGGAAAGAAAGTGGTTATGTTTGTGCCATTCTGGATATCAGAACACCAATAACCCATATTATTGATATATGTGATAGGGTGTCCTGAGTTCAGCAGTAACAGTCATGCCATATGGAGAGAACTACATTGCACAATTTGTACTATTTTTAAGGATTTTTACTGGGTCAGGGAAATAGGTGTGAAAACCCCATCTTTTTAAATGCATGTGCAGAATGCCTTGCACATGCACTCAGTTTTTCCAAAGGTGCAACTGTAGCTTTCCCTTGCCCAGATTACTTGCTTAAAAAATATTTTCCCCATGAACTTATACAGCTTTACTGGTATTAGCTGAACTCTATTGCTATTAAAATGGAGATGGAGACTGAGGAATTCTGACATTAAAACTCAATGAGAAAGTCTCATCGTCTGTCTCCTGTTAACAGTTGCTGTGCAACAGTAATGCTGGGAAGTATGCCCTCCCATAGTCATCTTCAGGAGCTGTAAATGCCATTACCTTCTTCCCTAGATGTACTCAACTGATACTGTGTGCACCTTCTTTCTCTTTTAAAATTACAGTCTTTTCTCTTATCCCTGCTTATCAATCAGAATTCGGAGGACAGGAGAGAGCAACTTTACTCAGCTTGAAGAGAAGCTCTATCAAAGTCCCTGCCCCAAAGCTGTAACTCCAGGGCCACCCTACTGGAAGTGCTTTACCTGTGCGCAGCATTTCCTTGTGGTTTCTTTCTGAGCCCTTTCTGTTTCTCTGTGAGAGATTCAGTAATAACAAGATAAAATCATAAACAAACAAGTCTGGTAAATACAGGGACTACAGATGCTCTTTTCAGGTTAAAGATATTGGTATACTTGATGTGAACATAGAGAATAGATAACTTCATTTCTCTGGAAAAATACTATAATTTCCCCCTTCATTTAAGGAGAAAAGTCTTTAAAACCTGACAATTATATCATTGTCAGAAATCTTGGACGGCAGCAGACAGAGGGTCTGGCTAAGGCCACAAGGCTGATTACTAAAAAGAAGCACGTACTTCACACACTGCTGAAGTGTGTGGTATACAGGCCATAACGCATTTCAGTGGAGCATACCTTTTTTCAGATATAGTGCTCCTTGGAGATGCTAGCTTTTTCCACTGATCTCTGTGCTTCCAGTCATTTCAAGACCTTACTAAGTCCATAGCTTAATTAATCCAACAAAAAAACTAAACACAAAACAAATAAAAAAAAAAACCACAAAACCACACCACAACCAAAAAACCTCTTTTTTCCCCATTCCTTTTCTGTGTAACCCTGTGCAGAACACTTGAGAGCTTAAACCCTGCCTCTCCACTGCCTTCATTTTCACCTGATAGCTAGCTGGGAACAACTATCCTGCTCCAGGTGGGCTGGCAAAGCTGGCTCAAGATTTTGCATACCTGGATCTGTCACTGCTTTCCCTACTTCTGCTCTGCTGAGGCCACCCTGGCACCCATCCAGAGGCTGATCACACAAATGCTGGCCCCCATGTCAGCACTGCAACCATGCTTCTGCACTTGCTAATTAATATCTTCCTTCCTGTGTGAGAACAGGCATCATCATTACATTTGACTTTATTCTATAATATGTATTTCTAGTGATTCAGGAGACTAACCCACACTATTACACTACCTCAGCAAAGAATGGTTTTCCTCCCATTGAGGTCAATAGCAAAATTCATGTAATAAGAGAAATGACTGCAGATGAACATTAACCATACCCTTTCAATGTTTTTCTCTGCCTAATGGAGTATATTAAAGCTTCTCTGCATAACTTCTGAATAATACCGTATGCAATTTCATTATTAAAGTTTCACTTAATTTAATTCTGCTTTGAGGTTTCTGGTTAAAAATAAAATATGATTAATGCTTACAAAAGAGAATGAGAAATCTGGGTGTTAAGAATTCTGATAATGGCTACAGTTTCTGGGTAAATTGCTTCAATAATTTTCATAGTAAAACACATTAATGCTACCCTTGCTTACTGCGTTTCCTTACCCTAACAGTCACTGCTCTTCCCTATGATTCTTTTTAAAATTAATTAGTGTGCCGTTTGTGCCTACTATAACACACTGAAAAAAAAACAGTTTTCCCTGAAGGTCATTAGTGTCTGCACACAATTGAAAGAACATGAACACCCAGTTGTAGGTGTTTATCCTGCCTGCATCATGAATGAATTTCAGCTTTAGAGCAGATTTACCAGATCTCCCTCTGACTGGCTGCTAAACCCCACTTTTCAAGAGAAGAAAGAGCATAGGCTAGCAAGAGAAGAAGAAGGCAGCTAGCAGAACAAAAGATGACTGTGATGTGCTCCATGTCCAGTCTGAAACAGGGTATCAGAATGCCAGACATTTCATAACACTGTTAACAGCTCTGCTCCCAGTAGTGATTCTAAAACTTTACTAATACTGATTTGGATTAGATATACGGATAAGAGCAGAGAAAACCTGAGATGGCATTTCCAAAAACATGAGTTTTATAAATTCATGATATTCTTGACCCGTGTAGACTCATAGCCTGGCTTGCAAGTGAGTCAGTGGAAGCTTATTATGATAATCAGGGATTTCTTAGAGAAAGAAGTTTAATCAAATGGGGTAAAGAAAGCCAGAAACTGAAGCTTTCCTATGTTCTTCATTCCCCACTTTTTCATTGTATGGATTTAGCTGGAACTTTTTTTCACATAAGATGCACATGCTTTCAGAATCGACCTACCTATTAACATATGGTAAAATATTATGTAGTTATTAAGCACAGTAGATGTTGTGTAATAAAAATGGAAAAAAACCCAACTTTTTAACCAAAATGCCTTGGGTACATACCAAGTTAACCTGCTTGTCATCTTTATTAATTATTATTGTTACTATAGAAGATCCCTAATACCTTTCCTAGTGGTAATACCTATGTAGGACTTGAACATAATTAAGTGATTTGGAATCCACAGACAGATGGGTCACCCTTCAATTAAGGATACAGATAACAAAACCCGTTGGAAAATGTGATTAATTCACATTTGGCCAATACATTAAAAGCAATTATGGCATTAAGCACTTACGGGTTTAAAAGAAGATCTTTTTAGATAAATAAAACTGCTTTTTAAAAATTGAAATTTATTCTACAGATGAACTCCAGCAAAACTACTGAATTCCAAAAGTTGGGGAAATTGGAATCTGCCTGCAAATCTAAACTTCAGAGATAAATTTTAACTAAGCCTTATTAACTAGAGGGAATCTAACAGATGTGGTCCTTTTCCTAAGAATTATGCCATACTAGCCCTGACCCAGAAAATAATCGCTTTTCAGCATAGTAAGTAGTTCTATTGAAATCAATAGAGATTCCCATTAAAGTAAAATATTAATTTAAGCCTGTGTTTAGATCCTGTGAATAGTTTGGTCCTTACTTTTTATTTGAAACCTATCTTGAAAGTAACAAGCCATACTGATCTAGAGAAGGAGATAAATTATGAAAAAAAGGAGTCAGCAAATAACTGATATTACTTGCTGTGCTGCAAGTCAACAAATTAAATCTAAACCAGTTATTGCCATCAGATAATAGAGTAATTTAGAGTAAGATCTTAGTCATGACTAGTGGAGCCAGGGGTACCTATTACTGCAGTTTGCTAAATCTCTATAACCTTCATTTATAGTCACACAACTTAGCATAAATATTCTCCTTTTATGGCCATGAATAAAAAAAATAAATATTACTGACTACAGAAGTATCAATACGATTCCCAAATATTGTGATGAAAGCAAACCCTCTAGATAAACAGAACATGTATATGACTAAAGATTTGCTTCCCAGGCTACATCCACTCCACTTAAAGACTTGTCATACTTTTTGCAAATGCAGGCACAAAAAAGGGCAAAAACTCTCATGTACACTGTATCTTCTACCTCTTGCCAAGTCAACACACAACTGAAAAATAAAAGCAAAGCATATCTTTCAACTGATGTAGATATGTTCCCTAAGATTTTTTTTTTCTCCAGAATAATGAGGATATGATGGGAAAACAAGGATTCGAGGGCAGCTTCCACTGTTAATCATAAAATGTTTTGTCATGGGATGCTTAACAAATTGAAGTTTATTTCATTTAGAAATAATAAGGAAAGGAATGTTGTTTCTTGAGTATCAAACTGAACTATAATATAACTTTTTATGCAGAAGCCAGACTTATAATTTGCAACTCTCACTTTGAGTCTTACCAGTGCAAGACTGGGCTCTAAGTCCAAGTTATCCTACTAAAAGCCAAAGTATATGATAGTGATAATTACAAAATCTTATCAAATCCAAAAGGCAAGAAGGCTGTTGAGTAAGTGAACATAAATCATAGAGACACTACTGCCGCCAGCTACAAGCAGAGTCTCCAAGATAAATTCTCCTGAGCAGAGCAGGGTGTAAAACCAGCTACATATCACCTCCCTCAGCCTGAAATATATACTGCAATGGACTGTGGGATGCAGAAGTACATGCTGCCTACTCAAGCATTTCTGAGAGTGGGAAGAAAGGATTGGAGCCAATGCCAATCCTTCTTTTTTAAAAGAATACACATCTGGTAGGGAACGGAGACAGCTCTAGAGCTCTTTCTGTTAAACATAACTTCTTTACTATTTGTTTCTCTTATAAACAATAATTTTCCACCCAAGGTAGGAAGAACAGTTACATTCAGTAATTTAACTTTGCCCTAAATATTTCTTTAGACACAGAAGATACTTCTTGGTTTTAACATCAGCCAGTGACTGTGCTGAAGCAATCTGAATATATGGGTAAAAAGTGCAATTGTAAACAGGGATTTACTGTACATGATGCATTTGATCAAGTCCTGAATGAATGAATGATTAGTTCTGAAAAGCGGTCATCAGCTGACATGCAAAATGGGTGCTGGACTCAAACCTTAAGAAAGTTTTCTAGATAGGCATGAATTTAGAAATGCTAAAGCATATATTAGCATATATGGCTATCTTTCAGCAATCATCTCTAGTAACCACAGGAATACTTTTCATTAGTCTTCTTATCCTATTGCATAAATTGAATGGTAAAAGACTTCTTCCCATTAACTGGGACAGAATACAGATCTGTCAGCAACTGATGTGCTCCAGCAGAATATGAATCAGCCTCTGCCTCTCACATCAGCTTGACTTTCTCCACTCATGAGTGCAAACACCTCATCCACTCTCGAGTGCAAACACCTCATCCACTCTCAGAAACATTTGTTCATCCTCTAATGAGGAAGGAGGCAACACTGACTTTGTAGGTGCAATTATACAAAAAAACATTGATCTGTTCCCCAATCCACACCTTTCCAATCACTCAGGCTACTTATCCTTCTCTTCTAGTTAAGATCTGTAATGGTAAAATACCACCCATTAGCTTCTGGGTTGCCCTGCTTGCAAAGTTCCATTACTGAACTGCTTTGAAAACTGTTACGACATATGGAGTTGAAAAAGTCGAAAAAGCAAAAGATAAACTTTTTTCTCTTGCTTTTGGGTTGCTATCAGGAAATCTGCAAGCCTCTTGATACCAGACCTACCTTCTTCCTTTATGATATTATTGCCTTTAATTATAATGACACCAAGAGACCTCAGATGGAATCAGTGACTCATTCTGCCAGTCTCTATGAAGACATATGGTATGAGACAGTCCTTGCCCTGAAGAGCTTACAGTTTAAATAGGCAAGACAATAATGAGAAACATTAGCATTGTTATCACCATCTCCCAGGTGAGAAATTGAGTCACAAAGATGAAAAGCAACATGCTTAAAATCACGTCTACACCATGCAGTGAAGCATGGTTCAGTCCTCTTGGAGTTGACAGACATTTAAGCCGATAAATTTACACAGTGGAAGAAAATGATGATATGCCAGTTTGGATCCAGAAGCCCTATAGACTGGAAATGCATCGTTTTGGCCAAGACAGCAAGCTCTGAAAGCAAGCATTAAGCACACTTACAGTACAACCAAGTCAGATGTCTGCATCACACTTCCACCCAGTCTGGGTGACTCAAAACACACCACACAGGTGTCCAGGAAAAGTAAGCAGCGCAGAAATGGATATTATTCAAGACTTTATCAAATAGATTTCTTTTAAACCCATCTTCAATTCTTTTACGGTTTATCTCTGAGGTGGGAAGTGGACCTTCTTTACAGATTTGCCTTCTCAGCAATACTGGTGTGCTGGACTCCAAAGCATAGGCAGAAAAATCTCCATGTTTTCACAGAAATAAAGATCTTAGAGGTTTGTTGTGCATCAGTTTGCTAACATCATTTTGGGAATCCTGTTTAAAATTAAGGATATTGTACATATTTGAAAAAATAATACAGTAAGCTAAATTGCAAGACTATTAACATATATTTTTAATTCCTCTGAGGAAAAATATGTTTCTGAAATTAACTTATTTCAAAACACATTATATATTTATATACAAGCAGTTTTATGGTTCATATAGAAATGAGAAATTTCACTTCGCTTTTTGAAGTTACACATGGTGGTTATACTGAACAAATAATATTTGGTGTTATTCATCAGTTCAGAGGCCACTGGATAGGGAATTATGCTGTCCTGCTAGTCTCTATCACTTTTTTCTTTCATCTGATTAACAGCATATTAAATTTTATTTATCAAAAGATTAATCAATGATCAAGAGCTTTGTAAAATTTATATTTTCCCAAACCTAGTGAAAAAATATATAACTTTCCATAATGCCTTCTTATGCATGACTATGACTATGAGCCACTCTCCATCATCTTTGGTAAGTTGTGGGAAACAGGTGAGGTGCCTGAGGATTGGAGGATGGCAAATATCACATTGGTCTATAAGAAGGGCAAGAAGGAGGACCCGGGTAATTACCTTACCTCCATCCCTGGAAAGGTGATGGAACAACTTATTCTTGACACCATCTCTAGACATATCAAGGACGAGGGGGTCATTAAGAGCAGCCAACATGGCTTTACCAAGGGGAAGTCATGTTTGACCAACCTTATAGCCTTCTATGAGCAAGTAACTAGGTGGATGGATGATAGTAGAGCGGTAGATGTGTTTTTTCTTGATTTCAGTAAGGCATTTGATACTGTCTCCTACAGTATCCTCATAGATAAGCTAAGGAAGTGTGGGCTTGATGATCAGGTAGTGAGGTGGATCAAGAACTGGTTGGAAGGAAGAAGGCAGAGAGTTCTGGTCAATGGGGCAGAATCTAGCTGGAGGTCTGTGACTAGTGGAGTCCCTCAGGGGTCGGCGCTGGGACCAGTGCTGTTTAATATTTTCATCAACGACCTGGATGAGGGAACTGAATGTACCCTCAGCAAGTTTGCTGATGATACTAAACTGGGAGGAGTGGCTGACACACCAGAGGGCTGTGTTGCCATTCAGCGAGACCTGGACAGGCTGGAGAGTTGGGCGGAGAGGAACTTGATGAAATTCAACAAGGGCAAGTGGAGAGTCTTGCATCTGAGGAAGAACAACCCCATGTACCAGTACAGGCTGGGGGCTGACCTGCTGGACAGTAGTGAAGGGGAAAGGGACCTGGGGGTCCTGGTGGATGGGAAGATGACCATGAGCCAACAATGTGCCCTTGTGGCCAAGAAGGCCAATGGCATCCTAGGGTGCATTAGAAAGGGTGTGGTTAGTAGGTCAAGAGAGGTTCTCCTCCCCCTCTACTCTGCCTTGGTGAGGTCGCATCTGGAATATTGTGTCCAGTCCTGGGCCCCACAGTTCAAGAAGGACAGGGAATTCAGTCATTCAGTCAGCTGATCGGAGCTAGCCTAGCTAGAGCACAGCCGGCACGCTTCAGCGACGCGAGGGTCAACGGAGATTAGGAAAATCAGAGGGGATAGCGCAGAGACATCGCGATTCCCAACATCTCCCGATCCCCGAAGCCCCAGCAGCCCTTGCGAGAGAGAGGCTGACGTGGCGGGGGGCGTTCCCACGGTGACGGCGACCACTCCCCTGATGCTTGCCTTGAAAAAGCCTTTGAGAGGGCAGCGACCGGTCGCTGCCCCCCGGGCACAGGGAGGAGCAAGCAGGTCGTGTTGCTGGTGTCCCAGACTGCGCACCAATATGGTTGCCTCCAGAAAGAGAGCTTGCAGTAAGGTGACTACAGCAACTCAGACAGAGACCCCGTCCCAGACCGTGGCTGTTCAGGTCTCTGGGTGCAGGGAGTGCCAGAGCCTGCTGCTGCCGGGGGAGGGAGGACAGCATTCCACCTGCGTGAGGTGTGAGCAGGTAGAAGATCTGCTTAGCCTGGTGGCAAGACTTAAGGAGGAGGTTGAGACACTGAGGACCATCAGGGAGTGTGAAAGGGAGATCGACTGGTGGAGTAACTCCCTGGCGGGCCAGTCGAAACGGTTCCAGGGAGATACCCCCCAAAAGGGGAAGGACCCCCTGCCTTCTCACACAGAGGGGGATGGCCCGAGGCAGCCCCTGCCCTGTAGCTGTTGCGCAGAGGTAGGGGACCAAAAAGACGACGAGGGTTGGAAGCGAGTTCCAGTTCGAGGTCGTGGGAAACCCTCCCCCCTTCCTGCCCTGCTTCCCCAGGTGTCCTTCCATAATAGGTTCGAGGCCCTGGATCTTGAAGGAGAGGTAGGTGAGAATGTGGGGCAAGGCCAGCCCACAAGGCCACATAGGAAAAGGGAGTCGACTTTGCACCTCAAGACTGCCTCTGTTAAGAAAGAAAGAAGGGTCATTGTAGTAGGGGATTCCCTTCTGAGAGGAACAGAGGGCCCGATATGCAGAGTTGACCCTCATCATAGGGAAGTGTGTAGTCTGCCTGGAGCCCGGATCAGGGATATCACCAGGGCGCTCCCCAACCTGGTGCACCCGACAGACTATTACCCGCTGCTGGTCTTCCAGACAGGTGGGGAGGAAGCTGCTTCCCGCAGTCTGAGGGGGATGAAGAAAGACTACAGGGCCTTGGGGCGGATGGTGAAAGAGTCTGGGGCTCAAGTGATCTTCTCCTCACTCCTTCCATCTTCCACTGATGTGGGAAGGAATGGGAAGATTCAGTTCATGAACAATTGGCTTCGAGACTGGTGCTACAGGCAGGGCTTTGGATTCTTTGATAACGGCTGGTTTTATAGGGCACCAGTCTGGACAATGACAAGTGAGAAAGGTTTGTCTCACAGAGGGAAAAGGATGCTGGGGCACAAATTAGCAGGGCTCATTTGGAGAGCTTTAAACTAGATTCGAAGGGGGATGGGGTTGTAGCTGGGCTTGCCCCAGTGGGGCAGCGCTCCAGAATTAATGAAGACTGGGAGGCCTCCTACAATCCTAGGGTGAAATCGGTGTGCTCAGCTCGCTCCCTGAAATGCCTGTACACCAATGCGCGCAGCATGGGAAATAAGCAGGAGGAGTTGGAAACCTGTGTTAAGTCAGGAGATTATGATCTGGTGGCAATTACAGAGACGTGGTGGGACAGCTCACATGACTGGAATATAGTCATGGAAGGCTATGTCCTTTTCAGGAAAGACAGGCCAGCCAGGAGGGGTGGTGGGGTTGCTCTTTATGTGCGGGAGGAACTACAGTGCACCGAGTTCTGTCCAGGGACAGATGATGAGCAAGTTGAGAGTCTGTGGGTGAGAATTAAGGGGCAGGCTGGCAGGGGGGATACTGTTGTAGGTGTCTGTTACAGACCACCAGATCAGGGTGAGGAAGTTGACGAGGCCTTCTACAGGCAGCTGAGAGCGGCCTCACAGTCACAGGCTGTGGTCGTTGTGGGGGATTTTAACTTCCCTGATGTTTGCTGGAAGGACCACTCAGCAACCCAGCCACAGTCCAGGAGGTTCCTCCAGTGTATGGATGATAACTTCCTCCTGCAAATGGTGGATGAGCCGACCAGGAGAGGAGCGCTGCTGGATCTCATCCTCACTAACAAGGAGGATCTGGTTGAAGCAGTAAGGGTTGAGGGCTGCCTTGGTTGCAGCGACCACGAGATGGTGGAGTTCAGGATCTTGTGTGGCAGGACTAGTAGAATACCAAGTAGAATTGCAACCCTGGACTTTAGCAGGGCAAACTTTGGCCTTTTCAAGCAATTGCTAGGGGAAATCCCATGGGCAGGGCTGCTTGAAGGTAAAGGGACCCAAGATAGTTGGTTGACATTCAAGGACTGCTTTTTCCGTGCTCAAGATCGGAGCATCCCAACACGTAGGAAGTCAAGGAAGAGGGCCAAGAGACCTGCGTGGCTAAATAGGGAATTGCTGGGTATGCTCAAGTGGAAGAGGAGAGTTTACAGGTCATGGAAGGAGGGGCTGGCCATTTGGGAGGAATATAAGGCTGCTGCTAGAGGATGTAGGAAGGCAGCTAGGAGGACTAAGGCATCCTTAGAATTAAACCTGGCAAGAAGGGTCAAGGACAGCAAAAAGAGCTTTTTTAAATACATGGCAGACAAAACTAACACCAGAGGCAATGTAGGCCCACTGATGAACGGGATGGGTGCCCTGGTGACAGAAGATAAAGAGATGGCAGAGTTACTGAATGCCTTCTTTGTCTCTGTCTACTCTGCTGCGGGCAGTCCTGAAGAGCCCTGTACCCCTGAGACCTTAGATGAAGTCAGGTCGACAGAGCGGTTTGCCTTAGTTGATGAGGAATGGGTTAGAGACCAGTTGAGCAATCTGGACATCCATAAATCCATGGGTCCAGATAGGATGCACCCGCGGGTGCTGAGGGAACTGGCGGAAGTCATTGCTAGACCACTCTCCATCATCTTTACCAAGTCTTGGGAAACGGGAGAGGTGCCTGAGGACTGGAGGAAAGCAAATGTCACTCCAGTCTTCAAAAAGGGCAAGAAGGAGGACCCGGGTAACTATAGACCGGTCAGCCTCACCTCCATCCCTGGGAAAGTGATGGAACACCTTATCCTTGGTGCCATCTTAAGGCATATCAAGGATAAGAGGGTTATGAGGGGCAGTCAACATGGCTTCACCAGGGGGAAATCATGTTTGACCAATCTCTTAGCCTTTTATGAGGAAATAACACGGTGGATGGATGATGGCAGAGCGGTGGATGTGGTCTACCTTGACCTCAGCAAAGCATTTGACACAGTCTCCCACAGCATCCTCACAGCTAAAATGAGGAAGTGTGGACTGGATGATCAGGTAGTGAGGTGGACTGCGAACTGGCTGAAGGAGAGAAGCCAGAGAGTTGTAGTCTATGGGGCGGAGTCTAGTTGGAGGCCTGTAACTAGTGGAGTGCCTCAAGGGTCAGTACTGGGACCGGTATTATTTAATATATTCATCAATGATTTAGATGAGGGAATTGAGTGTACTATCAGCAAGTTTGCTGATGACACTAAGCTGGGAGGAGTGGCTGACACGCCAGAAGGCTGTGCTGCCATCCAGCGAGACCTGGACAGGCTGGAGAGTTGGGCAGGGAGTAACTTGATGAAATATAACAAGGGAAAGTGTAGAGTCCTGCATCTGGGCAGGAACAACCCCAGGTTCCAGTATAGGTTGGGGAACGACCTGTTAGAGAGCAGTGTAGGGGAGAGGGACCTGGGGGTCCTAGTGGACGACAGGATGACCATGAGCCAACACTGTGCCCTTGTGGCTAAGAAGGCCAATGGCATCCTGGGGTGTATTAGAAGGGGGTGGTTAGTAGGTCGAGAGAGGTCCTCCTTCCCCTCTACTCTGCCCTGGTGAGACCCCATCTGGAGTATTGTGTCCAGTTCTGGGCCCCTCAGTTCAAGAAGGACAGGGAGCTGCTGGAGAGAGTCCAGCGCAGGGCAACGAAGATGATTAAGGGAGTGGAACATCTCCCTTATGAGGAAAGACTGAGGGAGCTGGGTCTCTATAGTTTGGAGGAGACTGAGGGGTGACCTTATAAGTGTCTATAAATATATAAAGGGGGAGTGTCACGAGGACGGAGCCAGGCTCTACTCAGTGGCAAACAATGATAGGACAAGGGGTAATGGGTACAAACTGGAACACAAGAGGTTCCACTTAAACTTGAGAAGAAACTTCTTCTCAGTGAGGGTGACGGAACACTGGAACAGGCTGCCCAGGGAGGTTGTGGAGTCTCCTTCCCTGGAGACATTCAAAACCCGCCTGGACACATTCCTGTGTAACATTATCTAGGTGTTCCTGCTCCGGCAGGGGGATTGGACTAGATGATCTTTCGAGGTCCCTTCCAATCTCTAACATACTGTGATACTGTGGTAATTGCTTGAAAGAGTCCAGCGCAGAGCTACAAAGATGATTAAGGGAATGGAACATCTCTCTTACAAGGAGAGGCTGAGGGAGCTGGGTCTCTTTAGCTTGGAGAAGAGGAAACTGAGGGGTGAACTCATCAATGTTTACAAATATGTAAAGGGTGAGTGTCAGGATGATGGAGCTAGGTTTTTTTTCAGGGATGTCCAGTGATAGGACAAGGGGCAATGGGTGTAAACTGCAGCATAGGAGGTTCCATGTGAACATCAGGAAAAATTTCGTTACTGTGAGAGTGACAGATCACTGGAACAGGTTGCCCAGGGGAGTTGTGGAGTCTCCTACGTTGGAGATATTCAAGGCCCGCCTGGACAAGTTCCTGTGTGATGTACTCTAGGTTACCCTGCTCTTGTAGGAGGGTTGGACTAGATGATCTTCTGAGGTCCCTTCCAACCCTTAGGATTCTGTGATTCTGTGATTTTTCCCCCAATAACCTTGGGATGGTAATAATTTTGAGTAGTCTTCCATTGTAATTTTGAAGCATAAATTCATTTTCATAAAATCACTAAGAGTTATGAAATAGATTGCTAACCAAAAAACAGAATTAGCATGGGCTGCTGTGACAAAGCACTTATTGCATCTTTTCTGTTATACTCAATATTTTTCATTTTTGGCTACATATATTATTCCTTTCTTGGTTTAAAAATGCTTGAATACACTGTAGAGTGTGCAGATGACTACTGATGGTGTTACCAGATAAGTATTTTGCAGGTACTACAGTAGTACTTGTCATTTGTTATTTATCTTGATCTTGTCTCTGCTTTCACCATTTTGATGAGAAATACTGTATAACAACCTGGTTAAGATAATGCAATACTTCTAATTGTCTATTTCTCAAACACATGTGCAAAGCTTCCACATATTAATAGTCTAGTATATAAAGAAAAGTAACATACATCAAGTCTTCAAATGTAAAATAAAAGAAACTAACATTTCTTTGAATGTTTAGCTTGCCTGAAGAATTGAAACTGAAAACCAAAGGGCTAGAAGAGATCTCCTGGATAAAGTCCATGCCACACCACAGCTGCTTCATAAAGTCACCTAAACCCATTGTAAAACTAATTC
The DNA here is from genome assembly GCF_028554395.1 of Pezoporus wallicus. NCBI lineage: Eukaryota > Metazoa > Chordata > Aves > Psittaciformes > Psittacidae > Pezoporus > Pezoporus wallicus. Next base: position 140,506 of record NW_026639458.1, on the reverse strand, counting down.
TTTTATTTACCACCCTTTTGTGTTACTACTTTTAGTAGCACCTCTTGATTGTATAAGATGAATGCCAATTTATTTTTTTTTAATTTTTCAAATTAAAGTCATGCCACCTGTCATTCCTCATCTGTGAAGTCAGTCATTTGTTTCTACAAATCAAAATATTATCTCTGTGCAACAAAAAGACAGCTTTCCGTATCAGTCAGTTACTTAAAGAAGTAGCATATCAATAAATCCTGATAAGTAGCCTGTGGGGAATCAAGAATGACATCTCATTCTCCAGATGGGAAGACTGAGAGGGGAAAAAAATATTTAATTTCTAATCCAAACATACTGAAATCAACCTAAAAAATTCATATTTTATTGTCTAAACTTTACTGCATCTACTGATTTACAAGATCAGCAGGCTGCACAGAACAGTTCTCATCTCCAGAGTTCACTTATTGCATATACTCGATGATCTACTAAAAGGTTATGTAGTAACGTTCGAGAGATTATAGATGCTCTGAATGAATTAGATCAGCCTGAGAAGACATAGTGTTCACACTAATCAGTTGTGATAAAGTCTTCTCTCAAATAAGAAGTTTTCCCATGCGCTTTAATATAAACTTTTACATTCATTGGGTATTCCCATAATCTCTAGAATAATTTGCATATCTATCTAATATTTAAGGAGGTATATGATGGCCTCTAGTGGTGCATAGCCGCATGAAAATGCTGAACTGCTGCTTTATTTCCTCCTAGTTTTAAAGATAGTGTGTAAGAAAAACATACATACTCCTGAACTCTATCATATGAATTAAAAGAACAGCAGAATATGGCACACAGCACAGAATGTGAATGTTTCATAGCTTTTTGCCTGCTAACAAACAAAAAACTTCTTCAGCCAACATTATTACAGTAAAATAATTTAAAAAAATTCCAAATCTTCACCATTTCATCTTTTTTTTTTTCTCTTTCCCAGGCTTCTGATCACTCTATACAGTTAAGCTTTAATCTGCTGGTGCTGTCAGTCACTAATTCACTGGGGATACTGCGATACTGAACAAGATACAGTCCATCTATGATTTTCCATATAAAAGATGCTTACAGAGTAGATATTCTTCAGCTTTAATTAGTCCTTCATGTTAAAAAGACTTTCATCATTGCATTTGTGAAGTATTGTAAAGAGAAAAACAGTACTTGGTAAACAAACTCATAACAATGGAAACGCCAAAATAAAATTTTACCGTATTAATTTTACCTTATGAATGACTTCTCATAATCCAGAGAACTGTAAGGTGTCTCACACAGCTGATGGGATTTGCTATCATACTACAGAGTACAGACAGGTAGGCAATTAAAAACTAATACATTCTTTAGCAGGTTTAGTATTAAACAGCTGTGTGTCTGCGCAGCTTCTCTTGAATATATTTGCTTTGTTATTTTTATTTCTACATGACAAACTTCATTTTGTCTTTCAAAATGCTTAGCATAAATGTCAGCACATATAGGTTGAAGTTTTAGGCTGTAATTTAATCCTGAAGAGTTTCATGTACTCTTTGAATTAATATTACAAGAATTCACAGATACTCATTTATTTTTAAGCAGCAATACGTTTTTTTTCTACCAAAGCAATTCACAGTTTCCTGGGAAGTTTCTATACCATGTTTTTAAATATCTGTTAACTAGAAATAAACATTTCTATCCAAGAGAACATGAATTTACAAGAATGTGAAAGGCAGAGCTTCTGATAGCAGTCAGTGTCCTCTACAGCTCTATTTGAAACGAGTGCTCAAAAATCAAGTCATAAGATAGATAACTATTGTAGCTTGTTCCTATGGCTAATGCCATAGAAATTAAAAGATACAGTAAGGCCATTCAAGGGAGCTTCTGAACACACCTCTCTGTTATGCAAACATTTTGCAACAGCATCCTTTCTTAACCTAGGCTATCTGCAGATTCAGTCCTCATGTTCTGTGGACACAAACTTAGGGGGAGAAGGATGTTACAAGGACTTTCTCCTCATTCTGAAAGTTATTTCACAACTATTGTCTGGGAGATGGAAGCCTGCAATGTCACAGACCCTTTTCCTGTGATTTCTGTGTTTTTGTGAGGAAGACTGTTCAGGTACAATCTGTGTCCTTTTCACTGGAAAAAAGCCTCAGCAATGCAAAAGTTGAGAGATTCCTGAAAACTGCATAGACTGGCAATAAGCAAAACCTTTTTGCATCAGAATAAACAGCTGTAGGTGAGGAAATGCCTAATCATATGGTAGGTAACTGATTAGACCCTTACTGTATTAGCTTCTTTTAAGTGTAAATACTAGAAAAGCTGAACAATGTTCTTAAATGCTTCTGGTAAGTTTTGAAGTATATATGTTTTTTTAGCTGTATCTTTTTCCTTGCAGTTTCTCATGTTTCTCAAGGTCTTATGAATTTTCAGTATCTTACTGCCTTTTCAGCTACACACAGATACTTCTGCTACACGGTCCTCCCCCCAAGCACCATGTCCCAAATATCAGGGTTAGCAAACCAGGTTTTCACTGAGCCAAAGTGAGTCTAATAGGTGAAAACCAAGGAACAACCCTTTCACAAGCAGATTTTTTCTCCCACATTCTTCTTCCTCTGCCTCACTCCTGCCCCCAGCATCACATCTCTACTCTCCTGTGCTCTCTCCCTGGGATCTGGATGCCCAACACAGTGTGAAATATTAACTAGATAATGATTTTTATTTCCCTTGCAGGATATCAGAGGAGCTACTAAGAAAACCATTGCTAAGAAGCAGAGTGCAGAGAGTGCCATCACTGTGCAGCAGTGATGTTAATGTACAATGCTATATCTTAATAGCCATCTCAATTGGCTATTAAAATGCAGCACTGCACATTAAAATCACTACCCCACTGCTGCATGAATACTTACCAAAGATGCAGTCCCTGAAAATTACCTTTCAGTTCAATGGAATGTTGCCATGCCAAATGAGCTGTCTTAGCTCGCCTAATTTTCTTCTAAAGAAATAAAACTCTTACTTTTTAATTTTAAATTTACATTATTATGCTGAATGGCATATTCATCCAGGGCAACACATACCGCATGCAATACCTCAGAATTCAATAGCAGAAGTACTCTGAACCTCAAGAAAACCTCAAGAAAATTGTGCTAACTTTGAAAGGAGCTGTTAGTTTCTTTAAAGGATGCCTTTTAAGAGCACCTGCTTGCAGGTATTCGGGAGAACAGGAAAATGTAGCTGGTAAGAGTTTGTTTCTGGAAACTTGAAAGTTATAAAGCAAGTGAAACAGCAAGAGTCTGTTTCTGGAAATTTACAGGTTATAAAGCAAGTGAAATCCAGGAATGGACTACAGTCAAAAAGAGGAAGTGGAGAGGCTGGTAGGCTGTATAATAATGGTGGAAGATGAAGTTTAAAAAAAAGAATTTTGTCTTTTGGTGCAGAGGTGGTTTGGGGAACCACTTTGTCTCATTTTCTGAGTACACAGATTAAGGTGAGAACAAGGAAAGCCACAGAGGCAGCTGTAAAAAGGCAGAGTGAGCTCAGGTTGCTTTCCCTGAGTTATAGTAGATGATAATCAAAAGTCAAGTCAAAGAAGTATCTGGAATATGACAAAAATATGTTTTAATTGCATAAGCTTCAAAATGTAGACAGGGCCTTTGTGCTTCAAATATCTACTGAGCTGAATTGATCTGGTTTGAAAGGTAAAAGCATATCTGTTTGATAGGCTTGAGTATCTTACTGCCTCTTTAGCAACACAGAGCTCCTACACATCTTATGCTGCACAGCCCAGCTCCCACAACCATTCAAGATCTGTCTGATCTCATTTGAAATACAGAACTAGTTAGGGATATTCACATGAAACCAAATTTCTTGAAAGAAGAGCTGATCCATAAACATTATGTTTTAAGTACACTGGGCATCATTAGATTTGCTTAATCTTTTACCTGGATTTCTGATACGTCTGCTAGGGCCCAGAGACAATTGAACTTTTTGGCTTAAGTCAGACCTAATTTATTAGGCTGCCCTGGAGCCAGGGACTGGAAACTGTAGAGCAATAGCCCCAGGGAGTCTGCTAACAGAGCTGAACTGGATATTCAAACCTCGAGGGAAACAGGCATCTAGCCCAGTGGAGTTGACAGTGTTGGCAGTTTCATTACTGGTATCATCTGGGCTACTGACAAGGACATCAGTTTCAACTAAAAATATAAAGGGACAGAAAGTTCCTATTTGTCAGAGAAATCAGGTGTGTGATTTTCTCAGATTAGGCCCTCAAAGTCCACAAATGTGCAAACTAGATTTGCCTTTTTTTTGACAGCTCTACTGCAAAACTGATCCTTGTTTTTCTTTTCAAGTCTTCCTATAAGAATATAAAACTGATCAAGCTGTAAAAAAAGACATCCAACCAAACAAAAACACTTTCTGAACTACTCGAATGCACAGGATAATGGTTTATATAATCTATTGCTAGAATTTGCAAATATCTGCTATTACAGTTCAGTAAAATTAGGAAAATGTTGTATAATTAGCTCTTCAAATAGAAAAAGCAAAAACACTGTTCTGCAGCAGAGATCATTCTCCTCCCTTTTTAGTTCTTGACATTCTCCATCAGTCTCCAGAAACACAGTAACACATCAGACTGCAGTGACATTCCAGCCTACGCAAGAGCGTGGGAGCAAGCTAAGAGTATGCAGCTCAAATGCGCTCAAATGGAAGAAAAAGGTTTGGCCGGTAAAAAAGTTCCATAGAATTTTGATCTTCACAGAATGGCTGAGGTCGGGTGGGACCTCTGGAGATCATCTGGCCCATATCCCCTGCTCAAGCAGGGCCACCAAGAGCTGGCTGCCTACCACCTTTCACTGGGAGATACTTCTTGCCCTCATATCTTGGTTATCCTTATCAATCTCAGTTCAGAAAAGGCAAATACTTCTGAAATTAAGTGTGTGTAAAGGTGGAAATAGTCTAACAGACTCTTGGCTGGACTCCCCATTACCCAGCACCAAAGCCTGCATGACTTCAGGAAAGGGTGACACTTGCCACACGTAACTGTCCAGCTGTCAAAGGAGAGACTAAATGAGCATCTGCCTTTACAACAAAAATAAGTCTTTCTTAACAGCTTCTATGTAGAAAGGAACACTGTGCTGCATCATGCCCTCCCCTCCTCTTTTTCTTTTCTCCTTTGTATTGTGCTTTAAATAACCTGAGCCATTGCTTTATGCAACACCAATAGTAAGCACCAGGAAGATACTGCACTGGTGACCTTGGATTTTCCAGCCCATTACTCCTGACTGGTCTCCACAAGACTGCTACATTGCCACCTGCCACACAACACCTCCTCCAATGTCGTGAGGATGTCAAACTCTGATCGCGCTTTCCCTGGTCCTACGCCCTTCGTGTCAAGGAGCTTTTTCTGTCGATCTGCGAATAGAAGGTGATACAGGGCTGCCAGTGTGCTAAGGATCCTTCCTTCCTCCTATGCCCATGTTTCTCACTTATCTGATAGGAGGCGTAGAAGAAAAGAAAGGAATATGAGGGGAAACACTTCCATTTTCAGCCTCGTTAAACGAGTATTTCGAATCAACAGATACTGCAAACTTTATAGACAAATCAGAAGTCTAGTAAGTATTACAATTTTAAGTATTTTTTTCAGACCGAAACCTAGATACTTGCAATGCATAAAGATGCATAGACAGCCTGAATGATTACATCCAGAAAAAAACAGGTCAAAACACTGTCCTCTCCACTTGCAGCAATTTTTACACACAAGCCATATTTGAAATAATTAGATTAGTTTTTTTGCCTTTTTATTCCTACAAAAGCAGCTGACAGACTACCCAGAGACCCTAAAGAAAATTGCCTCAGGGGAAGACAAAAGCTGTCAACATCAAGCTGCAAAGATCTCTTTGAGGAGGAAAACAAATTCCCAGCAAGAGAAGTTGATATGCTCACTGATGAGCTGCTCAAATATGAAACACAGACACTTGGAGGGAGCCTGCTGCAAACACATCCATAGAAGAAACAGAACATTTGGCAAAAAATTTGGCACAAGAAAAATGAAAACTGTAAGCAAGCATAAGGATGCAATGGAGCTAAGGCAATGCTGGCATGCTGTACAGAGAAGAGGAGCTGAAGGGAAAGCAAATATGCCTAGCAAACTAAATACAAAAACATGTGCTGACTGGCAACACCAGCTACAAGCCCTGGCTACTACCGGCAAGTAGTGATGCTACTCAATTCAAGTGTTAAGCAAGCATTTTATGTCACACAAAAAAATGTGGTAGATCTGTTGGTATTATTGTATTTTATCAAACTAATACAACAGCAACAACAAGAATGGTTTGATAACCTACCCCAGAGAGCTAGTAGAAAATTTTGTTTCAAAAGCTTTTTTGGTTCCTACAATGAATTTCCCACAAAAACATTTATTGCAGGCATTGTTAATTTTTGTTTAAACCCTTCAATTTCCTACTAGAGTGTGGAAAAATAAAACAAATCATTTAGACCTGTTCAGGTAAATTTCTCCTTTTGGTTGAGCTTCTTGGCTGAATCTGACATTCCATGAGAGCAGTATATCTTGAGATATTTAAATACTTCAGCAAAATTGAAAAGTAAAAATATGAACTTTGCATGCTCTTAAGGTCATAAATTGAGCCCATAATGATCTAGTGACATCTTTATTAGAATACTTGAGTATTGCTGTGAACAATTATTTAGAAATTCTTTGTCAACTTATGTACCCTATTTATTCCCATATTCTAGTGGAAACAGAAAAATCTTGGCACCCTTTAGAGGAGTGCCCCAGACAAGCCATTCAGCCAAGAAAGGGGGAAGTTTCATTTCTGTTTTAGGAACTTGAGTATTCTCTGCAGTCAGATGGTCCGGTGAAAAATGGGGAATCATCAGAGTCCACAAGTCAAAACTTCTATATGAATGTAGGTATCCAGCATGTAATTCAAAAATAAAAATACCTCCCCTGTACTTCTACAAACATCAGGGAAGCCGCATAAAACCACCACAACACACAAGGAATTAATGAAAGCAATAATATGTAAAAATACTTAATCTATGTAATTTGATCCCTTTTAGCTGTTTTATAAAGTAATTCAGGCAGAGCTAAGATAATAATTCCACTACAGACAATAAGGCAGTCATAAAACAGGGCAGGTAAAGCTATGACAATAATGAAATGATCTAAGTAAAGCCTATTATCTTCATTAATTTTCACTCACTTTCCACCACAGTGGGATGATATTAACTTGCTAATATCTTCTATCCTATTCAAAAAGAAATGCATCCCTTGAGCAAATAAGTTAAATTATTAATTGCTTTGTATCAGGATTTATAAAATAATAATTATGAATGTGTGCATAAAGTTGCAGTCTTTAGATGAAATTGTGACTGATGGCTGTTTCAGAGAGTATTCCTGTCTGTTACTTTAGATAACTCTGAAATCTGCTGAGCACCTTGAAAAGGCCAAATATTGTTTCATAAAATGCATCTGTAAAAAAGTTGAGTCATTTTACTAAACTAATCTATTGCTATATTTTTTTAGATATACTTAAGACTTTTTTTTTTTTTTTAGTAAAGCATGCTGTACAGGTAGAATTGTCACTATCAGTTTATTCTGTTAAACTTAATAATGGCTCTGCCATACCTAAAGGAACCAACAAGAAATGACTTACAGTTTTGCCTAACAGTTGTGACTGTGGCTCAAAACCAGTTTCTAGGATGAAGTAATCGGTTGCCATAATCCTTCTGTGGAAGCTCTAATACCCTCCTCCGAGAATTCAAGAAGATGAACTTGATTGAAGCTATTCACTTCAGGTTTCAAAAACACTTTACCAATAAATGGAAGACGGTAGAAGTCAGTAGGCACAAATCAAAGATCTAAACCCATGTCTTTTCATACGCAGTTAGACCAAAAATGTTGCAAACATGGGATCTTATTGTTCATACAGGAAAATATTGCCTTCTGTAATATTTCTAGGACCTGGGAATTCTCTTACAAGGACGTGTAGTGATAGGACAAGGGGGAATGACTTTAAGGTGATAGAGGGTAGATTTAGATTAAGTACTAGGAAGAAATTCTTTGCTATGAGAGTGTTGAGGCACTGGCACAGGTTGCCCAGAGAAGCTGTGGCTGCCCCATCCTTGGCAGTGTTCAAGACCAGGTTGGACAGGGTTTGGAGCAACCCGCTCTAGTGGACAGTGTCTGTCTGTGGCAGGGGGTTGGAACTGGATGAGCTTTAAGGTCCCTTCCAACCCAAACCATTCTGTATTTCTATGATTTATGCCCAAGAAAATCTACCGCTTCCTATGTACATGCAAAGCTACAGGCAGCATTTAGCTGTGTGTTTTTTTCACATGCTTTGAAGTCAGTTATTTTAAAGGCAAAACCAAAAAGATGAACCAGGCTTTAAAAAAGTTCTCAGATTGTCATAAGAATCTTTAGAACACCAATTTCTTTCATCTTTGTTTCATTATTATCCACAACCCTCATTTATTATCCTTTTAGTGACTTCCCAAAGAAAGTGTATGCATTTGGGTGAAGCACATATAAGAAACAAACAGACCAATTTTACTCAAAAGATCACTCAGCAAATTAAATTTTCCCTATAAATTGTAAAACCTGTGATAATACTATAAAAGCTACTAAAATCCTCAATCCTTACAAGACCTACTTTAGGACAGCACAAAAAGCTGTTTATTTATATGAACGCAAGAGGAAAAACCACACCAAAAGTCCACTACAAACTCAATTTCTTCATAACTTTATAAGTAAACTGCATAATGTATTCCTCAAAAGTCTCCATGGAAGAACTGGTCCAGCACAGAAAGTGAAAACCAAAAGCAGTATACCAAGGCATAACAGTAATCAGCAACCATATGTTTCAAGTATTTTTAATGGCCTCAATCCAGTGATACAACTGCAGTCAAATTCAAATGACTTAAACTGAGTTAACGAGAAATGTGACTATAGGAACGTGAAGCCTCTCATCAAGATCCGCTTGCAGCAGATTTTAAAGGGTTTAACAAACTCCATATTCGATATATTAGAAAAAAGATCACCAGAGAGTTCTGTAAGATGTTAAATTCTATTGCAGATTCCACTAAAACACGAGAGACTAGAATCAAGATAAATTTCAACTTCAATAACTATAAAAAGACTTAAATCTGTCACTGTGAAAGCATACAAAATAACAAAAAGAATCACAGGAGACATGAGAATTATGATTTCAAGGCAAAGCACACATTCAATGGACCCCAACAGACTAAAGTAGATTTAACTGAACAACAACATAAATCCAAACCAGAAAATTATACATGTCCCAACACATTTTAAATTCATAGTATTGTTGTTTTTATTGTTGATTAATTCAAAAATATCCAAATGTCAACACCTTTAAAAACAAAAATAGAAAACAGAAAGGAAATTCTGCAGCTGTCTCTAACATACTAAAACTTCCAATACCAATATTAGAGATCAAGACTTAATTTTGTCTGGAATCTTACTCAGCAAGATTGGCAGGGGGGAAGACAGCAGGTAAAGGAAGTAACTACCATAATGTATCAGAATCTGATTTAAATTGCACTCTAAGTTACATGCATTCAATTCAAACCCAGACATACCAGTGACATATATTCTTCAGAGCACATCAGAGTGATGACCCTGTTTATTTGCATTTAGGGAAATAATGCACAATAAATGTTCCAAAGATACTCTTGATGCAAAGACAACTGAATGAATCAAGTCCTTACTAAAACTTCCAGAGCCATAAATTTCGTACAACTACAAAACTTGGATGAATAATTCTGGTTTCTCTCATAGGTTTTGCTACCTTTAGTGTAAGGGCTCGGCTCTCATTTCAAGAATTTAGACACAGTAACTTAGAGAGGACTATGTAAGTGGAATAAAAATATTTATCACTTTTGAAAATCTAGTAACATGTCCTTGTATAGGATCAAGAGTTCTAATTTGTTTGTTCCAGGAGCTGGTATTCCCCAAACAGGTAGTACAAGAGACAATGTAGTAGGCAAATATGGGCTCAGACAATAGCTTAAAATATAAAATAAAGTTAGTAATGAAGATTTGCTTCAGAACAAACCATATCCAGTTAAGTGAGTTACTGAAACAATTCTCTATTCTGTCCCATGTATAATGGGCTGAAGCTTTTTACTACTGGGACCTGGTCTCCAGAATGAAAACTCTTCAAATGATGATTGTGTAACACAAACAAACCTTCCCCCAACAACCCCCCCAAAAAAGAAGAATAAAAAGAAAGAGAATTCAGACAACTCTGGCTGTACATCTTCTCTATGATTATACCTGATCTGAGCAGCCAGAAAGGGAATTTGGGCCTCTGTTTCCATTTACTGAAGTGCAACTCCCCTTAAAGGCATTGGAAGTAAAGCCTGAGAGACAGAGGGCAAACAAACTCCTCAGTTACATTACAGATTACTCCCATCATTGATCTTAAAGGAACACAGAATCAGGGAAGCTGTTACTGAGGATGAGCCTCCGAATATAAGTTGGCAGCTGAATTTTCCTAAAATTGCCATAAGACACACAAGTCCCTGACAGCTTCTTCACCAGCTGAAAATATGAATGGGAAATTACATGGTGGAAGCTGCTGCTGAAGAATTGCAGTAAACATGAATGATAGCACATATGTAATATCATGATACTATACACACAAAGCTCCTCTGAAAAAGTGGGAGGAAAGAAAATGAAAGAATCCAGCATCAGCAACAAATACAGAAATTGTTTGGTTTTTTTTTTTTATCAAAATATCAAAGGAAGTCAAGTGATGAATTTCAAAAGGGAATTTTGCTTGGCTAGGGAGAATCTAAATAAGAAATTAATAGTTGGTCAACACTTTCATTTTTCATTAAATACTTCATTAACAAAAATAACAGCAAAAAAAATTTAAAATCCTTCCTTCCTTCTTTTTCACATTCTGCATTCTGAACGGAATGAAAACCTGCCTGAAAATTGCGAATTCTCTTAATGCTGCTATTTTGCATTAATGTATTATAGTAGCCTTAAATTATCATAGTGGACAAACTAGCTGAGCTGGCTTGCTTTCAATCCTGGTGTTCCCAAAGGGAAAATGCTGCTTGTTAAAGCTAAAATCTCCTAACGTTTTTCTGACTGAGATGTAGAGATTTTTTTTAAAGCATTAACAATGTTCTACTATCCCAGTATAATGTTTGCACAAGCTAAGGACTGTTACCATACAATAACAAAATACACAAACTAATGCAAATGCATTACCTGCTAAGAAACAAGCATCTTCCTCACACTACATTTCAAAAGCAAGTACGCTGTCTCAAAGACAGTTTATTTTCATGGGGCCTTATGAACTACTCCAACTCCACTTGACACTTTTTCATACCTGGAAATTGAAGTATTGGAAGTCAATATTTACTAAGTGATGCTCAAGAAGAACTTGGCAGCACCGTTGGCTTTGGCATGAGCTGTGCCTTTGTTGCAAGAATAGCAGAACTGCTGGTGCAGAACAGCAGCTTTGGAAGGAAGCAAGCAAGAACACCCACAGACCGCTTTCAAAACCTGGGATTTGTCTTTTTAGGGACTATCTAGATCTGCATTGATTCAGTCAATAGATTTTTAAAATCAATATAGCACTCAGTTTCCTGGATGCCCATCAATAAGAAGTCCCTAGCACTCTGTGGGAAGGAAGACTAAAAGATAATAAAGTAACTAAAATGGAACTAGAACAGAATGTGGGTGTTTAGTATAATAAGTATGCTTTGACAGGAATGTAAGCAGTTTGCAGAAAGTATTCAATTTGACTGGCATAAATCTCTTGGAAGGAAATTAACAATGCAAACTATTTAAAGGAATATGAGAAATACAATCTAAGCATATTGGATACCCATTAAAGACTGAATTATTTAAAACCCACTGTACAGTATGACCCAACAGTCCTCAAATCTACTAATTTTATTTGGGTCATTTATTTCCATCACAATTTAATCAAAGAAGTAGTTACAGAGCAGGATTGACATGTCTGTATAAATCATACTATGAATTAATGGCCAAACAACAATAGTAAGTGTTCATCGGTCTATAGAAAGAGAACTTATGTGTCTTTTATACTGGAATATCTGCACTGGCCTGGGAACTTTCTGCTTCATGTCTCAACAGCCTCATTTTTTGATTATGAGTCAAACTATGTTAATTATAACAGTGGGAGAAACATGAGGTTACTGGCAGGAGTATAGAATCTATTTCCTTTTTCCTGAAAAAGATTTTTTTTTTTGCCTTCTTTATTATTAAAGAGCAATAACCCAAAGAGATTGCTAACCTTATCAGCCATCCATTTTACTGTCTCAACAAATTCTATATTAAATATTCTCATTTTTCTGGGTAGGAAAACCACCTACTTAATAGCCATGAAAGCTTGACTGGCTATCAGAATATTCAATCACTTGCTTTTATTACTTGCAGAGTATTTCTAAACAAACAAAATAATAAACAAAATCAAACAACACCTATATTTACATAAAGATCAAAGCTAAATTTATTAAAAAAGTCTATATGTCCATCTAATAATTTTTCAGACAGATTCCAAAAAAAAACCTGTGTACTCCAAGAGATTTCTGAAGGTTGTTCTTTACAGTGCTACTGCAACATCAAACAAATTCTCCCAGAGGAAGGTGGGAACAAAGGAGGAAGAGAAGCTAGTAAAGTCATAATCTTTGCTCACTGAGCTTCTGGTGAAAGATGATAAAATACTAACTCTCAAAATACAGATGGAAGACATCTCCAGGGAAGGATCTAGGTTAAGTAAGGACCAAAACATTTGCAGGAATGACCATCAGGTGATTTGTCTCATACCCACAGAAGCAGTAAACCTGAAGCAGTCTCTCATTAGCTGTCCCATCAGATTACTGTTGATGAATATCAGAACTGAAACATGTTGATTAAGAAACATGTTATTTTCCTGCTTCACCGATCTTAAATGTTTGGAATGCCAGATTAAAATAATGCAATATTGTATTTAATAATCTAAATTGATAACTGGGATTTACCTGCTGTTCCAAATAAGAAATTCTTTGTGACAGAATATAATATGCTAGAAATACTATATCCACATTTTCTTCAAATTACTGTAGAATAACAGTTACACCTATTTTTAAAATAATATTACATACATGTTAATTTTAATTTCTCCAAAGTCAAGTAAATCAGGCAACATGTGCACTTCCTGACCTGTCATGTCATGCACTCAGCTATAAACATTTTACAGTTACTATGCTTAATTAGCAAACAGGGAACATGTATTTCATACAAACTCTTCTTTAGAGAGGTATCTGTATACTTCGTTTATATTAACTGGACTAGGATAGGGCAGAAACATGCCAGTCAAAGGGGAACTGAATGACGCAAGATTCCCAGAGAATGCATTACATTTCAAGTCTTTGTACTTTTCCCTTTTCAACAGGTTGTCTGAAATATTTACTTTAAATAAACTACTTGATATTGAATTATATTTCCCTGTTCCATAAAGTTTCCGTGAACAGCAACCCTGCAAGAAAACCCAAAATATATGCAGAGGGATCATTCCTTTCTTGCCTAATACTTCTGTCTTTTTTGTGTCTGGTGGAAAATCAGTGCAAGAAAGGGGTGTCAAATTCTACTCTTTTTTTTTCTCTTGTTCAAAAAAAAAAAAAAAAAAGAAAGAGAGAAATGGCAAAATAAGTCACAAGTTTTCTGAAGAAACAGTTGGATTCCTGTACAAGGAATGGACCAAGATTAAGATACAAGCTTGAAACTATGGAGAAATCTCTGTTAAAAGGAAGAATCCATGATGTTCAGTGTTGCAGAGTTGCCTAAATACCTTTCCAAGTTAAAAGTTTCTCACAGAAAAATATTCTTTATGCTCAATGGGCATCTGAAATAATCACAGTGGAATTCTAGTATTTATTAATTTATTCATTACTCCCTATTCTGTAATAACAATAAAGACATCAGAACAAAATATACCATTTTACAAATGCTTTAAAAAGACAGTGACCCAATTTGAACTGACACATTAAGGATAAGCAAATGAACTTCTACATGCTATTTGTAGTTCCTATGGTTCCCAAGCTGCCACACACAAAGGCTGCTACAGTACTCCAGCTCAGCAGACTACTCTATAAAAACACATCTGTTATCATCATATTAATGAAAAGGCTTTTCTAGAATATACATTAACATGCTAATATAAAAAAAAATATTTTTAACCTCTCTTATATTTCAAGCAATTTTTTGACAAAGAATTAAAAAATAAAATGTGATCTGGGATGAGAAATCTACAACCTCGGCAAATATTCAGTATTTTCTGATTTAGTGTGTCTGGGTGCACTTGGAAATTTAACGTAATCTAATGAAGATAGGCTTTTTAGTTCTACTTGGGAATTCAACCATCAGAGTACAAACTGAAGTAGTTACCTCTGTATACCTATAAATTGTACTAGTGAGTCCAGTTATTTTAACAGGTAAGTTCTTTTAACTGTTTTTGTACTTAGCTCCAACTGCTCTTAGTAAAGGAAACCTTACCCTTAACTCATAATAAGATTTTCTACCTAAAGCTGTACTGCTGCTGACCACATACTTTGTAGCATCAGGAAAACTTGATTAGTTTAACTGGGACCACAGCAGACAAGAAAATAATAAATACTTTAAGAAGTGATGATCAGCTTGACAAATATGTGCTTGCTATGACTTTTGTGACTTTGCTATGAAGAAAATAGAATCACAGAATCATAGAATCATTAGGGTTGGAAAGGACCTTAAGATCATGTAGCTCCAAACCCCCTGCCATGGGCAGGGGCACCTTACACTAAATCATATCACCCAAGGCCTCGTCCAACCTGGTCTTGAACACTGCCAGGGATGGAGCATTCACAACCTCCCTGGGCAACCCATTCCAGTGCCTCACCACCCTAACAGGAAAGAATTTCCTTCTTATATCCAACCTAAACTTCCTCTGTTTAAGTTTTAACCCAATACCCCTTGTCCTGTCACTACAGTCCCTAATGAAGAGTCCCTCCCCAGCATCCCTATAGGCCCCCTTCAGATACTGGAAGGCTGCTATGAGGTCTCCACACAGCCTTCTCTTCTCCAGGCTGAACAGCCCCAATTTCCTTAGCCTGTCTTCATATGGGAGGTGCTTCAGTCCCCTGATCATCCTCGTGGCCCTTCTCTGGACTTGTTCCAACAATTCCATGTCTTTTTTATGTTGAGGACACCAGAACTACACACAATACTCCAGGTGAGGTCTCACAAGAGCAGAGTAGAGGGGAAGGATCACCTCCTTCGACCTGCTGGTCACGCTCCTTTTGATGCGGCAAGCGCACGCTGCTGGCTCATGTTCATTTTCTCATCAACCAACACCCCCAAGTCCTCCACAGGGCGGTTCTGAATCTCTTCCCTGCCCAACCTGTAGCTGTGCCTAGGATTGCTCTGACCCAGGTGTAGGACCTTGCACTTGGCATGGTTAAACTTCATGAGGTTGGCATCAGCCCACCTCACAAGCATGTCAAGGTCCGTCTGGATGGCATTCCTTCCCTCCAGCGTATCAACCGAACCACACAGCTTGGTGTCATCGGCAAACCTGCTAAGGGTGCACTCAATCCCACTGTCCATGTCAGCAACAAAGATGTTAAACAAGACCGGTCCCAACACCAATTCCTGAGGGACACCACTCGTTACTGGTCTCCAGCCGGACATTGAGCCATTGACAACTCTTTGCATGCCGCCATCCAGCCAGTTCTTTATCCACTGAGTGGTCCACCCATCAAATTGATGTCGCTCCAATTTAGAGACAAGGATGTTGTGTGGGACAGTGTCAAACGCTTTGCACCAGTCCAGGTAGATGACATCAACTGCTCTACCCCGTCCATCAGTTCTGTAGCCCCATCATAGAAGGCCACCAAATTGGTCAGGCAGGATTTCCCCTTCGTGAAGCCATGCTGGCTGTCACCAAGCACCTTGTTGTTTTTCATGTGCCTTAGCATGCCTTCCAGGAGAATCTGCTCCAAGATTTTGCCAGGCACAGAGGTGAGACTGACTGGTCTTTAATTCCCCGGGTCATCCGTTTTCCCCTTCTTGAAAATGGGGGTTATATTTCCCTTTTTCCAGTCATCGGGAACTTCACCTGACTGCCATGATTTCTCAAATATGATGGCCAGCGGCTACGTAACTTCATTCGCTAGCTTCTTCAGGACCTGCAGATGGATCTCATCAGGACCCATGCACTTGTGCACATTCAGATTTTTAAGATGGTCTCGAACCAGTTCCTCTCCTACAGTGGGCCCAAGGTCTTCATTCTCACAGTCCCTGCATCTGCCTTCAAAGACTTGGGTGGTTTGGTCAGAGCCTTTGCCAGTGAAGACCAAGGCAAAGAAGTCATTCAGAACCTCAGCCTTCTCCAAATCCTGCGTAGCCAGTTCTCCTGAGAGCTTCCTGAGGGGGCCTACATTCTCCCTAGTCTGTTTTTTATTTGCTATGTACCTGTAGAATCCCTTGCTGTTATCTTTAATACCTCTAGCTGAGTTTAATTCTAACTGAGCCTTAGCTTTCCTAACCCGGTCCCTAGCTTCTCAGACATCCCCGTACTCTTCCCAGGCCACCTGTCCTTGCTTCCACTTTTTATAAGCCTGTTTTTTCCCTCAATTTTTCCTCAGCAGCTCCTTATCCATTCAAGCAAGTCTCCTAGGCCTCCTCTTGCACTTCCTTCTAGTTGGGCTGCGACACTCCTGAGCTTGTAGTAGATGATCCTTGAATATCAACCAACAGTCTTGGGCCCCTCTGCCCTCTAGGGCTGTATCCCATGGAACCTTCTGAAGCAGGTTCCTGAAGAGTCCAAAGTCTGCTCTCTTGAAGTCCAGGGCAGTGAGCTTGCTGCACACTCTTCTCACTGTCCTCAGGATCTCAAATTCGAGCATCTCATGATCGCTGCATCCAAGGCTGCCCTGGAGAGTCACATTTCCAATGAGCCCTTCCCTGCTGGTGAGCACGAGGTCAAGCATTGCACCTCTCCTTGTCAGCTCCTCTGTTACTTGCAGAAGGAAGTTGTCTTCTACACAATCGAGGAACCTCCTGGATTGCTTGTGCTGGGCCGTACCGTCCTTCCAACAAATGTCAGGGTGGTTGAAGTCACCCATGAGAACAAGGGCCTGTGAGCGTGAGGCTTTTCCTATCTGTCTACGGAGTGCTTCATCCGCAGGTTCTCCTTGATCAGGTGGTCTGTAACAGACCCCAACAGTAATGTCTCTCATAGCTATATTCCCTTTAACCCTGACCCACAAACTCTCTGTGGACTGCTCACCTGTCCCCAGACAGAGTTCCATACTCTCCAGCCTATCCTTAACATAAAGGGCAACTCCCCCTCCCCGCCTGCCAGGCCTGTCTTTTCTAAAGAGCCTGTAACCTTCCATTCCAACACTCCAGTCACAGGAGCCATCCCACCATCTTTCTGTGACGCCTATTATATCATACCCCCGTAGACGTGCACACATCTCTAATTCCTCTTGTTTGTTCCCCATGCTACGGGCATTTGTATAGAGGCATCTGAGCCGAGCTCCAAATGAAGCCGGCTTATTGGCTGGAGCAGCTGGGATATCTCTACATTGCTCCAAGCATTTATTATAGGTTCTGGCAACTGACTGGGTGTGTTGGGATGGAATGATGCCTCCCTCCCCCAACACATCTAGTTTAAAGCCTCCTTGACTAGTCTGGCAAGCCTCCTACCAAAATTGCTCTTTCCCTTCTTTATAAGACCAGCTCCACCAGCCCCCACTAGACCTGCCCTACAAGCTTGGGTCTTGTGTTTAAGACACCCAAACTCAACACTATGACACCACCTTTTTAACCAGTTATTAACCTGGATAATCCTCCTAGCTTTTTTTAGGTCTTCCCCTGTACCCTGGAGAATTGATGAAAAGACCACCCTAACCACCTCCACCGGGGCTCTGTAGTCCTTCTTTATGTTCCCCAGGCTACTACTATCTATATCCCTAGCGCTCACATGTATCACCAGGAGTGGGTAATAGTCCGTGGGACTTACTAGAGCAGGCAGCCTCTCTGCCACATCCCTGATCCGTGCCCCCAATAGGCAACACACTTCCCTTGAGAGGGGGTCTGGCAGGCAGACAAGTGCTTCTGTCCCTTTCAGTGTAGAGGCCCTACTACTACAACCTGCTGCTTTTTCCTGGCAGCATCAGTAGAGATCTTCTTTAGCAGTGCATCAGCTGGCTGTTTCTGGCTCAAGTGCGTTTCCTCATTAGCCCCCTGCAGGACAGCAAAGGGGTTCTGCATGGGGACAGGGGATTTAGGGGGAAGCCCCTTGCTTTTGGTTGTCCTTTTCCTCCTTTTTTTTTTTTTTTTTTTGTCACTAATTCCCAGCTTCCCATGTTAACGGCCTCCTTCTTTCCTTCATGAGCTAGACGGGAAGCTTGAGGCCCCTGCACAGTTTGGGCCAGGAGCAAGCATTCCTGCTTCCTCTCAGCTTCCCTGACATCTCGCAGTCTATTAATAGCATCCCGCAGCTCAGCCACCTGCTGCAGGAGGACCTCCACCAGGGAACACGGAGTGCAGCCCTGCCCATTGTGCACCCTCCCCTCACCAGACCAGCGCAGGCACTCTCTACACCCCGAGCTCTGCACTGCAGCCTCCCCTCTCATCGGCTCTGTCTGGGTGCCTACGCTGGCCACCGCCGGGGCACCCAGAGCAGAGCTCCCGGGCCGGGCCCTGATCATACGACGAGTGCTCACCATCCCGCGCAAACTGCCACGCAAACCGCTCTGTTCACCGCTCTCCTGGTCGCCGCGATCCCCGGGGCAGGTTTTTACCCAGTCAGGGCTGGTGCCGCTCCTCCTGGCTCCGCCCCGTGTGAGTCAGCTGCTCGCTCTCGTCAGCTGAGCTGCCGGCTCCTGGGCAGGTCCTGTCGAGGACTTGAGGCTCCCTCGGTGGCTCTTGTCGCTCTGAGTTGAGGCTCCTGGACGCTGATCTCTCCCCCCCCCCCCGGTGTTGAAGGCTTCCTCTCTCGAGCTACTCACCTCAACAACTGACCAGCAACGGTTGGTGATGCCCGGTTTAAATCTGCCGCCGTTCCTCCTGGCTCTGTCCCCTAAATGATACGTAGTTTCTAACCTTCTTGAAAATCATGTAGAACAAGTTACCAGTCAATGAATAAGGAAAGACAAGGTGTTTTAATTGGCAGGCAGATACTGCCTGATCATCCTTATTTAAGTGCATTTTAGGTAAGAGATGCACATCTAATGTAACACACAATATGTGCAAAGAATTCCAGTAGACACACTGCAGTTCTTATCTGATCCTTGATCTTCATAAAATAGAAACTAGATAAACCTAGATTAATCTAATAGGTTGCCCTGAAATTCAGATACCGAGGAATGCTTTGCAAATTCGAAGACTTATTACAAATTAAAATAATAGAGATTTTGATACAAAAATAGTTGTGCCAGGTAATTAGCATTTAATTTACAGTGCTTACTCTGTCTTCTTAATTGTAATGTAAGGGTGTTGATTCTCTTTATGGAGTTCATTGTTACAGCTCATGAAAAACTTCAACGTGAAGAATGGAATTACACATATAATATTGATGGGAACAGAGGATCAAGTGCTGTACAAATATGAGATATATGTCAAGATATTCACTAAATAGACCTTCAGAACAAATAACCAGAAAAGAATGTTCTAAATAATGAAGGGTATTCTTCTTTAAGTAGCACTTTATGTCATAAGTTAGGTTAGCTTCCCAAGTGACAAAGTTCAAGTACCAAGAAGATTCACCTTGGAAAATGTCGTTGTGTTTGAACATTAGGTTACTTTCAAAAGATATCCTACAGCCCTAGTATAGCACCAGAATATCGTGTTCTCACCTTGTATCTAATTCTTTGTTCTTTTCATGTCTATTTATCCTGCAAAAACACTTCTTAGTTCCAGCTGGTGTTAAGGGGACTGTATAGGTCAAAAGACAGAAACCTTCTGAAGCTGAATAAAACCTTGACATTAAGCAACTGAATGCCTAAAGGATACAGTATATATGGAGAAGAAGAAAAAAAAAGTCTCTCTATACATTTTGTATTTTCCATATTCCCATAAACCCTGAACAATACATATCTCACCAATTGTACTAATTGTCACCAATATAATGCCAAATTTATTCACTACTGGGAACAATTTTAAAAATTTTTACTTTTTTTTATAAGTACTTGATCACTGTTTTTCTTCATTTGTTATTGTAGCACAACCCCCCAAGTTTTCTTTCAAATGAGATAGGAATATATTTCAAAGATTACAATTAAAGAATCAACTTCCAGTTCTGTGAACGTTAGCATAGATGTGCAGTGTAAGTACAGGGTAACCACACAGACACCAGAGAGCTGCTCATCTGAGGCCAAAAGTTTCCTACCACAAACCCCTAAGTGACAAAATGCAAGCCAAACACTTTCTATCAGAATTACTTATATGCACGCATATCTACAGGGAAGAACTAATCATGTATAGAAAACTACTGTGAGGAATAAAACCCTAATCACAATTTATGCCCACATTATAATTTCTAAAACACTTATTTTCAAATGTAATACAGTGCAGTACATAATATTTTATTAGGAAATGCTTGCTCAGAGCTAAATATAAACAGAGTACAAAATATGTATTAAAATGTCATTAAAATGTTACTATATTAAAGTATTAGTTAAAATTATACAATGAAAGCATAGATCATAATTTGACTTAGACAACTGGTGGAAAATATTTTGAACAAATGAAATATATTTATGTGAAAGACCACTCAAATGCTAACTGAAAATAAATATTGAAAGGAACAAACTCATTTTTAAGAGCAAGCTCTAGAATATATTTTAATTTTTACCCCAATTATCCTTTTCTGAGATTAGCCTCTGAATACATGCTTACCCAGTCATCATCTTGTGTAAAGATTAATCTCTAATAACACAAACAAATGCCAAGACCAGTCCTTACTTAATTAAATATCAATCAAACATTGAAGAAAAACTGGGAAATTCCTGAAAAAATCTATGAAAAAGGTCTCTAACTAGTATATATCAAAAACTGCTGCTTCTTTCTTCATTCAGAATTTTTGAGAAGAAAGAAACCAAATCAAACTCAAAATAGTCAAATGAATAAAGGATTAAAAAAAAAAATGCAGTGTTCAATTAGGAAAACCAACATAAGTGACTGCTGTCATTATTCAGATAATTTTAAATAAAAATAAAAATTAGTGCTGTGCCTTCTTACACTAATAACCAGCACAACCTACAAGTGACTACTAATTCAGAAAGGAGGGTCAGGGAAAGAAAATAAATTAGAAAAACCCAGAAGCCCTGAGGGTATGAATTCAAATAGAAGCTTTAAGAAAATAAGTAAAAAGCCCAAGTTGAGGGGAAAGAATTCATAGGACAGCCTGAAAGCAAGGACTACATCCTGGGAGCAAAGCAGTGAAATGATGCATGCAAAAACAGTTAATTGGTTGAAGACCTAGGAAGGACAATATGAAAAAATATACAGAAAAGAGTATCTGAAAATCTGTCACAAGCCTAGCATAAAGCTTGGCCTTTTCAGCAAAATGAATGGTATTTCATTAAGTTCATGTAGAAGAGGGTCCTCCAATTTTAAGTCATATAGTGTTTTTTCTTTTTAGATATTCTGACTGAAGACTGTTGCAACCTGTAGCCTCAGAAGAGACAAGGCACACAAAATAGGAGCTTTCCAGAAAAAAAATTCTATCTTGGTGAAACCCAGCACAGTCATAAAGCCTGAAAAATGTCTTTGGCTAAAAAGTAATAGGGAGAAGAAAAAAAAAGAAGTTTCAACAGGCACCTTTAAGCCAGAGATATTTTGCCTGGCTTTTCAGACCCCGTCTGTTTCTTTGTCCCTTAGATGCTCCTAAGTTACAGGCACTGTAAGCAGAGCAGATTTAGCTAAAGTTATGAAGGAGCAGGAAAAAAGGAAATAGAATTCCTATAGACTGCAGAGACAGGAAATGAAATTCAAAGTCTTGGAAACTTTGGTTCACTTTTTCGTAAGAACTTTTGAATCATTGCTAGTACGCATTTTAAGTCATCAGTGATGGTAGTTTAAAATGATCCAAGGCACAAGCAAGAGACTTGGCTTTCTGTCAGAAGCACTGTTTTGAACTGGAATAAAAAAGTTATCAGTATATACATATATGTGATGTACTGTGCAGCATGATTGCCACAGAATATACTTACATTCAAGATTCACATCAATACCATCTCCAATGAGATCACAGCTAATATATGGTAAGCTTTCTCTCCTTCTCTTAACATGGTTCAATATTCTACTCCAAAAAATTAGAACTATCTATATCTGTGAATTAGAAAAAGGCATAATAGTAATAAAAAATAAATACATATAAAGTGAAAAAAACCACACAAAACCAAACAAAACCACCTAAAATCAAAACAAGAAAACTGATTCTGTCCAGAGCTCAGTGTTGTGTAAATATGCAAGACAATGACCTTAATTAGACAGCCCAACCACACATGAAATAAATGAATGCTTAATATCCTAGAGGACGGCAACTTGCAGTGACTAAGTCAATGATTCATAGAGAATTTTCCACTCTGAAGAAACAATTACCTCCAGAAACATGAAGTATATGTTGCCTTTTTGTGCTAGGAATTGTCTGTTAAGTGAATTATAACACACAAAAAAGCATCTCCCTTACCATGTATGGAATGGAGCTTAACCTAAAATAAAAAGCTTTTTGTATAATAGAAAATTGATTAGTGTATTTCCTGCTTTTCTCTATAGAGATACTTGTACCAAGCATAAGATTCTTGGATCTCTTTCTTATCAGCAGTTAGATCTCTTGGTGTCTATACAGAAATCTTCACCCAGACACTCCTTCAGTTGCACACTCTTGTTTGAGTTAAAATCCCAGACTGGAAAAATAAGTACAGGAGAAATTCAAAAGCAACCAAAGTGCTACATATGATTTAGTCACAGAGGCAGAAGCATAGGAATTTCTTCATGGACTGAGTTCAGGACATCTCCTTGAGGAAAAACAATATTTCTACTGTGATAAAACACTGTTTATGTACCTGAAGAATGATAAATTAAAAGCCAGATCTAGCATGGAGTTTGTAAATACTCACTAAATGTTTACAGCCATGAAATGAAAATAATTTCAAATCATAAGGCTTTTGAATTAACCGTGCATGTAAGCATTTCTCCAAGGACCAAAACTCAAACTGGGAACAGTTTGGATGATAGCATAGTGACACCTACAATGAGTTACCTGTAAACACTCATAACAAACAAGCACAAGTACTTAGAATGTTGCACAGGTTGCATCAAATTAAAAACTCCTGAAAAATGCCAGAATGGAAGAGTTAATCCCCACATATTTCCTCAATGTGTTGAGGAAACACTTGTAGGATTACTTTTTTATTTTATGATTGTGGTGTTTTTAACTTCATACCAGCAATTCATCGGTTCACCTTCAGCCACAGGAAATTTGTTTGACTGGCAATGATGGATTGATTTACTTCAGACATTGTGTGGCTTATGAGGGTACTAGCCTGTGTTTTATATGGGGCAAAGTTTATTCTTACTCAATCTCTCATTACTCCTTAAGCTCATCCATAAAACAGTGATCGTCACACATAGACGTAAGACTGAGACCAGGTCAGCAAGGCAAAACATAGCTTTACCTTTTAATCTTCACAGTCCATTTTTGTCAGCAAAATGAATGATATATGTGGTACACGTACGTGAAAAATGAAAATTAAAGAACTTGCAACAGAATATGGAATAGAATGGAAGAAAAAAAAAAAAAGTCTATGCCTGAATCTTGATACTTCTGAAACCAAGGCAAGGAAAAAGTGTCAGTGACAGTAGAAAAGAAAAATTATTTTGATAAAAGGTAACTGATAACATGCAGCACAAGGAAATACCCAAATACACAAAAACTATGGTCATGTTTGATGCTGTGCTCACAGGTAAGAGTTTTTTCAATGTTTAAAGGAGCAATCATAACATTCAGTCAGGGAATAATCATTTAAACAATTACTATAGTAGCATTTAATCAAGGGGAGCTATAATTCTTTTACATAATTTCAAATTTTCAAGAAACACTGTTTCCCTTTTTTCCTCAGCCTGAAGCAAAAGTGGAAGCAGACAGAAACCAATACTTTATAATTTCATATTTTGGGAAACATGCTTAAGTTAGAGAAAGAGGCGTTTCCTCAGGCTTTTGAAACCAATCTCATATGTTAGTGATTGGGTGTAAGAAATCATACATCATGCTGCTGCTTGAGACTAAAGGTGACATCAAACAACAATAAAAATCTCTGATTTGCCAAATATGGACTTTGACTTTATTTTATTTAGATGTCAAGAAATCAGAAGAATCTCAGAGCAGCCGTCTTAAAGGATAACTCTTGACAGTAAATACTGTCTGCCTTCAAATTGTTTTCTTTTTGCTGACAGCTTTCCAGTCTTCCCCAGAATTAGCTTGGATTGGTTTTCTTTCCTTACAGTTCCAGTTTTCTTCAGGCTTGTGGTTAGCCGGAAGACAGTACTGTCTATGGTACACTACATTAATGACTATCACAGAAAAAGCTGACAGTACAGCCTATAGTCATATCCAACAGTCCACCAATATGTGGCAATTAACTAACCTGACTGCACTGTTCAGTCCATGAGAAGACTGAGGAGGTAGGGGCAATACTTCCAGTGGCCACAGTATCCTGGGGTAACGTTTCAGGACCACTATGGCTCAAGCATCAGCCCTGCTATTTGTACCGTGTGGCGGGGCACTGGGTCACAAGGGCTGGGAGTTCTGTGTTACAATGCCTTACCCTAATAAAAACCTAGGAGGAGGGCTCATCAGCTCCCAAGTCAGACGCCCTTCTCTGCCACACTCTCCGCAGGCTTAAAAAAAGGGAGGTACTGGAACAGGCTTCCCAGGAAGTGTTCAAAACCATGTAGATGCCCTTAGTGGCATGGTTTGGTGGTGGACTTGGCAGTCCCTGGGTAACGGTTGGACTTGATCTTAAAAGGTCTTTTCCAACCTAGTTGGTTCTAAGGGAGACATTTGACTCCACCTGAAGTGCAGTATACCCAAAAGGGCCAGACTTCAGGGGCACAAGCATCTGACCTGCTAGGAAACTGCAGCTAGAAAGACTCTTTTCAAAATTAAAACTGAGGTAGAAATTAGAACTTTATTTGGAAAGTCAGGCCAAAATGCATTTGAGGCAATACATATTATTCCATACTAAATAGATTAAAATTTATGCATGAAGGAAACTGCAAAAATCAAATAAATGATGCAGTAGTGGTCAAGTAGCAATGCGTAAACAAAAAAGCGTAATACAGCATAAAAGAAACATCTGTATCAAATATTCAATGACAAATGGGCAAAACTGCGGAACCACATTATTAAAAGCCTGACAGCAACCTTGGTTTCCGTGGAAATTAAACCCTTTACTGCAGATGAGGAATCTAGTCAGCAACATTTGCAGGACACCTTCAATAAATTCAGATCACTGGAAATAGCAATCAAGCTCATTGATAAGCTTGTTCATAATCAGCCTTCTAAAATAGCAGTAAAAATCCAAAACACAAGGTAAAGTGCTCACAGAAGTGCACTTTATTCAAATTGTGATACAGACTCCCTTGTAGTCTTAACAAGCATGAAATATGTCCCCTGCATTTTAGAAAATATCATAAGAAAATATTCAGAATGCCAGAAATAAGAATTTGAAAGCACCTTCTACACATGTTCTAAAAATAAAAGGGCAAAACTGTTAGCAATATAATTCTGCTGAATTATCATGGAAACATTAATACATTATATCAAATATATCAATGTTAATTTATCCCCAGTTAAAACAAGGTAGTGTGACTAGATAAAGCTTCCTGAGTTTTTTTGGTGGTTTGTTTTTTTTAATGTGGTAAACAAGATTAGAATCAGCTCAGAAAAAGGAAAGTTTTGTTTTAAAGCAGTGCATTATGTTCTGTGCAAAACCAAGAACATTAATAATGATTAAGTCTTATTTTGTAAAGGGAGTTTTTGTGATGCAGAATTCCAACTATGAATTTTACTTGGTACTTCTCAGCCTTTTATTTTGAAGCTTCTCGTTTCTTATTAAAGAAAATGTAAATTGCTCTGAAAATGTTCTCTGTGCACAGGAACAGGCAAATCTCACAGGGAACAACCTACATCTCTGATTCTGTGACCAGTCATTTGGCTGTTGAAATTAAAAGATACCACATAGTTTCAACTTTTTAGAAAATGACAAGCTCAACTTCAGAAATATAAATTGCTGATTACTTGGGGTTTATTTACCATAGAAGAAAACAAATTCTTCCTTACTTTTTTAGATTTTCTTCATACCCAAAAGGATCTCTGGCATTTCTAGATGCATTGTATGCAGTGCCCTGAGGGTACTTCTGTTTGTATTATTACAGGTGGCTTCGAGAGCACAAAAGGAAGCTGAGCAGCTCTGTCCTGGGTGAACTGTGAATGAGAGCCCTGTAATACAAATGTGGCACCCCAAGGGCACCACGGAATTTGTGTGTGTGTGTCTATGTATCTGTGTGTGCAAGCTTTAAAATATAACCAGGGCAGAACTCTTTCAGATGAACTGATCTCTAAAGGCTGAAGTCTTGAAAAGACTTTTTTTCATTTTCCTTTAATATTTCTTTTTCCACATGCCTTGGCTTGCTTTCAGCATTATCAATGTCTCTGATAACAAAATTATCTTTGTTTTTTTTTAATGTATTCAAAGGCCTTATGGTTTGAAAATTTTCCTTTTTCAGTGACTGACTGTCAAACTCATCGTAAAGAGCAACATTAAGTAATTACATTTAAATGAATAAAAAAATTGTGCTTCCATTAAACTCCTAAAGGGTCTCTAAAATACCTGTGCTAAAAGTAAGCACCTATATTTTATCTCAATTACTTCTTTTTGTTTCAAGGGTAAAAAAACAACTTTTACGTTGAGATTGTTTGATATTATCAATATAGATTAGCTTTCCCCAGATTCAGACACCAACAGAAGAATTTTTTCCCCTCCTTGTAGTTATTAGGTAAATAACATTTATTCTACCCAAACAAATGGAAAAATAAAATACAAATGCCCACCATGCTATAAAAACTTATGGGTTTTGTTTTTTTGTTGTTGTTTAAAGGATGACTAGCATCATTTACAAAGCTTTTTTGTTTTTTTTCTAATAAAACTGAAAAAAATAAAATGGGTTTTAATATTCTTCATTGTATCACAAAAGAGCAGGATACAGATTAAATAAAGGTGGCCTGCACTAACAGGAGCCTGACTGCTACAAATAATTCAATATGAATGGAATAAATTATCCCCTGTAGCCTACACAGTATTCAACCCCAGGTGGTATTCTTCCCATCTTGGGCCTAGGTCCATGAACATAGGCTTCCATTTTATTTCAAGTGTAAGTGAATGCTTTTATCTATCAGTAAAGACAAACAATAAATCTGATGGTTTTCTTTGCTGTCATGACCTAGGCAGCTGTAGGCTTGTAGAGCTCTAGAACAGTCTTACTAGGCAATTGTAGACAACTACGTGTGGTGCTACAAAAGAACAATTTGCATGCTTTAGGTATTTATGATCTTGTTTCCTTAATCAGTTAATGCAAGTTCATTTCAAAGTAGCCTAACTACTACATATACTTGGAAGACTCAGAAATAACTCCTCTATGAACAGGAGCATATACATGAAGCAAGTGGCGCCCTCAGGCTGCAAAAGGCCATGGAAAGCACAGCTGCTAGTGATAGCAGCTAATGGTAAACACTGTTTATAAGTTACCTCATGTCCTCGGTTCAGCAGTAGCAGTCATATTTCTCCTTCTTGGTAGCTGGTGCAGTGCAGTGTTTTGACTTTCGGCCTGGGAACAGAACTGATAGCGATGTTTTGGTTTGGCCAAGGACTTTGTGAGCCTCATGCTCTGCCAGGGAGGAGGGGAAGCCAGGAGGAAGCAGAGACAGGACACCTGACCCAAACTGACCAAAGAGGTATTCCATACCGCAGCACATCATGCCCAGGATGTAACTGGGAGTTAGCCGGAAGGGCTGGGAGACTGCAGGGTTGGAGGAGGTATCAGTCGGAGCTTGGTCGGGCTTGGGGGGGGGAGTTATCGGTCAGCTGGTGCTGAGGTGTTGTATTCTCTTCCCTTGTTATTTCCTTTATCATTATTATCATTGGTGGTAGCAGTAGTGATCTGTGTTATACCTTAGTTACTAAACTGTTCTTATCTCAACCCGTGGGAGTTTCATTCTTTTTGATTCTCCTCTCCGTCCCTCCGGGAGCAGGGGGAGGGCAAGAAAGGGGGGGAAGTGAGTGAACGAATTGCCTGACTGGGTTTAAACCACGACACCTCAAAAGATCTAAAAGTTATTTAAGAATAAAACACTTTTCAGACTATGCAAGTAACAACCTTCTTCCTAAATTTATTTAGATCATACAGCACAACTGCTAGTAAAAGAATCTAGATTAAAAAAATGCCTTTATTCCAAGCTTGGGATCAGTCACCAGGAATAACTCAATTTCTTTTAGGTGAAAAATCAAGGTATGAAGGTGGATTCTTGCAAAATAACGGACTTTTTCCTATAAGACTGTTCAAGATCCTCTAGGATACCAGAATAACGACAACAAAACTAGAAAGCTCATCCTTTGCTTTGTATTTTCATATTAATAAATTAGTAAAGCAGCAGGATACCTCTGCTGCTCAATACCTCTGACTATTCATTCAAAATGATGCCATTTACATTCAGTTATAATGTCGAGGGGTTAGGAACAAAACGGGAATTAATTTTCATTTTTCTGATTCTTTGTTAACGGCTGCATTTTTCAATTTTCAAAAAGTTTGACACATTGATTATAAACCATTGACATGGACAAACTTCAGTGGTATAATCACTGTGCAATACAGCTTACAGTCAGCTTTGACAGTCAGAGGGATATGCTTAATTACGGTTTTTCCTCATTAGAAAAGGCTGCCTAAAAAGTTAATCCACAAACCCGAAGGGGTTTTTTTGTTTGTTTGTTGCTCTTTTTTCTTTCTTTGATCAATGAACAAAATATGTCTATTTTGGATATTTTCAATGAGAAAAGATCAGTTACCTTCAATTCCATAAAAGCACAGAATAACAGCACTTAATTAACCAGATAGTAAACATACTCAAAACTAACAATCAGCATATTTTTCAAACAGTTTATTTAAAACAGCCTGGAACTTTCATTCACAATGTGCCTTTTAAAGCATGTAGACAAAGGTTTTTCTCATTTGGGTTGAAATTCATTCTGTGCAGAGTAGCCATTTATATCTCTCCTAAAATTTAAACTAAGCTTCCCCCTCTCCCCTTAAGGAATGCAATTACTATCCTTCATTTCTATTAGTTTCCATGACATGCCTGTCTTCTAAATGGAAAATAATGTGCTATCTGTGCCCCAAGGAATTGATATTAGAAGATAAATCATATTATTGTCCTTAAAATGAAATATTTTAAATTAAAAAAAAGATACTAGAATGCAATTACTGCTTTCAAGAGGACACATTTAGTCCTCTTTAAATTGATTTTGAAAAATGCTGCATGGCTAATGTCACAATTCAGTTAATAATATGCTACAACAGGAACTATATTTGTAAAGTCAAATTTAATATGCATAGAGAAAAAAATATCTGTTTAATCTACTGTCCACATGCTAAAATAGAAATTATAGCTTGATATTTGCTTCCAGTGTGACACAACTGTGGATGAAGTCTTAAACTTTTTCTTGATACTCAATCATTTGTTAAAAATCTATGCTGTATTTTTACATGCTTTCTAAAAGTCAACTATACAAGGTTTTTTTGTTTTGTTTTTTTCAGAACACCAATTCTATTACATGTGACTGGGAAAAAAAAACAACAAGCAAAAAAAGCCAAAAAAAACAACAAGCAAAACCAACCAAAACCAAAGACTCTCACACTTAAACCAAACAAAAAAAAACAACCCCCCCAAAAAATCAAACATCTCTCCACCCCCCGAAAAACCCATCCTAAACCGAACCCAAAACATGTATTCATGGTCATTTTACAATTTTTTTAAAACTCAACTACTACAGTTTAAGTATATAACTGCAATAACTACATTTCATTTCTGCATTATGATAGAGTAAAAATAGCAGATGATATAGTATTATTGGGATAGACCCATACAGATCCATGCAACCTTTTTAATAAGATGATGAAGCTTTTAATTATTTAAGCTTGCTGTTTTGCTTCTACTTAGTGCCCCAGGCTGCCTTTATTTGTTTGATAAGACAATATATTCTTCAGTTTTCATCCTAACCCCCATCCTCTCTTTTTACATCATGATTAGGAGGAAAGGTATAAAACTGGATCTCTAGCTGACCACAGCTGAAGAAAATATGCATTTAAATGGCAGGGTGGAAGAGACGAGAAAGACATCTGGAAAATAGAATGCAAAACACCATAAAGTTATATAGGAAGTCATTGAAGACTATCACTAGCAGGTGTTATGAACAATTTAATTACATTAAGTAGGTATTTGTTGTATCTGATTCTCTTCTGTGGAAGACAGATGGACTATGACTGCTGAAAGCCTTTCAGAGACCTGTTCCTTGCCATTTTTCACAAACGTAAGTTTTAGGATAGCTTCTGTCTTCTTAAGTACAGCAAGATATGGTTTCAAATGAAAGAATATGACAATGAAGATATTACACAAGACTAAACACCACTTAAAATATAGTCCTTTATAACAGAATGTGCATATTTGGTAGCAGGATGAGACCTCACAGCTCTCATTTGCAATTTAGACTGCCTTATGCGTCATAGCCAGAAATCCTTGATCACTCATGCAAAACATAAACTTGAAATTCTTAATTTTCAGGAACCACTGACATGCTGTTTTTCTCATATACTAGAAAAATGTTAAATGAGTTGACCTGTACAGGTTTCATTTGAATGGACCTATGACAGCTACAATTGCAGTACAGTTTCAAGCCTGGCAACACATCTGTAGATTTTCAAATGTTGTAGTCTAAGGCGCATCAGCATATTTTTTATTTGCTTGCTTTCAGATTCCAATAAACCATTTACCTTTGTTCCACTGTTACTTTAACGCATTTCAATCAGAAATAGCAGAACGGTCTTCACAATAAAATACGCATATTTATTCTATCACCCTGTTGAATTCTTTTGTATTAGAACAAACAATGCTTTTAAGTTGACTCATATGCCTATCTTACTATGCATGAAACAGCAACACATTTTCAGAATAATTTCTGTGTATTTTCTATACCTTCATATTCCAAATTTAGAATGGGGACACCTTCTTTCCAGAAACTGTTGATGGTGCTGGATGGATGGGAAAGGTGACAGCATCGAGTATGGCAAATAAAAAACTCCTCTTATGGGAGTAAACGACAGGGTTTGGCTCTGCATACATCACATAAAAAAAAAAACAACAACAACAACAAAAGCCATGAAAAGCAAACAAAGGCATTTTTGCCTATGGGCACTGGAAAGCCTTTAGCTGCCTCTAACACATGATAAAATATATTTTTTTAAATAATCTAGTAAAAAGACAACAAACATGCTCTCTAGATAGGAAACCAAAGCAGAATGCCAAGTTGTTTCCTTGGACTAGATGAATTAAGACGTTTGCCAAACTCCAAGGCATGTGTTATGCGACACCCAACTCCTCAGATCACAGCAAAAGCTTATTGAGGCTTCTGTTTGACCTATTTGACCAGTGCAGGATTTAAAAGCAGCTGAAATAAAATTGCAGTCAACCATTTAATCTGTGTTCCAATTTAATCCATCTTCCCAGTTTCAGAGTCAGCGGTGCTTATGATCTGTTATCTGAACTGCAAAGCCATACAAGTAGACTGCTTCGTATGTTTCCTGATACAACATTAGTAAATGCTAAAACCAAGTTTTTCCAAGTCTTATGGAAACTTCCCAAGTGCAAACATAATCTATATATTCATGGAGATATATAAATCTGCACTTGTCTAGAAACTACTGGTTCTTCACATTCATGTTCCTATACAAAGATTAATATACATTCCCTTCAAATGTTTAACAGAATCCAATGTCTTTTGATCAGAGATGAGTCCAATACTTCTATTTTATAAAAAATGAAGATATTTTAAGGACAGTTACAGGAATGTCACCTGACACACTTCAAACATGTATCTAAGTTAAGAGAACTATTAAACCATAGAGAATATAGCCTTAGTTTTCAGATTAATTAGTTGTCTGTCAGAATTTGATAATTTATCTTTGAATATTGTTGAACAAGAGTTTCTTCCAACAATTTTTGGACAAGTAAAGCCAAGCAGTCTTCAAGAGATTAAATACAAGGATTCTTTCTAAGAGTGACTTAATTAAAAAGGCTTAAGAGAAGAAATGCTTTAATACAGGGAATGAGAACTATTTGACCCATAAAGGTTGGCTGAAAGTTATCACATTTTTGAAGATAAGTGATCAATAAAAACTCAAAGGAGGAACTCAAAGATGTTCTAGGAGTCTCTACTAGGTAGAAAATAAGGAAAGCAACTCATGTTGTATGAGATTTAGGTGCCACCCAAAGCATCCCACAGAACTGCTGAGGTGCTGCACACAGAAGCAGCTCAACACTGAGCCTACACAAACTCTTCTATCTTCTGACGACTACCAAACATTAAATGCAAAATCTCTTAGAAGTGATACACATGCTTTCTTTCTGTCAGTAGTTCGTCATTGCTGCTTTATGGTAGACTCATGGCTGCACTCCTACCTCTTTGTTCCGACAGATGTTGATCAATTCTTGTATCAGTTCACGGGATTAATTTTATCTTAAGGAGACCAGCAAGGAAACCAGAGCCAGCATGGGCTTTTTGGTCTTTTGCTACAGTTCTGCAACGTAACGATAAGGCTGTCAGTACGTCAGGGAAGTTATATCAAAACCAAGGTAAAATCCTGGATTTCTAAGTAATTACCTAGAATATAAAAAAAATAAAAACAAAACAAAACCCCAAAATAAACAAAAAATAAAACAACCCAAAAATAAAAACCCTAAAATACCCAAAACCCCCAAAACAAATTACCAAACACAAACCAAACAAACAAAACAAACCCAGAAAAAAAACAATGACAGCCAGTACTAATTAATGGGACTGAACTGTCCAAGTTTTTCCATTCTAGCTAAACTAATTTTATGAGAACTGTTACAGATGCTGGCAAAAACACTTAATGAGGGAAACACAAGGAGAGTGAAGAGGGGGCATTATGGGATTAAATTGAGCCAATTAAAACAGAAAAAAAGCAAATGGATAAAAAGTGGCTAATGAGACCTTCACTGGAGACAATTGAGTAAATGAGACCATGTATAAACAGTTACTGTATTAGTACCCTATAATGACACTATTTTAATGGATGTATCCCAAGCACAGTTTGGGAAACAAATGGACAATCACAAATACAGACACAAATCAATTACCTCAATAACAACCGCATCTGTAGCATCAGTTAGAAAAGGGTGGTGAGACACCGGAACAGGCTGCCCAGAGAAGTGGTAAATGCTCCATTGCTAGAAGTGTTCAAGGACAGGTTGGACAGAACCTTGGGAGACATGGTCTAGAATGAAGCATCCCTGCCCATGGCAGGGGGGTTGGAACTGGATGATCTCAAGGTCCTTACTAACCTAAACCATTCTATGATCATATGCAAAGCAATTATAAAGATTTTAAGGAATACTGTGCATATTTGACCTGGGAGAAACATTAGCCCAACATGTGTTTAATCTTATTATGCAAGTGCTATCTGCTGCTTTCCTGGTACAGCTTCATGGCAGAAGAAAAAGAACTACAAATGAGTTGATCAAATCACTCTCAGGCAAAAATATATCCCAGCTTCCTTGCTAGAGGCATTTGCATAGCAAACACACAATCCTGAACATTCAGAACTTTGTGAACAGTTTATAGTCATGTGGAGATCAGCTGCCACGGTTTGTCATCTGTATTTCTGAAAAATGCCATATATGCATTCTGTCAATGTACTGAAAATCATTTTCAAGGAATTAGTACCCTGCAGTTTGAAGGAAATTATTCCAAACTGTTTTGTAGCAAGGTGAGTTGATATTGCAATGTGGAAATCATCTGAACTATTTGTTTCCGCAAAGGTAGACTCTTTTTGTGTCCAAGCACAGGAGAAAGGCTGCAGTTTTTTAATTCAGCAAAACTGGGAAACGTGCATGTAAACACAACACATCAGGATTCCTAGTGTTATCTTCTAGCTAGATGTGTTCCTAAAGGGACAGAAAACTCTTTTATCCCACTCTAAATCCAGATATAGGAAAAAAAAAGAAAAAAGAAAAAAAGAGTCTGGTTCACACTTTTCTGAAGATCCTTATCCCTTTTTCCCTGCCAAGGTTTTCCCATAAGAAGAGGGTATACTGCTAACCCCACGGGTTAGGAGCAGGCTGGCAAACACATGCCACTGTGCATAGTGAACAGTAATTTCTTCGGACTTAGTTATAGATGAGTGGTTAGAAATTTTATTAACCTAATATTTCAGTTTACTTGCTCTGTTGCTGCTATTGATCCTTGATTTATAGTTCCCTGATTGCCAGCTGATTATAAGTCATTGATAAATTCATAAACCACTTCGATCCTTATTTTAGTTTGAACTACTTGACCTGAGTGATTTTTCTTCTGAGGCTGAGGCTGCTATCCAGTCAGTACATAACATGCTGCCTGCTCTGAAATCCTCCTTAAACTCAAGCACTTTTGTCCAGCCACTTAGGGCCGTTCTTTCCAGGGAAGAAGTTGTATTAACTCAGCCAACCACACTGCCAAAATAGGCATTTCATTACACAAAATAATACTCATGTCATAACACTATTTATAAACCTTGTTTATTCAAATCTGTATAGAACATTGAGTTCTCTTGATTGGACACCATTTAAGCAAATCTTATATGCAGATATAACCACAAAAATTACAATGATGACAGTTTAACTTTTCTTCCAATTTCACCTATCCCACTTATACCTTCAAACAATATTTTTTCATTATAAATATATTTACTTGTATAAAAAACATTTTCAAAAGCTATTGCTTTGGAAAAAAGCCTCTTTCTTCCACCATTTAATATCAAAGTAAAATACAGTAGAATAAAACCATGTATTTGGTAAAGTAAGAGTTTTTACATCTCATGATTCATTTAAATTAGATAATTGAAGGGTACACATACATGTTTCTATTCATAGACCAAAACTCAGTATTACAAAACTAGAAATACTTGAAAGCAGAGCTTTCTGATTTCTAGAAATAGGACAACCTGTAAAAGCCAGAAGCAGCTCTGGATGTTTCTATCCATTCATGGATGACATTGAGCCACCTTGTAAAACACGAGCTGCCTATATTGTAACAACATTTCAATACAGACTTCTCCTAGTAAAGTATTTAAGTTTGTCCTTTTTTTTTTTTAATTTCATATAGGTTATAAATGTTATTTCTTAGAATTAGATATTGGTCCTAACATGTTTTAGGATTTTGTTTTACTGGCAGATTAAAAATTTAAATCAACCATAAGTAAAGACAAAATAATTGTTTTTACCAAAACAAACAAAAAGTCAGTCATGTGGTATTAAACAATATCAAGAGCTTCATTTAGAGGAACTTGTCACCAGTGGTGGAAGACCTGAGCTGGATTTGTGCATGATATACACACTGGACAAAACAGTCTGCTAGTGAAGCAAGTGGGATTAAATTTCTTCTATCTCTTTTCAGTTTTTCTGTGCCTTGGTTATAAGACAGAACATCTCCAGCACAATTCCAATCACTTCTAACAGATGCATTAACTTAAATGCATGTTTCTTTGACGTTTGTGATATGCCTAAACAAAGACAGCTTCCAGGCTTTTTTTCCACAAAAGCAGAAGCTTCTAGAAGTTTGTCTTTTGAATTTTGGCAAAGATACTGTCACATCCCCTCGCTGAAACTAGATTTTTATTTATCAAATAAGCATCCACCTATATATATGGTTTGTCAAATTAAATATCAACATTACAAAAGGTATTTAAAGTTCATTGCATTTAGGACTTTCAGTCTGATAGGAGTAAGTCTGTCACAAATCCATTCTTAAAATTTCTCCCTAATTCCCTTTAGGACAAGTGACCAAGGTTAATGTAGCACATGATGTTCTTCACCGATAGAAAGGTATCCTTTTGTACCAATACAGCCGCACTGGAGGAGGATTTCTCCTCACAGTGTAAGCAAAATAAACATCCCGTCACTGAGATATTTAGATTTTAAGAAAAAAGGTTTCCATAATTCCCCTAGGTATCTATTTGGACCAACATGCAATACAGTTAAGAAACTATTATTTAATTTAAGGCTTTTAATAGGAAGCTTTTCTCAAAAAAGCCCTCTTCTCACCCCCAACAACTTGGCTGTATTTTACTGAAAATATTGAACAGAAGGAGGACAAAAAGAGAAATAAAAAGAAGAAAAAAAAGATATAGAAGCACCTCTTGGAAGTAGAAACTCTCTCTATAGATCATCTTTTTTCCTGCCTGGGAAAAAGAACCCAAGCAGCACTGTAGAGATTTATTGTTTGTTTCTCTAGGAAAGCTAACATTTCAAGAGAATTACACCCTGGATTGGACTAAAAGAGAACAGGCTGTGAGGAGAAGATTATTATTTGAAAAGGTTATTCCTTGCTGGGCTGAGAATACATATGCAACCTCTCTGCCAGCTTTTTTCTGCATCAAAGAACTAGGTTCAACTATATAGTGACTTCACCTAAAACTGATCAAACAAATTTTAGTCCCCACTCTAAATACTGGGAGTGGAGGAACAGGAGACTTAAATGTTTCTTTCATACTAAGCATCACAATTTCTCTCACAGAACTAAGAAATTTAGATTGAAAACAAAACAAAAAAAACTTGAAAAAAAAATCACAATATTATTAGTGTGAGTACATCCTGTTTCAGCAGCAGCTTGTGAAGTAATCCTTTATCTCTGATTACAGGGATTTCTCCAGGAACATCTGTTTCCGACATCGATTTTCCCTCCTTGTACATCACTCAAGGTGTCGAGATAGACCTCCACTACTAGTTTAATTGGTCCAGCCTTGGTCGCAGTTAACACATTGCCTCTCTTCTAGTCCTAAGGCATCATCATCTAATTCATCTGGAATGACATGGTGTCTATTTTAAAGTCAGAGAATAAAAATAAAAATTAGGAGGAAGAGGGGAAGAAAGTCCTCAGCTTTCCAATTTACTGTCCTAATTTACTGCTCACTGCAAGCCCACTAGACGCAATACTCTCTGAAAACACAGAAATCATGGAACAGTCCAGGTTGGAAGATTGTCTGGTCCAACCTTCCATGGACAAGAGAGTCACAATGAGATCATCTAGTACACTGACCAGCTGCATCTTGAAAACCTCCAACGATGGAGACTCCACCATGTTCATAAAGAAGCTCAAGAGTGTAACAGCATCCATGCTCTTCACTCACATTACCCAGGGGGATACAAGAGAGATTGCTATTATAATTATATTCTTACTTCAGATGCATTAAATATACTACTGTTGTCCAAAGAAGCACATAGTAACAATAGTATTTCAACATACCAGCCTTTAAGCAAATGATACAAAGAAGTCACTGTGATTTCTATTTTTGTTCTATTTTATCAATAGGTGTAGACAAACAGCTCCTTTTCCTCTAGAGATGACTACACAGAGAGGTTATAATGTGTCGTATTAATCAGATCAGCTGACCCCAAATAACCAGCAGCTATCCAGAAAATTCACATCTATTACTTCTGCAAGTAAAACTGTATCTACTATTTAATATGTGAACACAGATGATTAGCTTCACCTGGTTTTACCTGTCTTCTCCACTCTAAAAACTAAGAAATAGATAATTTTCTTCCTCTGTGAAGAACAGAGATACCTGAAGAGGGTTGTGCCCCCTTAAATGACAAGGGGTTTTAGTGATTTCAGTGTATTTTGTGTTCTCTTCCAGAAGAGAAGCATGTCAAAGATATTACAAGAAAATCTGAGATTTTAAATTTAATTTACAATATTGGAGCTACTTGGTGGCAGTGAGGTGCTTGTTCTTCAATTAATATCACAGTATCACTCCTTTTTCAGGGGAGGAAACCCCTTATTTAACATGACCTAAAAAAACAAACCAACAAAAAAAAACAAACCAACCAACCACAACAAAAAAAAACCAAAACAAAAACAAAAACCCCACCCCAAAACCCACAAACCCCAAAAAATAAATAAAAACCACACCAAACCACCTCTGCCTCCAAACACACGAAAGAGCCAACCATAAATACTTCAAGAGTGTCTTTACCCAATTGCCTTGAATTGCTTCTTTTTATTACCTCTTCTACAGACAACTAGGAAATTTCTCAATAGGACCATTTGTGGGTCTACTGCATATAATTACTGAACTTTATTGATACGGTTTGGGTAGGTTTGTGTTTTTTTGTTTGTTTTTTTTTTCAAATGAGAAAAAAAACATGAGGAAAAAATGCAATACATTAAGTCCACAAGAAATCTTATTTGTCATACCTTCCCTGAAATTCTGGAAATATAATAATATGCTTTTTACTGTAAAATGAATCACTAGAGATATAATAAAGACCCTCTGGATGAGCTTCAGTATTCTTTTCATTAGGCAAAAAGAAAAGAAAATAGCAAAGCCCCATTCAGCAAGATTACAGCACAATGTCTGTCGGAGAAATGAACTCTAGTAAGCAATCGTCTTCAAGATGGTGTGATCCCAGCTGTTCACCCATTTGGATCAAACAGATGAGCACGTAGAAAATTACGCAACTGAGCTGCCAAACATTTCCCACTGCTCCAAGCACAGAGCCAACTGAGCTGCTGAAACAATAAAGGTGATGCTCAAAATGAGCTCATTCACAATGTGCTTCTCTCTTCTTGGTGTGTGAGAAAGCACATATTTCACCACTGAGAGACTTTGAGACACACAGAAACAGAGATAAAGAAAAACTAATTAAGCTCTCTGTATGCTTGCAAGCATTGCTAGTCAACAGCAAAATATCTTGCTCACCAGCCACGTTTCAAAGAATCCCAGAGGGCTACTGCTGTCACCCAGGTGGAAGAAAGGAAAGAAGACTGGAAGTGTGACCAGCTGTATTCCCTATTTGCCATGGCAAGATGTGATGCAAGGAGGAAGGAGATGAAGGTGAACACAGCATTAGATCTCTCAGTTAGAAGGGCTGTTAGAACAAACCATTAAAAAGAACAGTTTGTTTAGTGCTATAACCACAAGTGATTCTAACAGACATCATTTTCCATAATTTTCATGAGACCTCTAATATTTTTCCCTTTAATGCTACTTAAAACAGATATTTTAACATCTCCTTGCAGTTTCTAGAATTTTGATAGTATGCATGTCCCTCAAAAGGAGAAAGCTATCACTTTACTAGACTGTAGGCATCATCATTTCATTATTTCTTAAACTTTGAATCCTTGCCTTTACACAGATTTCAGAGGCCATGTCTGCAGCTGGTTGGAATGGTAACTACTGAAGAAAACCACCTCCAGACAATAGCTGAAACTCATAACTTAACTTGGACAAAGCCTTCTGTCTTTTGTCCTTTATTGACAGCAGTTCCTTTGCTCTAAATCTCTTTTTGTGTTTCTGCTTTTCTACCCCTAGGAAAGTTTAAGAGATCTGATTAATGAGATGGTGAATTTTTTTTTTTTTTTATTTTTATTGTACTCGAATGAAAAGTGCAAGAGAAAACTAACAGTTATTCTACCCTGCTCACAACAGACACTAATAGAATCACTTAGAGCTTTGCCACCGAAAGGCAAAGAATCCAGGCCACTACAAAGTAATTTCAGATTTTACAAGAACGTATCTCCTAGTGCTGTATACTTGTTAAGTACAGCACTGCTTGCAACAGCAAGTTACAAGCAGTGCTGTGTGTACATATACATACACAGATACACACATACATACATATACACACATGGAGGAAACAAAGCAAGCTGTCCTCATGGCCTGGAACAAAAGAAAACCCAGCAAACAAAAAAAAAAAAGAAACAGAAGAGAAAAAACAACATAAAAAGTTCTGCTCAGCAATAAAGGGAAAACAGGTTGTTTTATTTTTTTCCCCCGTAACAACCAACTTTTGCTTGGAAATTGGATGGGCATCAGTTTACCTATGGGAGGTGGTCACTGCTTTCATGTTGTCTTTCATTTTCTTCTCTTTTCTTCCACTTATACTTCACTTATTAAGCTCTCGTTAAATTTTGATTTCCAATTTTGGGAGGTTTTACTCTTCCCTTCCTCTTCCGCTGTCCTGCTGTGTGTAGAAGAAGTAAACAAGCAGCTGTGTGTTACTTAGCTGCACATTAGAGTTAACCCATAACAATATTTAGCAAACAGCTTTTTCATTACCTTAGAAAAACTTAGTCTCCTTTTGATGAGAGACTTTTGGAAAGAGGGGATTAAAGGTGTTGTAATTCTTTATGTGTAGAGAAACATACATTTTAAAATTGAACATTAAACATTTACTGCAGCTAATTTTCACATATAAAAAAATTATTTTTATACTACAACAAAATGTGCCATTGGTAGAAATTTTGATGACTGAGCATTACAATTCCTAATCTGCTAACAGAACTCGCTTCCTTCTTCCCTCTCTTTGGTTTTACTTTTGAAAATTCTCTCTGATCATTTTTGACAATGGAGAAGCACAAGCGTGCTTGTCCAGTTACCTTTGGTAGAGCATATAATATTGCAACATACGGTGTAGAAATAATGCTTTAAGCTCATAAATTTACATGGATTAATCCTGAACTTTTTTTTTCTTGTTCTATTTATTGCAATAAAAAAATAAATTAGTGGAAACAAAGACACCCGTTGTCCAGGTTTTAGCTGGGACAGTTGTTTTTCTTTCTAGTAGCTGATGCAGTGCTGCGTTTTAGCTTTAGTATCAGAACAATGCTGATAATGCACCAACGTTTTAGTTGTTGCTCAGTAGTGCTTACCCTCATCAAGGACTTTTCAGTCTCTCATGCTCTGCCAGTGAGGAGGGGCGCATGAAGATAGAAGAGCACAGAGACAACACACCTGACCCAAACTAGCCAAAGGGGTATTCCATATTACAGCACATCATGCCCAGTATATAAACTGAGGGGAGCTACCTGGAAAGGACCAGTCGCTGCTTGGGTTGGGCTGGGTATTGGTCACCACCTGGTAAGCAGTTGTTTTTTATTTGCTGAGGATTTATTTCTCTCTCTTTTTATTTCCCTTTAAATTACATTTTTGTCCTGGTTTAAACCAAGTCAGGCAATTCGTTCGCTCACTTCCCCCTCTTTCTTGCCCTCCCCCTGCTCCCGGAGGGACAGAGAGGAGAATCGAAAAGAATGCAACTCCCACGGGCTGAGATAAGAACAGTTTAGTAACTAAGGTATAACACAAATCACTACTGCTACCACCAATGATAATAATGATAAAGGAAATAACAAGGGAAGAGAATACAACACCTCACCACCAGCCGACCGATAACTCACCCCCCTCAGCCCGACCAAGCACCAACCCATACCTCCTCCAACCCTGCAGTCTCCCAGCCCTTCCGGCTGACTCCCAGTTACATCCTGGGCATGACGTGCTGTGGTATGGAATACCTCTTTGGCTAGTTTGGGTCAGGTGTCCTGTCTCTGCTTCCTCCTGGCTTCCCCTCCTCCCTGGCAGAGCATGAGGCTCACAAAGTCCTTGGCCAAACCAAAACATCGCTATCAGCTCTGTTCCCAGGCCAAAAGTCAAAACACAGCACTGCACCAGCTACCAAGAAGGAGAAAAATGACTGCTACTGCTGAACCCAGGACAATTTTTTTGGTAATATTATTTTACTTTATTATTAAACTGTTCTTATCTCAACCCATCAGTTTCCTCACTTTTACCCTTCCAATTTTCTTCCCCATCCCACTGGGGAGGAATGGCCAAGTGGCTGTGTGGTACTTAATTGCCAGCTGGGGTTAAACCACAACATCCATGAAAATCACTTACAACAGTTTCTATATAACATAATTTAAAACCTGGATGGAAGCATTTGATACATGTAGAGAGATGATGACCTGTTCAGATTGCAAAATGAGTAGCTGTTAATGAAAAGTAATGACAAATGAGACACTTCAAGGAAAAACCTGCTGTTCCAAAATAGAGAAAACTTAGATTGACTGAAATGAAGGCTTTATGTCACTGAAGTTTACAGCATTAGTTTTAACAAACATTACTGTGATGCTGTTCTGATGAAGAAGCAGGAAAAGTCTGAAAACTGGTTAGAGCAAATGCTATTTTCATAGTGAAGCTACCACTATTGGTAGTGAGACTGCATCACTACATTTCAGTAACCAAATTTAATATCCCTTAAAGGTTATGAGTTTTGATTTCTTATTTGTTTTAATCCACAGTCCCATCACTCAGTTCTATGTTACAAAAAGAACACAAAGACAGATTGTCTTACTATATGTACCAATGCAAATTTCTAATATACTCTGAAAATTAAAGGACAGAATTTTCTCCAATGCCAAATAACAGATTTAAGGTTTCTTTACCAGTATGAACATTAGAATGGAAGATCAATGTAGAATCATAAAAGATGACAGACATAAATAAACGACAATTCAAAGAATGCATAGCAGCCAAAATATGAGAAAGATTACTGAGAAAACTTTCTAGCCTAACATGCAGAATGAAATTTGGAAAAAACGGTTAATTGAAACATGCAATAGTTGTGGCTGTTGCATTCATTATAATAATAATTTCCCCTCTAGTCATCTAATGTCTGCCACTTTTCCACAAAATAAATACTTCATAAAATTCCTTTAAGGAGGTTTCTTATCATCTTCTATTACCATAATGTTTTTTTCCCTTTCAGTATCCTGTTTATCTTAAACTGCAACATAATTAATTCTTCTTTATAAAGAAAAACCTTGCCATCACATTTAATTCATCTGAAGGAAACTGTCACTGCACTATGATCATAATCCTATT
Organism: Pezoporus wallicus; assembly: GCF_028554395.1. Classification (NCBI taxonomy): domain Eukaryota; kingdom Metazoa; phylum Chordata; class Aves; order Psittaciformes; family Psittacidae; genus Pezoporus; species Pezoporus wallicus. Next base: position 97,413 of record NW_026639458.1, on the reverse strand, counting down.
TGCCTTCTATGATACATTTTGGTTGGTATTTTATTTGTATAGAGTTTTTTTTATTTTTTTAAATGAAGAGTCTTCCTCTTTCTCCTTCCCATGTGTGTCAGCTGCTGTTCAGTAGTTTATATGCATGTCCTGATTGCTGACTTGCTTTTGCAAACAAACATCCTGTAGTTACATGAAAAATACTGTCAGTATTTCTGTTACTTTGTTATATATTCTCTTATCAGTATTATTGTTTCCTATGCACCACTAAAAGAACAGTCTAATTTAATAATTTTTTATATTTACTAATATTTGTTCTCATCTGATTGCTTGAAATATATATTATTTAGATATATAAACATATGAATCTAGATAATTCTGCTTTTCAGCTTGCACTCTTTTGTCTCTTCCCTCCAATTTTAGTGCCAAGAGCATACTGAACTCAGCTGTCCTTACAGCACAGAAACATTAAAGAGAGGAACTAACTACATTTCTTGTCCAGGAACCCCATAAGACAGAAATATAAGGGAGCAGTGGCAATTCTCCTTGAAGCCAGACCCAAGTGAAATTTCCTAGGATAGTTGGTTGACCTCTTATTTCAGTTTTTCATCACTGCTGCACAATTTTGACAAAAGTAACTCCTCAGACTACATAAAAGTGCTCTACAGAGGAGAGTCTGAGAATCACTGTCCTAGATTACTGGTGAATGACAAATCCATGCAGTTTGAGAATTCTATTTCCTTAGAGAACTTTCTGCTTTCTCTTTATTTTTTTAATTTGTGTTTTTACACCTAAACTACTTCTTTTTATATATATAGTTCAGTGTATTCTTACTTTCAGTTCTAGGGATCACTAGTCCCTTCCCACTTATAAAGTGCAAGAAATGTCATAAATGCTAACACTTCTTTATGTATAGCAAAACTCAAGAACCAACAGCTTTGCTTGTGCTTTTTAACGTAGATCAAATTTGATGAAAACTTAACTGGCACATCAGTACCTAGCAGAACAGCAAAAGTAGCAACAGACAGAAAAATAGAGGATGACCTTTTAAATAAGAAGGAAGCATGTAGAATATGATGACATATTAAAAAAAATAAGTAAAATAAGCTAACCAAACCCATCTCAGATTCAAGAACATGAGTGTAGAAAGTTTTCAGGTCCCCTAATTCATTCGTACCAGTTAAAACAGAAAATTGGGGCAGCGAGAGAAAGAATCAGAACTTAGGGAGTGTTCAGCTTCCCACTATGCACCCCATAGACCCCATCAAGCATACAACCGAAGTACAGTCCTATCCATCTTGCTTTTTCTTGGTCTCTAAAAAGTTTTTCTGCCTAGGAGATTCTCATATGGTTAAGAGGAAAAAAGAGAATGAAATGGAATCTTAGCTTCCCTCTAAAAAAAAACTCACCAAACCTACTAACACCCCAACCAGAAAACACTGATCAGTCTTGCTGCTGGCAACACACCTTTCTGAATCCCGTAACTTAGAGGAATGCTGAAATTGTTTCGGCAAGTGAAGGAGGCAGTTTTGTTTCTATCAGATAATTCAAGAAAGGCTGATGTTTGTATCTCTGTAGAAGTGCTGACACTAAATAAATAAATAACCCTGAAACTGAATTAAACCTTGGTATATTTCTCTTTGGATTCATGTTTGGTTTATTTGAAAGTCCAAATATGGGCTACTTTATTCTTCCATTTTGGAAATTTGAGAGAAAAACTTGTACAAAATAATCACCAATATAAAAAATAATTTGTCTTTATGCTGCAACTCTTCTGAGTATCTCAAGATCCATTTTCATTGTGACAGTTAATGTAAACTAGCTGCACAGTAATAGAGACTGGAATATTAATAGACAGCTTGAAACCAGTTAATTAGATCACAGAGTTATGAAATTACATCTTTTCATTGTTATTTTAGCTCTCTCCCAGTTCCATTTTGTTTGTTTTCTATCCTATTTGTTTTCAGACAAGACTACAACATAATGCTGCTTCAGAATCTTTTGGTTAGCAATAGAATCTGAGTCTAACTTAAAACCAAGACTACACAGACCAAAATTACACTGACCACCTTGAAGCTAAAAGCAGTATTGCTTCACCTTCAAGCTTACTGTTCTACTGTTATTTCTTAATGAAAAGCAAGGTTACAAATAACAGAAATTGCAAAACAGAAGGAAAACATGACAGTTAAGAAAGCAGGAAATAGCTGGGGTTTTTTTTTAATTCTTTTGTTGGTTTGTTTGTTTGTTGTTGTGTTGTTTTTTTTTTTAATAAAACCCCCTCAACAACAAATGCTCCCTGGAACAACAAAAAGGTGCAAAACAAAAGCATAAGAGCAAGTAATTATAGAACAGAAGGCACAGCTAACATTATGCATAATATTTGCTTGCAGGCAAAATGTTTCACTGTGACCAAAATAGCTAAAAGTGTCTATATCAGTGTCAAACTTCTGCTAATTTTATTCTAAAACATGAGAGGGGGAACCAAAAGAAAAAAAAACCTGACAAAAAACCAAACCCCGGCATCTAGTTTCCAGTCTCTTCATCAGAATAAAATTTGGCAATAACAGGAGTCCAGAAAATGTTTATATATCTAAACTTTTTTCATCTTCAAGACTGGTACTGATTAAAAATAACAGATTTATAGCTTCCATTGGAAGACACAATTTTCAACAGCATTTAGAAATATCTGTCTTTATGCCTTTGAAAAAAATTAAAAAATAAAAATTTGTTGCACCTTTCCAGAAGTAATTTTACTACAAAGCATCACCCTCAGGCTCTTTGTAGGACAGTATGGCCATTAATAATGCTTTCTTATTGCATATGATCTGATTTACACTCAACTCCAATGACTCTTTTTTTGGCAGTTCAGCAGTATGAGCAAATTAACTCTGTTTTCCTGGCGCAATTAGTTGCAAGTCCTTCATTTTCATCCTGCTGAAAACTGAAGGACAAATCAGTGATAACAGAATCACTGGGTCACACTTGGGTAGTCAGTTAAGATTGTTGTCTGGGAGCAATTTATCATGTAAATGGTGTCCGCTTTGTTTTATGGAAATCTGAAAACAGCTTTCTGCATGATTGAAGCCTTTGTCAGTGCCTTCAAAAGGTTACAAATGTTTCTTATCTCTGGGAGATGCTGAAAGGACTTAAGTGATAAAAACTATATATACACTTACTATTTTTATCCAGGTCATGCACATATATATATAGCATTCTGAGGATTTAGCAGCCCTGCCAGAAATATAAGTTTTTCTCTATACTGAATCAATTATATTTTAGGAGGAAATCAATTCCATTCCAGAGGATTCAAAAAATATTCTTTGTTTTACCCACACTATGTATAAATATTAATTACCATCATCATAAATAAACAAAACACAGTATGAAGTGTTTTCCTAGAGAAAAATGAACTGTATTACAGATGATTTCCAAGTCATTTTGAAATGTGAACTGTATGCTTATTAATTGTCACATTTGTCACACACCTATGTATGCTAAAAGCTACTTGCAGGGTCTCTATCTCACAGACCTCCTCCTTCCCACTCTGCCAATCTGCAGTCATTTTCCATTGCATGCCATGGCTACATTTCAGCTCTGACAGCTGAATTAGGAGATATATCCCACTGTTAAGTGACATCAGAATGGGACTATGGGAACATACATCCCTTATAACACAGACTTACGCTTTTTTTTTTTAATGAAATTTTAAAAGTCTGCTTCACAGAGTCCCTTCAAATACATTTAGCTAATTGTTCAGTTAAGGAAATATAATTAAAACATCTAGGATAAAAAAAAATATGTTACCCATAAGCTGAGTGTTAGAGTAATATGAAAAACAGTTTCTAAAAACAACAGCATCCAACACAAACCTAATCTCAGGAACTGATGATCTGGAATTAAAAGGAATTTTCCACCTTCTACAATACAGAAGGTGCAAAACCTCAATTTTCAAAACAGGTCATAATATTTCACAACATGAGCGAGTTCCACCAACAAATGAAACACATCTTTATTTATCCCATTCAGGCTGTGTTTGCTTGAAGGATCAAAGATTCATTAATTCCTTGAATTTACTCAACAAAAATAGTTAACAGCAGCAAAGAAAATATCCATTTGTCTGAGATCTCAGAAACTAGAGCCATGTGACACAGTCACAGACACTAGCAGCATAAACCCCTAAACTCCAGACAGCCCCAAGTTACATGAGTCAGCGGCATAAAATAGATTATATTTCCCCACTACACCCCGAAGAGAAAGAAGTTGGAGCAAGGTCAGCAGTTCCTACTTCACCATTTCCAAAAACTGAGAAGAAACTTATCCCAAGCCCTAGCAAACTTTTCCTTTTAAAAACAATGATATACAATCATCTGATAAAAGCTTTCAATACTTGACCTCTCTGAACTTGCAATAGGAGAATAACACCCTTGAACTATTTACACAGAGAAGTAATTTTCAGTTTCATCAACAGTATGCAAACAGCCAGTTCACATTCACCTGGAGGATGTTGGAGACAATTGTTCTTGTACTGATATTCCTATTTCATCAAGAAGCAGAGCATACAGAGAGCAAGTGAAATGAAAGAGAAGAAAAAGTCTAAACTACTACTACTTCAATAAAATCACTGCAAAATTCTTCCTTTAGCACTGGTAAAATACAAAGTGCTTCAGAAATCTCTGTTGTCCCAGCAGATAAAATATGTCCTTGTGTGAGAAGATTTTTGTGTTGCAATCACATTCACTTGAAAAAAAACCTCCACGCAGTCTACCTGGTGCAACTTAGCCTAGGTAACCAAAACCCAGATGTTTGGTTCACTTACAGTATTTGGTACCTTGAAATTCCTAGCTAGTCTTTGCATCAGAGCTCATCATTTTCCCTGTCTTTTGCAGCCACATCATCCATTTAACACAACCTGTATATTAATATTGGTTGATCTGAAATCCACCTAACAAGTATTTTTTAGTGACACTGCAGAGTGAACTGACACATCCTGTGCTTCGATATGTATTTACATATATTAGTTAAACATATCCTGGAATCCAACTTTATGCACCATCTTTGTGTTTAATAGTCCTAACTTAGCGTAATTTATGAGATAAACAAGTAAAACAACACTGAGAAGTCATTCCTAATTGGCTATCTGCTTTACTTTGCTTCCAAGTTCTGTCATCAGACCTATGATGAATCATATGATACAGGTAGAAGGTTTTAACAATGTGAAATCACAAAGTTAAAACTAAGTCCTACAGTCTTGAACACAATCATTTTGACCTTTTTTTTCAGCCTCAAACCAGGTTTTTTTTTTGTTCTGGACCACTCAACACTCAACTTTTGTAAAAGACTCAGATTATCTCAGTGTTGGACATTTTAGATTTCTTTTTTTTTCCTTAGCTTCTAATATAGTCAAGTTTGATAAAACCAAATGAGTTCAAAGGCAGTCGGATTAAAGTGTGCATTTTTGACATAAGCAATCTTCTTTAATAGGAGGCACTTTTATTACCAAGTTTGCATTTACTTTCTGTGCAAGAAGAGAAAGTAATTTTAAATTCAGTGGATATGGATTTTAATGGCAGTCTCTAAAGCTCTACCAAATCTCCATCAGCCTGATAAATTTGGTCAAAAGGTTCAAAGCAATGAAGTTCCAGCAGATTGAGAAAATCTGCCTGGATTACATACAGTCAGAAAGAATATTTCTGTATTTTCTTTAACGTTTCAGCAGAGATTTGCTTTCTCCCCTCAGGTTAGCATAACTAAAAAGAAACTGGGTGATGGGTTATGAGTTATCAGGGGCAGAGTTTCTATCTCAAATTGAAAATAATGGTGGTCAAAGGCTGCTCAGGTAATTGAGTGTTTATGCCTGCAGCTGTACTCTGCTCAACCTTCATCAGACTGATAGTATCTCCAGATAAACCCTCTCAGTAAACCATTTTCATAATTTGGAACCCATCTGTGCTCAGAAGAGATTGGTAGCCAATTGAAATGTTTTCCATTAACCTGAATGCTCTTTTTCTGGTTAAATTTCAAGGCATGGGAGAGGGGCAAGCACTTTAGAACAATTCAGTTATAAAATATTCATTAATAACACTAAAGGATAGACTTAACACATGTCATCAAGTAGCTGTCTGAAGATTCTTACACAGAACAACTTGTTCTTAATTTCAAAGAAAAAAACCTAATTAAACCTTTAAGGAACAAAATATAATGGGTTTCGATAAAAAAAAATATGAACAATATATTTTCAGCTTTTATTATTCTTCCACCTAGCTTTATCCCAAACATTGCTTATCGGATGGAAGCTCCAGGGAAGAATGAAGATATATAGATACTTATACAGCTGAAATCTTTCTGTATCAAGCACTACAGCAACACTGTTTATTTGAAATGCTCCGTTGTTCTTTACACGAGCAGATAAACTTACAGAATCTGCCTGAAGCAAATTTTAAATGAACATTATAACTTCCATGCTTTTAATCAATAAAAACAAAGCTGGAAAAGTCTGATTTATTTAAAGAAAAAGACAAATGGATGTTTCTATAGTCTCTTGTTTAGAAATTTAAACTAAATTAATAATAATAATAATAAAATCTCAGAGCCTATAGACTGTTTGTTTAAAAAAATAAGACCAGTCCCTGCCCCCTCCAAGCAAAAACAACCCCAAAAAACCACAACCACCCCTCCACACATGCCCCTAGGGTGCTTTACTGTTACTAAAAGGGAAAATAAAATAAAAAAAAAAAAATAAATCCATGTTGCCCCAGTAATTTTTGTGGTGGTTGAAGAAGGAAGATAAAGCTTATGAAGTAAGAAAGAAAATACTGTTGTGCTATTTCACAATAACACAGTGATTCTACTTGACAATTGGGTTGAAAATACACAGGAGAATGAGTTCAAGTCATTCCACAGGGAACTGGGGGGAAACAAACAAACAAAAAAATCCTTGCTTTTAGAGTTTCTTGTTTTTTTAAAATTCACTAAAAACTTTTAATACTTCATTTCAAAAGCGAAGGATCATAAATTGATGCTTCTTTCAGCACAAATGAAGATATAATCAGCTCAGTGACTCAGCTTTTAAAATCTGGTATAACATTACGATCTAGTCTAACCTCTATTGTAATGTTGATGATAAGATTTCAATCCATAATTCCTTCATCATATACATGACTTCTGTTTTCTTTACTATGAAGTACCTCTGTCTTTAGTGCGCAGATCCTGGAAAAGACACACAAACATAAATGTATTGCAGGCCTAAAATGTTATCGCTAGGTTTCTCTCAAGGTACAAAGCAGTACTAGAAAGTTAAGGGTGACCATTTCTGCACCTTAGAAATTTGCCAGTTTTAGTTTTGAACAGAAACATGGCATAGTGGACATTCAATTTTAAGAAACTATAAAGTTGACTATTCAGCTTTTTTTTTTTTTAATGAATCTTAGAGAAAATTTTGAGTTGCACTGACAAAAAGAAATCTACAGTACATTTAAAATTATAATAGCTGTAAGACATTTAAACTGCCTAGTGCAAAATTTAAGGAGATACAGTTTGAGGCTAAAGGAAGAGAGGCATATCATAAGGAAATAGTGAATGAGTATCAATATCCTATTTAGATAAAATTGTTTACATTTGGGCATAAGATTTATCATTTTCTCCCATATTTCTAAAAGATTCCAAGATGTGGACCTCAAAATGGTTGGACTTTTATAAACACGCTGAAAGGACAAGAACTGCAGAGCCCACTGAAACTACAGGAAAGAGTCAAAGAAAACGAGGGTTAAAAATTGATATAGATCATATTAGAGAGCAGCAATAAGGTGCCAACATTGAACTGTTGATATTCTAAGCAACAGTTCACTGCCCTACTCATTGAACCTGCATCAATTTAAAGCAATTAGTCTTTCCCAATTAAAAAAAAAATCTTTTGGCTGCTTAAAACACACAAATATGGAGACCTGAACAGCATTAAAATGATCTGAACACATTAAAATTAAAATATAAGGCTTTAGTCTTAGTTCTATAGCAATTAATGCTGTGCAGCTTTATAATTGCATCACAGTATATTAATTAAGCCATAAAAATACAAATTTGCTTTTTAGTATAGAAAAAATGCTTTCCAAAATTATTTTAATAGTAATAGATTTCCTGTCTATGGTGTTTTAATTACATCTCTTAAATTACATGGATCTGTCTTATTTAACCGTCATGCTTGTATTTATTGCTATTTAAAATACATTTAAAGAAAAGTCCTGCAAACATAGAAATGGCATAAATGGAATAACATTGCTCTCCATAGCATATGCATTGTCCTATCAGGAAGTCAGGACAATGCTTTATATTTATTGTGATGAATAGGACAACGTATTTATCATTATAAAAGGTCATAGTTTTTGCCAAGCAATCTTTATCTCTCACCCTGATAGACTGGTCAGTGAGGACTATAACTTTAGACACCACTGCACTTTCCAAATGATGCTCAATACTGAGATAACAAAGTGATATGTGAGCAGAGCAAGGCAGGTCTGCAAGGCAGCAGCAGGGTAAAAGGTAGCTCAGGAAAAACTTCAAACAGGTTGTAGAAACAGCAGACAAGATTCAGAAAAGGTGAGAGTATTGGAAGAGGTGAAAAAAGTACATAGATGACAGGCAACATTAGTAACTAAGCCTGGAGAGACACGCAAACCAAGACAGAGTTTCCAAACAACACACCCACGTCCTTGCAGACAGTGGTGATAAGTGCAGAATTAGGAGCGACAGTTGAGGGAATGCGTACTATTAGGGCACTAATCACAGCCAGCATTCAGAAAGCCTTGATTTATATGATGTTTGGAGAAAAAGATTTATTCAGATCGTGGGGAAAACATTCAGAAAATATCTGCAATGACAACTCTTTCACAGACTTATCCTTACCTGTATATTTTTACTCAAATATCATAAATAATAAATGTTACCAAGGAGCTTCAAACGGTCATACTTAGAAATATCACCAAAACCAACCATAAAATAAAAGGTATTAAACTATCAACTGCTTAAGTGTATTGTATACACTTAAAGTAGAGAAAGTATTAAGCTGATTATTTGTTGACACGAAATAACACTTTAACTGCCCCTTAGCTGCACTGTAACTGCTTGTCTATAAGACTTACCCTAAGACAAAATATACTAACCAACAGTGAGTATTCTAGCATCTCTTAGAAAAGTTAAAAATACCATTGTAAAAAACCCTGCCTTAACAGAGCAGATTTTTAACAGAGACTTATCATATTTTAGGAAAGGAGCAGTACTTAATAGCTGAAGCACAGCAGCTATCTAAAGTACTTAAATATTTCAAGAACTCAACTACTATATTTTAAATGCTATGTTAACTAATAGCTTGGTTTTCTTCACTGCTTTATTTCTGCCACTTCCATCTTGGCTTACTGCAGACTCTCACCACCACTTTTCAGTAGCAGGGACCCCAATCACCTTAATGGTACAGGATAAGCATAAAATACCACCACACAATGTGCACAAGAGGAAAGGGATTTTTTTTATTGGATTAACAAGGATAACTCTACAAGATCCACTACTGGGAGAAATCCACTGTTTTCTAACACACATAAGAGCTGGTCAAACTGCATTCAGTCAGTACTTCAAGAATTTTCTGCAGCCTAATAGAAGATAGAGCCTGGGGAAACTCAAAAAAAAAAAAAAAAGAAAAAAGAAAAGAAAATTAAAAAACAAATCCCCAAACAGAAAAAAAAAACAAAACAAACAAAACAAAACAACGAAGAAACATGTCCTGGGTTCAGCAGTAGCAGTCATTTTTCTCCTTCTTGGTAGCTGGTGCAGTGCTGTGTTTTTGACTTTCACCCTGGTTTACCAAAAGCCACTTGGTTGACAACACCAGAGGATCTGCCAGCAGGGCTGGCCCAGCCCAGTCAGAACTTTTACATGCTGCAGAAGGGGAAGAAGTTCCTCTGGTGCACATGAAGAATTTGCTGGGGAAGACAGTCTGGGTTGTTCCTGCTTCAGGTAAAGGCAAACCCACTCATGGGATTGCTCAGGGCCCCAGACATACTTGGTGGGTAATGCAGGAAGATGGGGAAGTCTGATGTGTACCACAAGGGGATTCGATTTTAGGGGAAAACAGCCAATGAACTCAATTGTATGCTGTTGCCTGCTATGTAGCACTTTTATAGCCCACCAACTAGATGTCTTTGGGTCATCAGCAACCAGCCCTGACTTCCCTCCAACCATCATCCCAGCAAAGAATGAACTTTGATAAAACCAGACGAGGTCTGCGGTATCATCAGCAGGCAATGATACAATGCTGCAGACAGCCTCTCCTACTCTGAAAGACTGTTACAAGAGATGAAGCCCGACATCAATGACCAGATGAACTCAACAGCTTTATAGGGATTGGTCCATGCACTAAGGAATGATTTCTCTGTGTGTGTGGATGCGTATATATATATATATATATGAGACAAGAGTGATGGTATATTGAAAAATGTGGGATCTGAACATGATGTGAATGGTATGGAATAAGGGACGAATACTGTCCTGGGTTCAGCAGTAGTAGTCATGTTTCTCCTTCTTAGTAGCTGGTGCAGTGCTGTTGTTTTGACTCGCAGCCTGAGAACAATGCTGACAACACTGATGTTTTTAGTTGCTGCTAAGAAATGTTTACTCTGACCAAGGACTTTCCAAGTCTCATGCTCTGCCAGGGAGGAGGGGAAGCCGGGAAGAAGCAGAGACAGAACACCTGACCCAAACTAGCCAAAGGGGTATTCCATGCCAGAGCACATCATGCCCAGGATGTAAACTGGGGGCAGTTACCTGGAAGGGTTAGATCTTGGGTCAGGCGGGGTCTTGGTTGGTGAGTGTATTCTCTTCCCTTGTTATTTCCCTTATCATTACTATTATTGGTGGTAGCAGCTGTGGTTTGTGTTATACGTTAGTTATTGGACTGTTCTTATCTCTGCCCACAGGAGTTACATTCTTTTGATTCTCCTCTCCATCCCTCTGGGAGCGGGGGAGGGAGGGCAGGGGAGTGAGCGAGCAGCTGCATGGTTCTGGGTTGCCGGCTGGGCTTAAACCACAACAAACCACAAACACCAAACCAACAAAACCCAACATACTGTTATATTGAGAGCAGGAGCTACCTCATCTATTAGCAAATATGAGCAATAAAACATAGCACTGTCTGTCAAAGACAGTGTTTTTGTTTGGGGTTTGTTTTGGGGTGTTTTTTTTTTTTTTAAGAAAAACGGGTTTGGTCAGGTTAAAGTGTCAAAGTGAATTGCTATCAGTGCAAGTGAATTGCTACCAGTGCAAGTGAATTGCTATCAGTGCTTCACCCACCAGGAGAGCACCCCCAACATGTCATCATTCAGCACACACACATTACGCACTGCAATCTTGAAGAGGGACACAGTTCAGCTGTAAAGGCACCATTAACATACAAACTTGAAAAATGTTTATTCATAAACATACACCGTATAAGTAACACTCACAGACATGGACAACTCCCTGGTTAAATAAAACTACTTCATGGCTTGCTGAGCCTGCCACTGCATCAGTCATGCATAACTTGCACCAATCAAAGAAGGTTAAGGACCTCAGTGCATTTTGGGGATCTGCCTTCCCACTTCTCTTTTGCTGACAATTGATTTGCAAGGTATGCTTTGCCTCTCCTGCATATCAAGATGACAAGTTACATTAGAGAATGAGCACAATAGATTTATGCTATGAAGCGTGAGAAATGGGCAAGAAAAGCACATTCTGGCTTTCCTCACAGTTCCTTCTACTAGCAAGGAAGAATGTTAATTGTCCTAGGATTTTTAACAGGGAAAAAAAAAAAAACAACCCTCCTAAATGCATGACAAACAGCTAGTTGTATATAAAATAATGGTGGAATTAAGTTACTAAAATATTTTAAATACTTTCTCTTTAGGTTGTAATGACAAAACAATAATGGATTTTATGTTAAAGGAATTCTTTTCAGGCAAGCTAATTTACCAGAGGTTTGGATTGTAGAGTTTGGTCACCTAGTGATTTCCCTGTGAAAAGTGTTTGTTTACAAAAGTTTAGCTGATGATTTCAGTACAGCCGTGATTTAAAGATAGGTCTAGCTCAAACACAGATCAAACAGTTATCAAGCATCAGGCAATAGTTTGCTCTTTTTTTTCTATACTCATCAAGAAACTCCTTCCCCTGTCTGAAGAGAAGCATTTTCCATTTTTGTACTTGTTTTCTCTCACCTGTCAGCATGATTCAGCCAGAACCTTGCAGGTTTTAACACTTCAGATTAGTGTTTCTTCTGAAACGCTCAGGTCTCTTATACAAACAAACAAAAATGTAAAGGAACTGCTGAGCTTATACTGAGGCTGTGCTTCAAATGTCATGATGGAAAAGTCTCTGCTGTATTTTATGTAGTCATTTATGCCATTATAGCACTGATGTGAAAGACCATCCTGATTTGATAGCATTTTACATCACTTATTTTGTGCCAGTTAAGTGACTGTGTAGGGTTCAGGGCAATGACAGACAGGCTTACTGGGAACTGATAAATTTGCATAATCTCAGGAAAAGGGTTAAGTAATTGACCTTGCAGAGAAAGAAAGATGTTCTTTCTAGTTTATTTGGGTTTTGGCTTTTTTTGTTTGTTTTGGGGTTGTTTTTTTTTTTTTGTTTTTTAATACTTTCGATTTAGGCACAGTCTGGTCCACCTAGAAGGTTTTTTTCTTCTCAGAAATGAATGGCGGGCTTACGATCAGCCAGAATAAGTTGGCAATGCCCAGCAGGCAGACTCAATCGCAAGCAAAAAAAGACTGGGGGGAGGATAAAAAAAAGTTTATTCTATCTACTCTGAATTTTAACAAGCTTATTCTGGAGTGACACAAGAGAACAATAGAAAGAAATTGTTTTATTTATTCAGAAAACAAGCAGCTATTTATGAAATTCCTCTTATATTTATTATTGCTCCTTTGTTGTAAGATTTCATTTCCCTGTAAGAGCTTTTCTCATGCACAAGAAAAACATGCATGATGAAATATTGCAGATCAGATCCGCAAATATGGTGTATTTACATAAACAGAAACAAAACATGTGAACCAATTAAATGGCAATTCGCCCAAAAGATAAATCAGTGTGGACATCTTTAGAGATACAGAATTTCACAAGGAAGTGATTATTTTTGTCTCTCCTTATGGAACTCACAATTGAAGTACCTTCACCAAAAGTTTTCTTTAACTGTATAAACAAAATGGCTCAGAACTGTTTGTAACATGATTTGACATATTTCATAATAGTGAAGCCTTACGCTTTACCTAAAGGATGGTTCACTTTCAGTGGACATCTTCTGTGAATAGTCATTAAAGAGAAAATGAAGTTATATCATATACACTAGTAACTCTCTCCCATTCTTATATATTATGTTCCTGACCTCCTCCAAATTGAGATAACAAGTAAATTAAATAAATACAGCAAAATATTTCAAAACAAAATCAGTAATTAAAAATATAAAACCAAGCAAACAAAAGAAAACCTTTTACAGTACGTGATACTGCAGAGTTAAGAATTACTGCATGTTTTCCAATAACTCCAAATTTGAAGAATGTCACATGGTTACAAGACACAAATTACCAGCCTCCTATAGACACAAGAGCACGCAAGTGATTTTGTTTTTTTCGTTGTTTTTTTTTTGAATCCTAATTCCTCACTAGAGGCTCAGGTCAGTGACCATTCATTACATAAAACCAGCATTTCATTTGATCAAACCACCTTACCCAGCACCATTCTAAGCTAACACGGTTTACAGCACTCCAAGGGAAGGAAATAAACATCAGAATACCAAGTCTTCTGTTTGAAACACATTCCTGACACAACCATAACTTTGTTTCTCATTAGCTTTCATGTTGTAGCCAAGTCATTAAAACTTAAAGAAGCACCTTTCTAAAACATTTTCCCTTGTCCCGACATACTTAGTTTATTCAAAATCCACAGTAACATACAGAAATTAGTGCCATTTCAGGCTGATTACTGCCCACAGCTGCATATATTTCATAAGGTAGGTATTCATAATTTAAAAATTTACTACCTGATTGACCACCTAGAATTCTTTCATAGAACACACACAAAAAGCTCTAAACAAACAAAAAACACACCCTCCAAAAAAAAAAACAAACCAAAACACTACAACCCAAAAAGCAAGAATCCTAAGACATAACTGGCAGGGAAGAACTTTGTAAGTTCCCCAACAATGAGATACTCTTATAAATGTCCATTTACCCATGTTACTTAGTTTCAGATCCCCTCATCTTTTTTCTCAAATACAACACAGAGATATCAGAAAAAACAAAGGAAGAATGTAAGCAAATGCCTATACAAGAGGATTATGAACAGCAGGGGGGAAAACACTAAGAGGCAGGGAAATCACGTAAAAGGAGAGACAAGCTTTGCATTTCATGGCACTGCCTTGAATCCTCATACTTTTCTCTCCTACTTTCTGAAGCCCAGGCAAGAGGTAAGCAACATTTGCCTGCAGACTAAGCATCTGAGTCCCAGTAAAAGAAAAGAGAAAACAAACCCAAACAACAGTTTCCCTGCCCAGGGAGGTTGTGGAGTCTCCTTCCCTGGAGACATTCAAAACCCACCTGGACGCATTCCTGTGTAACATTATCTAGGTGTTCCTGCTCTGGCAGGGGGATTGGACTAGATGATCTTTCGAGGTCCCTTCCAATCTCTACCATACTGTGATACTGGGTAACAGTATACAGTCTTGCAGGAACACACCACTAACACCCCCACAGAGACCATCAGAAAAGTTAACATACCTTCAGCTCCTCTGCTTCATTGGTACTTGTCTCACTTCCTTCCTACAGAACTAACAAGTTATTATTTTTAGGTGCTGGAGACAAGAAATTAGACCACCAACATACAGGAGCCACCAGAACACAGATCCATCAGCAGGCTGAAATCTCATCCTTATCCTGAAACTGCCTACAAAATGGTGAGAGCAGCTGCATCACCTTTTCTCCACTTCAGCTGTTCTTCATTCACACTAGGGCCTCAGCTGTGTTGTCTTACAATCTTGCATACATCTGAAGGTTCCCAGGTGCTATGCTTTGAGGGGTTTTGAGTGTTTTTTTCATTTTTTAATTCCCTACCTCAATTTTATCTCTTTTGGATTGTGTTGGTGTCTGGTCTATTAAGAAATACAGCTATGTACGGGTTGATTTGCTGCTCCTGAGGAAGAGCTTAATTTAACTTTTAGATAGTCATTGTTCTGCTGCTAAATAGGAAAGCCTCACTGCATTTAAGGCTTGAAAGCTGAACTCTCCAGTGTTGCTCACTTACTAACCAAATTATAGTTATCCACACCTGTTAACTACACTGACTGCCAGGTACTCCTATTACTTGAGTTCAGTGTTAAACCATCTGTTTGTCACAAATGCAAGAAGCACCTGTTAACTTTTATGTTAATAAGGTTACTTACTCACTTCCAGAAATTCTGCATTTCTGTTACTCAAAGTACTTCTCTCATGTTCTGTCTTTAAGGTGTCTTTTCAGACAGACTCAAAAATTTGCAAGATGCATGCAATTTATGAAATCAAAGGAAGACTTGCAGAATTGGACATGCTCTATGCTTTCAAAAAATGTTCAAACTCTATGTGCTCACTGTAATAGTCAGTACTTCCTCTAAAGGTATTACAACAAACCCCTTCCCTGATTCCTTTTCAGTGTACAGTCAGGGTACAAGTACCCTAGGTACTGGTCAAAACATCAGTATAAATAACAAAGCAAAGATAACAACTGTAATAGTGCAATGACCACATGCCTATGAATGTGGGTTTATAAATACCCACAGATAGTACAGATAAAACAGGCAATTAGCAGCGCGCATTTCTTCTCTACAAAGCCACAGAAGACAATACAAACAACAGGAGAGCTGCAGTTAGAAGAACTTCTAGGGATGAAAGTGCTTTGTAGGATCAGGGAAGGGAAGGAACCGCTTTAGAGCTAACACATTCACTTCAGGTAGTAAAAGGTTGTCTACTGCAAAATCCATGGATGTTAATGGTGGCTAGATTCAGAAATTGTTTACCAAACATAGAAAACTTACAGATAGAGTCTGACAAATTTTGGTATGACAAAATGATTTCTCAGTCCTGTGAGAGAAACACGGGAATATCTTTAGTGGAAAAGTTATCTGCACAGATGCAAAAGGAACTGCAGGGAATTAATCTCATTTTCAAGCCCATTTCTGAAGCCCACCATAGTCTAGGCAGCAGCTTTACCACTACAGAAATGCATGACACCAGTGTTACTCAGCTACTGTTTTTTTTTCCTCTGGATATCAAATGAATAAAGAATTATTTTTTATTTTTTAAATTGAGATTGTCATAAGCAAGTACATGGCAGATATTTTCAGTACAAGTTTAAAAGAGAAAGCATGGCTAATACCAAACACCAGAGAGTCTCAAATCTTCAGGTAGAATTGAGAGAGTAAATCAACACAAGCTGATAATCCCAGAAGAGAGTCAAGTGGATCTGTGGCAAAACACAGCTTATACCAGAAGAACTTCTGTAACCCTGATCTGACTTCACTATGGCCAGAAGACTGAAAAGTCACATCTTGGGCTATTCCAGTCTCAGTTGTGACACCTCAGAAACACTTCAGAATTTCACAGTTGTAATTAAGAAATACATATGAGGTCATCGTGCATGACTGACCCCCATACTGGAATCCTTTCTAATTTACAACAAAATATAAAATAAATTAGGTGTTTGTTGCAGGTGTCTGACTTATCATGAAAGCAAGGCTTCAGTCCTATCTTTTGCTGTCAGCAGCTTAAAGGAAAACAGAAAATAATTAAAAGCAGCCTCAAAGGCTGTCTTTCTCTGCCTTTCAGAAAAGTGCTGCACACTTCCTAACTGTGCATGGATTACACATTTGTAGAAAATATTCTACCATATTCTACACACTCTCATAAATAAAATATTTAACCATATTCTCCTGCTGGAAAAGCTGAATGAAATAAAAAAAAAAATAATATTATTATTCCCCTCCTACCTCCAAAAAGTCACACACATTTTGAATTGACTTCAGAACAAATTAATTACTGGGTCACGGTTTTGGGGATTTGGGCAGGGGGCTGTCTGTATGTTTTCCCATGCATCTAGCTTATGACTAGGGTAAACATTACTTAGCAACAACTGAAAACATCAGTATTATCAGCACTGTTCAGAGGCTGAAAGTCAAAACACAGCGCTGCATCAGCTACCAAGAAGGAGAAAAATTGACTGCCACTGCTAAACCCAGGACAGCTTGAGTTTCAAATGTTTTGCCACTACATCCAGAGGAGAGAGAGATGTGTCAGCAAGCTAGAAACAAAAGAGAGGAGTTGTTTCTAAGTTCATGAACAGCTTGTTACCTGTATTGTTAGTCTTGATAGTGCAATAAAAGCACTCACTCAATGAAAACTGAACTCATACATTTTCAGATAATAACCCCCCCATCTACATCAGCAAAACAGTAACACATTTGGATTTTTTAGCAGGTCACCTGTTGCTGATGTACTTCAAGAAGTAGCCATGTGAGTTGTTCAGTGAGACCCCACAATCCTGCAAGAAGGATTATTTAACTCTTTCAGTGGTGAAGCACTGTATATGACAAAACTTTCCACTGGCAAAAAGGCAGACATTTCAGTAGTCTCTTTTTTACACTATATGTGACTTAGCAGATTTTACACTGCTTTTCTCAAAGCCTGAAACAGAGAAAAATCTGTACAGTTAGCAAAAGATATTCTTGAACAATATTTTTTCAATTTCATAAGTTAATTTAAAATAACCCAGACTTTTAATATAGTATTTTTTCTCAGTTTTTTTCTAATATTTATTTTTGAATTACTGTTAAATGCTACCTACGTTATTTAAATAAAGCTTGTTTTCTAGAAAGTATTTATAAAATATTATTTTTCACTAATTAAGCATTCATTATTCCAAAGCCTTTTCTATCTCATGTGAATGTATTTCTTATTGTATGGAAATTGTTAATTGTTGTACCTGGTTGTTGTTACTACTTTGTTTGAGAACAGTTGACAAGTCTACCTTCTCCAGAAATCTGCTTCCCTAAACCCAGTTTTTATCCCTGTTGTATTCAATAAGGAATTTCCATGAGCTATGGCAGCCTGGTTTTGTGTGAGTTGAGTTAGAAAAAAATGAAGTTTTTAAGATATATCAAGGTGGGTGGGGAGGTGTGCCTCAATAATTTCTGTTCACTGGGGAGGGAAGCTTCCTAACTTTATAGGTCTATAAATGGTAAACACTCTCCTCACCCCCACCCTCAAACTTCAACCCTTAATAATGGAAACTATAATTCTTTTATTTTCAGAACAAATTAAACAAGGATACAATGTCAAAAGGGAGTTATCAATGAAAAGCCAGCATGGCAGTATTCTTAGCTCAGTTACTTGGGCAGGCATCTCTAACATCAAGATTTAAGGTTACATTTCACATCTAGAAACAAGCTCCTTGTTGGGAACAAGGAATCTAAGTCACTTCAGAGTGCATGGGGTGGAGATGGTTCACTGAATGGGAGTTTCTCCATGACACTAAGTGAGAAGGCACAATCGTCCAATGTATAAAGAGCAAATAAGAAAGTGTTATTTCTTCTTTAGATAATAGACAGACTTTCATTGAAAAAGGGTCAGAAAAGGAACACTTAATTTTTAATTTACGATAGTGAATTATTTAATATTTTTAATATTTATGGTATTTTTTATTTATGATAGAAAAAATATTTGAAACAGACACCTAAAGAGCCGCATTTTGGAAAATGTAAATGTTTTGCTTATTCAATACAAATGCAGGTTGTAATTTTATGATAGCCTACACATACGTGCATTAAAAGAGATATGACAGTTTTTTCTGTCTAGCAGAAAACAAGATTAGCAAAGACAAAGCAAAATTCAGTGCTTTGCCTTTGAAGTTAAAGAAAACCAGAGAAGAAATAAAGCAATTTTCTTTTTTTATTGTATGAATTAGACTTCTCAGTAATGTCTTCATTCTGTCTAAAAAGATGTTGTAGCTGAACAAGAGTATGAGCTTTCTGCAGAAATTACTGGATAATGCTCTATCACTTCAAGATCAACTATATGATTGTAATGCTACCTTATTTAGATACATGCATTTCATATATTTTGTTTTTCACTATGATTTTACAATATTATTATTCCTTATTTTAAATTTACCATTCCAAATATTTTACTATCAGTCTGTGAGTCACAAATATGAGTTCACCCATACCACTTTTTTTTTAACTGCACTGCTCCCACTGTAGTCAGTAGAAAAACATTGTTTTATTGGTATGAAATCTGAAATATAATGGTATACTTGTTCTTAATTGCAAACCACTTCTCTTTAGAAGAATCACCTAAAATGGAGACAGCAAATGCCTGGAAAAATATGGCAGCATAATTTACACACTTCTACCTTCAAAATGCATTCTATATTGCCACTGTCCATATAGTAAGACTTCACTTATGAGAATCACAGTTTTATGCTTCCATCTCAGATGCTCTTTACTATTATTCATGCTAACATAAACATTGTGATATAATGCCAAACTAAGCAACAATATACTGAGTTTATTTCTAGCTTTTTAAGATGAGATCTATCTTCTAAAACTTATTCTCTGACAGACACTATTGGAATAACAAATACTTTAATAAGCATGTAAACTAGAAGGCTTTATACAAATTTAAAAGATATTGGAAAGGTACCTAATAGCAAGACAGTATCTTGGCTTCTGCTATAATGGTGCTAACTGAAAATTTCAATTTCTGGAAAAGAATTACCTCAATAATGTATTTTAAAATATTTCTATATTCTCACCCTTGGTAATACAACCTATTGAAAGCTCTAAAGAAAAAGGATGGGCAAACACAAAATCATCATTTTCCGTTCTGTTCATTTCACTTTTTACATCTGAACTCTTCTTTACAGGTCTGCTGTTTGCTGTACTGATGTATTGAATCACAGTTGACAACATTGTCCAGGTTACAGCTGAAGTAACACAAACAGCAGTAATTCCATGAGATAGCCAGAAGATAAAATATCTGAGACCCTTCTGGACAACTTGCCTAATAAGACCAAAACATTAAATCCATGGTAAAGTTTACTCATGTGGCGTATTTGTTCTTCTGCTTGTAAGAATGATTATGCTATAACTATGAAAAAAGATTTTGCCAAGCAAGACCAGAAGTTATGTAAAAAATGTGACATATTTTTGACATTATATGACATTAGCCTGAGCAAAGTATTTATCAGAGTGCATTTATTTTGCCTTGTAACAAATACAAAAATCTAAATTTCATGTTTTATTCCAGAAATGAAGAATTAAAATTAATGTAAAATGTTTTTTCATCTTAAAGCAATTTGAAAACTATTCTTAGTGACCAGCGCAATGGAGCCATCTATAGATATTGTTAGAGGTATATCCTTTCTTTGCATTTTCTGGAAGTCCTCAGAAATTTAACTTTGTACTGTGAGGGTCTTGGGTTGAGAAAACCAGGTAGCACTGAATAGCTTTATGATTTGTGATTATATTCCCTGGAAAACACTGTACAGGAATACAATGTTCAAAATTTTACTTTCCATGCTGATCTAGTTTGTCATATGTATTGTTGATAGGCCAGAAAAAAAGGCAAAGCAAATGCATTAATTACTTATTCCTACAAGTAGACATGGACAGAGATTTAGGATTTTTGCAGCATTACTGACCCTGTAATTCTATTCTCAGTTGCCAGAGAATTTCCTGTATCTGTAGAAGGCGCTTCTTTAATGATAACCTAAATGCTAAAATAACTAACGAAATAAACCAAATTTAGTTATAAATTACCTCCAA
This sequence comes from Pezoporus wallicus, assembly GCF_028554395.1. Classification (NCBI taxonomy): domain Eukaryota; kingdom Metazoa; phylum Chordata; class Aves; order Psittaciformes; family Psittacidae; genus Pezoporus; species Pezoporus wallicus. The sequence continues at coordinate 76,556 of NW_026639458.1, read as the reverse complement.
AATTTTGGATGATGACAGAAGCAAATAGAGGAATCTAGACTGCAAGTAATCCAAAAGAAAACTGAATTAGCTAAATATTTTATCATGTTAGTTGAAAGCTTAAGACAGTTATTTGAAAGTCCTGTTTCTCATTCCTGTTATTTCCAGTAATGTCTGGAAAAAACATAGAAAAGCTTTTGACTGTTTTTTTTTTTTCTTTGTTTTGTTTGCTATGTACTGTTTAAGTCCATAAAACCCCATAAATTTTGCCTTTGAGTTTTGGCTGTGTTTGGTGAGAAATCCAGGAAAATTAACAAATTACATTTTCTGCAGTTTTTTTTAAAGAGATTAAAAACATTGGTCTGCTTTACAGAGAGAGAGATAGAAAAAAAAAGAGAAGCCTTTTATGGACACATAATGTGGCCACTGCATGCAATCTGTCCTCCCTGTATTCCTTCGCATTCATGCTGAATTAAGGATGTAAAAGATAGACACTTGCCTGCCCCTGCTACCTATCCATGTCCAACCCTGCTTTGAATCAACTGTTTACTCTGTAAATTGGTGTGGGCACAAATTCCACAAGTTTACTGCCCACTGAGAAAAAAATACTGTCTTTTGTCTAATTTAATTATGTCTCCCACCAGTTTCAGTGATTGCCTTCTAGTTCTAGTTCTGTGAAATTTGGTGAGCAGTTCTGTATTTACCACCAATCTCCATTCTCAGTTTTCTTTTTCCCAACTAAAAAGTTCCCCCAGAATGCTTAATCAAGCTAGCCCAGAACAAGCGTCAAACTAGGACACTTCTGCGCAAAAATCCTTATAGTTGCTAGGAATACAGGTTTTGGGGTTTGTTTTTTTTTTTTTTAAAGCTGAGAAGATAGTTTTGCTACTACAGTGACGTGGAGTGTCTGAAAGATTTTAAAATGAAACTTAGTTTACTTCAACGTTTCCAAACTCAAACCTTCTGAAATTACAGAAAAAAAAAAAAAAGGCAAAAAGAGTTAAAAGGTTGGTTCTATTTGCTGTAATTTGATTTTGTTTAATAAAGGGCTAGACATGCCTTCTGGTGCACAGGGCTTTAGAAACTTCCAGAACAGTCAGGTTTCTATAGTGGAAGCCAGAGTATTCTGCAACACTCTGTGCAGTCTTGGTTCCAGGATGCAGCATGAGTGTGGGGCTGTTTCATATTTCATCATACCTTCAGACTTTTAATTTTGGCTCTGCATTTGATTTGCCTTCTGCATTTTCTCTGGTTAGTTTTCCTCTATTTGATTTTTGGCTTTCTTTCCCCTTTCATTTCAATTCTCTACAGTGTCTCCTAAAAAACCCTTAAATTAAATTTTCTTATTATATCAGAATGCATTTGAAGTTTATCAGAATGTGTAGTTAACATTGTTAAAAAAAAATAGTAATGCAGAAGAAGCTGATGACAACTCTATGAGTACACATCTATTGTCGGTTATTTAGCTTTGTTTGGATCTCTAGTAGATAGGTACATTCTCTTCAAAAGAATAAACTAGAGAGGACTGAAATACATGACACTAGTAAGAAAAAATGCCTCCTGAGTCATTCACCTGGAATGTCTTAGTTTGTACCTGAAGAAAAGTACATGCTGTGCCTTAGGGGAATTGATCCCTGTCCCTCCTGACTGTTTGGCTGGGACATACTGTCCTCCTTTTCGTTAGGATATGTATCTACCACATGACAAAGTAATTGAGACTTAAAAGAGAATCCCCCACAATGCACAATTGATAGAAACAATATAGAATTGAAAAAAGCCTAAGGATAGAAAGGAAAATCAAAACAAAAGGGCAAGGAAGGATCAAGAGAAAATCTTCTTTATCCTTGTACTTGTTGCTATGATCAGACTGGTAGATGATCAGTAATAAAAAGGCTGAAACTGGCCCCCAGGATTATTCTTTCGCCAAGGACCAAAATACAGATTATACATATCTGGCAGCTTTCAACCTCCATTTCTTTCATACAGATAGAGAAACACTGTATGTTTTGTTTTAAAACTGAATTGAACATTTTTGGTTTGGATTTCTCATCACCAATCCAAAATTTAATTAATCATAAAAGCTGTAATAATCACCCATTCAAACTGATCCTCTAGGACTGAACTAGAATTTCTGTTGCTGTATTTTAATTCTTTTAATAAAAATTTGACTTTTTTCTCTAAAAGATCTGTTTGAAACATCAAACATAAGGAGGAATTCTATGGTCCCTGATATTCAGAAGCTTTAATCTGATGATCATGACTACTCCATTTGCATAATTTATGTCTCTCTGATTTATATATTGTGCCTTAATTACAATGTCAACTGCGGCTCAATAAGACAATCTATAAAGCCTAATAATTTCATATTATCTCCTACATCTGAATAGACTCATCTCCTTCTGAATAAAATATATACTTCCACTAGAAAATGGTAAACTGTCCTTATACTATTCAAGAAATTAAACTCTTGGGAAAAACAATTCTGAGTCTTCTCTCTTGCTTGTGAATTATTTTTTTTTATTACTGAAATTTTTTTTTCTAGAGCTAGATGTATCTTCTCTCATATACCTATTAAATGTTTGATGCAGGTCCTATTATTTTTCCTTCTTTTAATCTATGTGTCAGAATGGTGGCTGCCCAGCTATCTTATTTTTATGGTTTATTTTTACGGGTTTGGTTTACTCTCTGCAGATGCTGTTTTGAACGAACACCCATTTGCTATTTTTCAAGAGATAGCTTTGCTATCTTTACTGACTCGGATTATTTCATAACAAAGGCAACATAGATTATATCTAAGATACTATACTTATGTGAAATAGTGTAGTTCAAACACCTGATTTCATCCATTCATCCTCCGATCAAGGTCCCTGGAAAAAGGTTAGCTGTAATCACAAAACCACAGAAGTTTATGGAACCATTTTGGAAAGTCTGAAGAATTCTCAGCTGGTGATTTCAGCTACCGCTTAGATTCAAAAGTCTGCAAATAATTTGCTTCCCTTTGTGTGAAATAGTTACTCCTGCATGCTTTTAGACTCAGATGCCTGGAGAAAGAAGGCTTGTTTTCATTCTGTTGACAGAGGCAGAATTAGTAGGCCAACAGGCAGCCACCAGACTTCCTGACAGTCTTACTATATTCTGGCTTTAAGGTAACTTTCCTCTGGATAGAGGAATAGTTCAGTCTTTGTGCCAGTTAACTTCTCCCTTAAACTGCCAGAAAAAATGACAATTAATGCCAGCTATGATGATATTTCTGATATGGACACTATTCCTATGGGAGCTGGACTGAGTCCATTATAATCATTTAATAAAGAAAAATGAACAGGTGGTGGAAAGTTTTAGTCATGCCAATTTGTGTTGGTATTTAACCAAGAACTTAATTGTCTTTTAAGCCATTACCGTTCACTTAAATCATCCTGTGGGAAAAGATTTTGTGGCTGCCTCAATAGTGTAGTATTATCTAAGAAGGTGGAAGATACTTTCACTACATCATAGGGAAAAAGTGTCACCAAGATATTTTCTAGCAGTAAGTCTATCAGCTACATATGTAGGGTAAAATTTTTATTATGAAACATATTTTTCCTTTATAGTGTACCAGTGTTGATAATTTGGATTTGCCTGATCACATTTAATTATATTTTATGAAACTTAGGTTTCACCACTTTTGTTTTTGGAGTGGATAATCCTGGAAGCATATAATTTTATTCTGAGAACACAACTTTATAATATGCATTTTCATGGTGCAAGCAGCTGTCGTTATTTAAGAGTAGCCATGTCATAACATAAAGAAGGTAAAACACTACAATTTTTTTAAAGAAGGAGAGTAAGAACCCATATTAGTGTTTTATAACTGCAATTTAACCTAAATGATTTTTTTTCCTTTAAATAAAAATGTCATAATTTCTCTGTCATTTTTCATATTTGCATTTACTGTATCTGCAATAAAGCCTTTTTTTGGTTTTTCAGATTTAAGTAAAATAAAGAAATAACACACATCTGACATTTTTAATAGGAAAAGATGAAATCAATAGAAATAAAAATGGTAATTTGTGCAATATAGCACAAATTATTGAATCAGCTTCATCAATAAGATTGAATGTTTTTATATATGGCCATCATTTTACTTTATTAAATCTACATCTATGATCTAAAGCTCTACTGAATCCTTGCAATGATCATGCACATTTCAGATGCTTAAAAATTAAATTCAACCTCACTAAGTCTCAACCAATCATCCAGACTGCTAATCTGATTGCAATGTTTATTTGCTTGTACGTCATTTATACAGTGTTTAACAAAGAGAGAGAAAAAAAACTGTTAAGGACTATGTGGAAGCCCTCTTAGCTCAAACAACTAATACGGAGCAAAGGTATACTTCTAAGTACAGCAAATATCAGAATATTGTAATGGGAAAGAAAATTACTCTTATGATTTACCTTTTCAAAAAAACAGATTAGTTGCAGACTGGAGGTTAAGGAGGGAGATGTCAAAGAAACAACATACTGCCATCTTAAACAGGCAGCACCTACATGAAATACTTTATAAAAATTCTTGATGAGCTACAGCACTCAACCTACATAGGTAACATTCATAGCTGACTCAAGCTCAATTCAGTTAATTAAGGTAATTTGTTCAATTTTTCATGCCATCAGTATGAAGTCCTATGATGATAAGCTGTAATACAACACTACCACAGTAGTAAAGCAAGTAATGTAGGATATTTTATAACCATTGTCTTCAGTAACATCTGTTAGCGGGGCAATATTTGCTAAAATAATAATGTGAGATTAGCTATCTGGGATACAAGATTAGTAATGCCAAATTCATTTGTAAATAATCTGTCTTTCAATGTAGCAATTTGTTAAATGGATGGTAGAATTCCCTCATGTTCTTCTTTTTTTTTTCTCTTGATTTTGAAAGAGTAGACTTTTCTCACCTTTTTTTTTTTTTTTCTTTCATGTTATAGCCTTGCACATTATTTTAAAACAGGATGACAGGATGAATATGTTTGGTAAGGAAGCAGGTTAGCAGTGAGAATACTGCCTTCAGATAGTAAGACTCAGAGTAGTTATTCTGTAAGACTCCTCTCACAGGTCTCCTTTAGAATACAAGTTCTCTGCTATCACTTGACTACCTGGAAACTTAAAAAAAATCGTGTAAGTAAAATTCAGGTTCCCAGCAACTCTACTTACAAGTATCTATGAGGCATTTTATCCATAATTTGATTTGAAGTATTCGTTTTCCTCATCTATTTTTTCCACCTTTTCTACCTCCTTTTCCTTTACCAAGCTCTTAAAAAATCTACAAATGAGACGACCAATATATTCAGCTTCCCTCCCCTTCTACTCCAGTCTTTTGCTGTATATGCATACATAATAGGCATTGCATAATTCAAAATGCTGATTCAGAGAGCTGATTATTTTTTCCTGCCTTCCAATTCTTTTGATTTCAACTGTAGTATTGAAAAGTACAGGAGCAGAGTTAAGTCTCTCCGGTGTGTGAAATGCTTTCTTGATTTCAGCAGACTGGGATATCTCCATCCTATGCGCAGATGCTCCTGTCTGATGAGATCTCACCAGTCTCCTGTGATGCTCAGGTAACGCAGATAACAAGAGGAGGCAGGTAGTTAAATTCCTTATCATACAGCATATGCTTAAAAGGTGACAAGTTTAGTATCTTTGGATTCTTAATTCTGATGTTCCTAATCTTACTAATTCAACATCTCAGACTTGATGTTGCATTGATGTAAAGCTCTATAACCCTTCTCCATGCTTTAATAATACACTTTAAAATATCATTTAATCATTTTTGTTCTGATTTTTTTCTCTCCTTTTTTTTCTCCCTCCTCACTTGATGTGGGTGCAAGAGGCAAATATATGAATATCTTGTGCTAAGAAGCCAAGTGTTTGCAAATAAAAAACTGAATATAATTTAACTTTATTTAAGTACTTGGATATAGTCTTACCCACCCTCTCTTGTCTCTCTGACCCAGCATATGTGATTTCTCTTTACAAAAGTGAAACTTCCTTTACAGGAACAAGAGTGCTCCTCATCCTTGAACAGATTAGGCAGTCGGACTATTGAGGCATCTGTGAATGCAAGCTCCCTCAGAATCAGGAAAAGTTGAATCCTTAGATTCCAAATTGATTTAAACCCCACATCCCATATAGGCTGCTGCTGTACAGCAAAAACAGGCATTGATTCCTCCCACTTTCAGGATTTCACTTTGGTAATCATTGGAACTTTCTCTTAGCAGAACTCCTTTCAGAAAGGAAAAAAATAATAAATGTTAAAAAGATGGCCTAGGTACCCACTTGACATTTATTCACTTCCCACTAACTGCATCTTTATTTTACAAGCCATACAATAGTTAAGATTATAAATTTACAATTCAGGCAATCATCTATTCCATTAGTTTTTAGATCTTTTATTATTGTAGACTTATGCGATCTAAACAGAAAAAATACCACACCTTTTATAAATAAGCTGCTTGTACTCTTGTTGAACAAGTTTCTGCTACTTAAGGAGATAGATAGTTCCAAATAGTTAAATAATCTCAAATATATACATCATTCATCCAGCATAATGTCCAGAATACAATTCCCAAACAAAGGAAGGATGAAAAATCTCATTGAAATAAGTAGGACAGAGCAGGAAAGGATTTTGTTCCAGGAACTTGCTCATCATCAGTAAAAAAAGATGAACAGCATGACAGCCTTGTAGGTTAGCAAAGTTAATGCCCTTTCATTCTTAAACTTTTTTTCTCGCATTTTGGGCACATTAAGTCATATTTTGCCCTCACATGCATCACTGAGCTCAACAGGAGAACTCCTTATGCTTCCAAGGGCAAAATTTGTCCTACACTACTTTTGGACACTTTTTAATGTATTACTTTACCTGTAGTTACTTCACTTTCTTTAAAACAGACTTTTTCCCTTTTTTTTTGAACACTCAATTTTTTCTCATATTAATAATTCATACTTTGCTGTGATCCCCATGATTTACTTTTTTTCTCAGTTTTATCAAAAGATCTACAATTAACAGCTTCTGTTTAGCCACAAAAGTGCAAACAAAAGTGCAATAAAAAAACTTCCACTTTCTAAATGATTTTTTTAAAAATCTCATTTCCTCCACAGAAAAATATTTCCATATGCAAAACTTAACTTGCTTACTGTTCTTGAATGATCACTTATAATGTTATTTTGAAAGGAGCACTTAATCAAAGTACATAAATGTCTTTTTGATCATATGAAGCAAGCTGTTTCCAGATACAAAAGCTTAGAAATTCTTTCCTCTGAACTGAAAGTGACATTCAAAGACATTTTTAAGGAGGAAAGAGTAATAAATACCAAACTTACATGTTTCTAAACAAGCAGTGATGTCTATTCATCTGGAACAGAAATATAACAGAATATGCATTTAAAATAGAACTAGTATTTCTGTATTTATATGCCTTGACACATACAACTGATACAGGCAGCTATACTAAAGCAAACAAAATTAACTATCTCAGTTGGTTATGCTAAAATATACAGCATACTAATTTAAGATACTATTTTTTGGTTTTAGGTTACAAAGTTTAACATTAAATTATTTAATTTTGGAAAAGTTTGCTGATACATTTACACAGGAAAATGCTCTCAGTTTACTGCCCATAACTCCTTTTTGAAAAAAAGCTTTTAAATGCATAACAATGATGACAGGGTTTTTTTAATGCTTTTTTAAAACATTTAGTGTACCTAGCTTTCTGTTTAGCTGGATGTCTCACTTTTGGTCATGTAAGTAAGAATAAATTATAGTGGCTTTGCCAAAAGTAAGAGTTAAGACTCTCATCACTGAATATAACAGCTTCTAGGCAAATGCAGTGAGTATCTCTACGAACAGTCAAGACAGGCACTGAAGGTTCAGTGTGTAGCACCAAGTTACTTTAGGTAGACTGGGTCTGCCTACTTGACCTTTAACTCCCAAAAAGCAGTTCAGCTTAAAAGTATCGGTGCCATTCTCCAGCTTTTCCATACGGTCAATATGTTATGTACTTGATGAGCTCTAGGTTGGGTGTTCATTACCATAGCAAAATACTAGTAAATAACAAAAGTAAGCACTTTATTCTATGTTTTTATAAGATCTATTTCAGTCTTGAAGCAAATAGAAGTCTATGATGGTACATGAAACACACAGGTAAATAATTTTAATAGTATAAAAAAACTTTTCAATGTCTATCTAGTTCAAAGCACAGACACACACACACACACACACAATATTCCAGGTCCGCTTTTTCCTTGCAAAGGTGTATAGTCTCCGTACATTCCCAGATGCCTTGATATATAGACAGTTCAGGGAAATAATAATACAAATATTTCTCAGACAGATCATCACATCTGTAGTTGTCTAAGTGTAGGACACTGAGGCTTTTTCTCCCCTAAAAATAATTAAAAAAGAAATAGGGAGTGAATAGTCTTTTACTGGCTCATTAAACGTTTTGAGAGCACCAAATGCAGCAAGTTGCATTCCCTACTGTAATGCAGAAAACACATTTGGCCAAATGGCTGCCTGGATATACAAACATTTTTATTGGAATGCTGCTGGTGCCAACAGAAAAATGTGATTCCCGTTTTCATATACTTAGTTGTTGTGGACATTCACTTGCAGGTAGCTGTAAGGCACCACTGGCAGCACTGCATTAGGATAATGGGGTTAGGAAACAACACTATGTTTGACTACAGGAACAGCTTCTGGAATATTTTACCAAGAGTTTCACAGGGATCAGGACAGGCAAATGCATTCAGCTGCAGAAGAAGGCTTGATGTTATTTATTTTACCAGGAAAGAATTCCTATGTTCTGGATAAATAGCACACAAAACAAGTGTTGTCTGTTCAAAGTAATCTGGAGAACAACTTAAGTAATACTGACATCCTACTATGAACAGGAGTCAGGGATCATAGGAGTCCTGAGAATATTTTCTTTGCTGTCATTACAGACCATACATTTTAAGTTACCACAAGCCTACAAGATGACAGTGTGATTGTCAACACTTTTTCAGAGCTTTAGATACTGGCAGAACACAAACCAGTAGTAGGAATAGTGACTAACTTATGACAGTCCACATTCAATATTTGTAAGGGTTAGTTCTCCCATACTACCTGTCTTCCATGACTTTCTTCTAAAAACTGCAATTTTTGTGGGAAAGAAAAACTCACAATGTGCAGTGCATTTGATAAGGGTAGAAAATCTTAAAGTAAGACATTTGTTCAGCATGGCAATAGAAAAATTAAGTATTCCCATGTAACATACTCAACAGTTGAGAAGAGCTATCTATTTTGATTGTTTTGTTTTGTTGTTTTTTTAACAAATGCTCTCAAACAGTCTATCAGAAATAATGCAAATATTGTATTAGACACTGCCTTATGAGCTCTTAATCTTTCTCAGAAATATATTTACACAAGAGCTCATTGTTGACTTGGTTCTGATCCCATGGTAGTCAGTATAAATCTCACTATTGTTAAACCAACAGAAAGCCTACTCTTAATTAATATATTATTGTCATGTAGCATGACTCAGTACAGGAATATTGACTCTGATAAGAATCTTCTTTATAATAGTTCAGTACTTTACTGTGATTAGGAAGAAGCTTCTTTTTTCTTCCTGTTCCATTTATAATTTTCCCTTCTTCCTTTCCCTTTTCCCTTTCCTTTCTTTTTTCTCTTCCTTTCTCTTTCTCTTTTTCTCAGCATGCTTAACTATTCCTCTGTCAAGACAGAACACTCACCAACTGAATGATCTGAATGATCAAACATACTAGAACCCATGTAGTTTTTCTCTTAGGAATGAACATCTTCCTGAGACAGGCAAATGGTGTAAAATATTTTCTAAAATCAAGTTTTCAGAGTGACATCACTCTCTACAGCAAGTATTAACGATATATGATCACTTTTTACTTCACAATAACATCTTATTGAAAATAACTCATGTAAATATTGGGACTGACTCTGTACCATTTTAAAATGTTACTTTAGTATGTTTTATAAAAGTATAAGTCACTTCATTGTTCTTCTGATCAGGGAAAACAGGAATAATCTGTGAGGGAAAAAGAAATGAATCCCGCAGTGCCTAATTCAGGAGGTATCGGATATTCTACTTCTGTAGACAGAGCAAAATAAAACCTAACAGTATCAAATAACAGGAAATTCAGAGGATGATGGGCATATAATTATTAGACACTAAGCCAGATAACTGGCACTGAATGTCAAACAAATGATTTTTGCATTACAATAGGAATGGATTATATTTGTATGAAAATCCTATTTGTATAACGAGTAACTAAAGACAGTTAGGAATCAAAATAACTGGGTCAGAATGACAGAAAAAATATATGAAGATAACTGTTTTTCATATGAAGGGCATGGTATGATTATTAAATTACTAGGCAAGTATTAAACCAATTAATGTGTTATCAAAAATCAGTGATAGATAAACTACAGTGTTATAAAATGAAACTTTTCCCAGGAAAAGTTCACGGTGGATGGCAGTTGGCATACTGACAGTGGTAATTGTGTGTCTCAGCTGAAATTTACAACCCTGTTTTGTTCAGCAGATGTTTCAGTTACAAGCTTGGGACACACAAATGTTTTTGCGCAGTCAGGGTGAAAAATCCTCCATGATGTCACAGAATTGCAGGAGTAAGGCTGGAACTTATCTGCAGACTGGCACAGTCCATCCTACTGCACTGAAGCATGGTTAGAAACACTCAGACCTCTGGCAGATGTTTGTTTTTTAAAAGTTTCTATTAAAGGAGAGATTTCACCATTTCCTTAGGGAATTTATTTCCTCTTGCTTAATTATCCTTCTTTGCAAAAACATTTTCTGTAGCATGTAATACAAATCATCTTCCCTACAAATCAAACCTATTTTGCCTTATCCTAAGCCTTGTGGAGCCAGAAGTAAACATTTGCATATGAGAAGACCTGTCTGCCTCTTCTTTCTTTTTGAAAGGATTCTAAATTCCCTAAACAGCTTAAGCTTTGGAAACCTGCACTCAGTTTTGATGTGTGCTAGGCAGCTGCCTGCAACACCAGTAGGATGTCTACTTTAGGTACAGAAGAAAAATATTTATCCTGGTAACAAGTCTCATCAATGCCCAGATGCAATCTAATGTGGAGAGGAGTTAAACACTTCCAGAAGAAAAATCAGAACACCTAAACATAGGTGGATGTTTATTTTCTCTGCCCATCTCTTTCTTTAAACTGAAGTTCCCAAAATACAAACAATATTTCATCCATACTGTTAGAAGCATGAAAAAAATTGCAGTAATTTGCCAGTATATTAATCTAATACTCTTGTTAAACATAACTATAAATGAGATATGCATCACATAATAAATTAAAAATACCTTTTCGATTCACTGGAACTATACTTTCAGTATCTTTTTTAGGTGAATCTATCTTTTTCATATTTTCTGGGCACATTTGACTTTTCTCTCTTAAGTACAGTACATTGACTAGCCCTTTAAAATACTACTCTGATAAATAAATGTAATCAATTTGAATTCTGTGCTCTGAAATGTTTGCACCTTTATCTGCATCTTCTTATATATGTTTAACAAAATGTAATTGAAGGTACTCCAACATACATGAAAGCAACAAAATGTCTGTACAGAATCATGTTCATAACAGCCTCCTATAGTAAGTCACTTGAAAAATCTTTTCCAATTTGAATCCCTGCAACTAAGTAACCAATCCCTGAGGTATTTTTTTCCAAATCTACACTTTCATCTTAAATTGAAATCAGCTAGTTGTACCACACTTCCCGGGGTAGCTACCAAACTGTGATATGAATCTATGCAGAAAGTCCTCCTGAAGTCGAAGTATATCATACCTACTATTTTTACCTTAACCACTCTGCCTGTTTTCTGTTTGAAGAAGAAAATCCAAATGTTTCAATATTTGTTATTTGTTTGTTTTAAAATTTGTTCTTGACAAATCCATGGTGGCTGTCCTTATCACCTTTTTAGTCCCTAGATGCTTAAAAATTTATTCATAATTTGTCTAGGTAAATTTCTGTATACAGATAGGTTGATTGGTCTTCATTTCCCAAGAAGCATCCTCTTCTTCTTTAAAGTCACTGTTTTTAGCTTTTGCCACTCCCCTGGGACTTCTCCCACTGTGCCTTTAGCTCAAGGGGATATCTGCTAATGTTCAGCTACTTCTTAGGCTACTTCCTTAGATACTCTGTGGAAAATTAAGGAACTGACCTTCCTTTACTATTTTAATTCACACAACTCATATAAACATTCCTTTTCCTGCTTTTGAATACTCCATAGCTTGTCTTCTAATTCTGTTAACTACAGTGGTTGCTATTAAGCAATAGAATAGTATTTTGTTTTGCCTTCCTCTAATTCCTCATGTATCCATGTGAACTATTCTGGTTGGTTTTATGTCTTTTGCTAGTTTTCTTTTGTACTGTTTCTTAGACTCCCTGGCTATCCTCACATAGTTAAGCTAGCCTTAATTTTTATACTTGTGTCTACTTTTACACAACTCCTTCAGTTTTATTTTCAGATTCCAAAAGAAACCTTAATGCTTTCATCTTCTGATACATCTTCTCCTGTAACCATTTCTGCTGCATTTTCCATGCCAAGTGCTCTCAGAGGCTACAGTTTTAACAAGTGAATATTCTACTAGCAGGTACTCAGAAGACAACACTTTTGTGCAGTAGTTGTAAGCAAAAGGGTGCTATCCCAGTTTAAATTCTCAAGACCGTATCAAAAAAATTCTAAGTGAATTGTTCCCATCCTGCTGTTCTTGCTTCTTTTTCATTTCTTACAGCTATGAACTGCATCATGCGGCAATTATTTCTTTTCAATTGCCTCTCAGCCTTCACATGCTCTATCTGTTCTCCCTTACCTTTGAAGTGAACATTACATCTAAGTTGCCTCCTCTGAGGTAAGAAAATGGCCTCCACAATTTCAAGAACTTACTCATGTCTACTGTGTTACCAGTAAATATCCAAGCAATTCAAGTGCCTCCTTCATTAGAATGAGGCATGATCATTGACTTCTTCCTGCAGTTTCTCCAAACCCTCATTCACTACTCTAATTCAGTATTAGCAGTCAGTGCAGGATCCCTAGTCTTAGCCAGTCTTAATCTTCTGTGGTCTGTCCTGGCTCTCTATTCTTCCTCAAATTTAGGTAAGCAAACCACTTCACCTCTCTGAGAAATTTAGTTTTTTAGCCAGCATTAATAAATGGGCTTAAAGATGGTTACACAGTATATTCATACAGATTGAAACTCAGAAGAGTTTTTCAAAGCCATTCCCCATTCACCCTTGCTCAGTGACCTACCGAAAAAGGATTAAACTGTTCCAGCCTCAAAGAAGTTTATTGTTATGCTCACATTAACAGCAGTAAAACACAAGTAGACTACAAGGCCTAGGAATGGGCAAGGCCAGATGTCAAGGAACCCTGACCCAAAAAGGCGCAATCAAATTTCACAAAATCCCATGAACACAATCCATTTTGCAGTAATTAAAGAGTTCATCTTTCACCTTAATTTAGTAACTCCCTAGAATATTTAGCTATTGAAATATTCTATTTTCCAATATAGAATTTCTCTGTGTAAGCTGATGATCTGATTCACTGCCATTCCCTCCCCTACTACTTACAACCTCCTCTCCCTACCCTTCCATCTTTCCACACAGTGAGCTCTCTAAATAAGTCACACAATGAATTTTCATTTGTCTTACAAATACATCACCTATTCAGATCTTATCTACTAACTGTATCACCACATTTCACTTCAGATGCTTTTAACAGGGACCACCAGAAGCATTTTATTTTCTCAAACTGAGTTCAGAATCTTGATTATAGCTTAGAAAGACATAAAAAGGAGTATTTCTCACATTATTATTAGTACATTTATCTGGAAGACAGATTTAATCCTACAAAGTGTTAAGAGGCTTAATAAAGGGTCTGTCAAGTATTTTCCCCTTCTCTGATAAATGCCATTATGTGCATGCCAAATGAATACTATAAATATGGATGATTAAAAAGCTAAGAACGTATTTGTTCATCTTTCATCATCAAGAGATGAATTTGCATTTTGATTTTTGCATTTCGGAAAGCAGTTTCTATCAAACTAGAAAAAATAAAAATAAATTAAAATAAAAATAAAATAAAACAAAACTAAATAAAATAAAATAAATAAAATTTCTGACCTTCAGATAGAGAAGCACTTGATAGTTTTGATTATTTTGGGGTTTCTAATTTAACATTTGACTATTGACATTTTAATGATAAAGACCTACAACTGGGACTGACTACTGTGAAAACAATGAGACAGTATCACTAAGTTTCTCCTGTATTTTTATCAGAATATGAGCAAACTTGATTGTAGCTTCTTCTTAATTAAAAAAAAAACAACAAACCACCAAAAAACAACCAACAGCTGCCCCCCCCCAATAAAAACCCAAAATGCCACAACAGAATCTGTAGTAAAGGGTTCAACAAAAATTACAAGTTGAATTATTTCAGCAGAAAATCTTACAAGTAAGTAGTAAATTTCCTGATGTGAGATATTAAAGTATTAAGTAGAGAGCTGCAGGCTCCACCAGGATTTAAAGAGACACCTCCCTAGTGGAAAGTTAACAATTTTCAAATCATGGAAGACATTCTGAACCTAAAAGCTTTATGGCCTTTAAAGCATTTTTTAATTTCTTCCTTGCTTTTTTCTTTGTGTGCTTTGTTATTTTTGTAAAATCTTTCTAGATATTAGAATTCTTTGTTTATTCTGAGAAGAAAGAATGAACTTTAATGTGATGTGGTCCCTACTACTCATATTGAAAAATACACTACTTTAGAAGTCAGGCAGAATTGATAAAGGAATTAGCTTAAAAAAGGGTTCTAAAGCAAACTTCTTGGAAGAATTCAAGCTTCCAGCAAATCATATTGATCTAAATCCTATCAGATCAGAGTACTTTAACGAATAGATAAAAGGGTGACTAATGGGCCAATAAACCAAGTTAGCATTCCCAAGTCATGAATTCTACCATAGCACAGTTATATTTCCTTGTCTAAAATGTATTAATTTCAGTAGGCTTTAAAAGATGTAAAGATACTGGTAGTTTATGTAACTAGCCTCTTCATGTCTCACTCAACTACTTTTCCAACTAGTTGCAAATTCATCTCGTTTTTAATCATCAATGGGCAGGGACCTTATTAAAGTGATGATATCCGGTGTTTTAAAGTAACTCCACAGTATTGCCAATTCCTTGTAGGAATGCACAATAATGCAAATAAGATACCCAAGTTATTTGTCTAAAATTGTTGTCAATGGTTGGGATTGATAGCTGCTGCACAAAGTAGATAACCCTCTATTAATTCCAGCACTCTACAGCTGGATATTATCAGGATAGGCTCCTGTGAATAAAAGTGGGGCTGCACCATCTTTTTTTAGGAGGAAAAAATATATTGCCATAAATTTAACCTTTTGAATGTTCAGTAAATTAAAAAGCACCTAAACTGTCACATACTATGAATTTTCAGTCCAACATGGCCTCGAATAGAAAACACTGTCAACCACACAGGACAAGTCTTTTTCCTTTTCTCCTGTTCTCTTACCTTTCCAGAGCATGATAATGACTGGCATGGAGAAGGACTTCCAGTCTGTACTGTGCTAAATCTAATCAAAGCAGCAAAACATACCACAAGGTAGGAAACAGTATCAAGAACAGAAAGGCTTTTTCATTTTCTTTTCGCCTTATTCTCATATGTCATTCTGCTTACGTTGTTATCAGCAATAAAACACCTTAGATGAGGTAACACTAGTACTTTTAAAAAGATGTTAATGAGAAGACCATAAATCAGAGCAAATAACTTTTTAAAAAACAGTTTCTAGACTGTAACTCCCATCTAAATACTTTCTTGAAGCTAACTGTACAGATATTACCAATGTCAAACATAAGTTGACACACACTGTATGTCCACAGATAAAGAAAAAAAGTTTGTTCTGAATTTTAAATGTGTTCCATGGCAGACAAAGAAAAATGTCTATCTGACAGCCAAAATGACTGAGAACAGTCATGATAACTCAGTTATTACTAGGGAATTTCTAATTTCTTCTCTGCATAAAAGTTTAATGCTTGACTTCAATTTTATGGTTTCTAAATTCACGAGACAGCCAGAATTTGAAAACCAATATACATTTACATTTCTGAGAAGAAAATAGAAATGAGTCTGTTTATCTTTCCTTCTTGAGTATAAATGGCCTTTCTATAGACCTTCAAAGTTAAGTGAATGATGTTTTAAATATTTTAAGAACTCCATTTTATACTGCTGACATACCTTGGCATTTTGCCAAGAAAAACGGTTCTAGTGATCAATTGCTTTGTATTCCCTTACAGGAAATTAGCATAGCCCAAAAAATGCGGTTAAATCCTTCTGACATTTAAACTATCAAATACATGTGAGAACTAAACTGGTTTTAAACAGAGTCTGAGTGCTAAACAATAAACCACAATCATATTTTAATTTTCAGTGGGCAAGACTTCCTCTTCATACTTATCTCTTAGTTGAAAAGTAAACATTTTTTTTTTCCTCTTATTTAAAGAGAAATCAGAAGAGATATCTCCAGTTGCAAAATGAATGGTGCTTGTTACATGTGATTATTAAAGAGAACAACAAGGTATCTGTGATTATTTACATTAACTTTTCACTGAAGATTAATTTTGTGACTAAATGCTTTCTAGTACTTCTGATTTGCTGTGTTAGAACTGAATCTATTTCCTCATGGTCTCTTTTCATCTTTAAGGAGTCGGCATTGCTCCCCAACTGTAAAAATATGAATATAATATCAAAGCTGCATCTAAAATTTCTTGCAGTTACAATATGGCTGACTAATCCTCAGTTGGAATCAGAGTCTGCATTATCAAAAAAAATCTATTATAGAACTATCCCACAGAAAGACAAAAGAAAGCTGATATTAATTAATATTCAAATAAAAAAGAATTACCTTGATATTCTACTGCATCTTCCTAAAGAAATTGTCATTAAGAGGTACTTATTTCAAAGGGTTAGCATTCTCCCATTGCCTCTCTCACTTTCCAGTTATACCAAGATTACCTCTGTAGAAATTACATACTCAAAATTCCTGCTGCTGAGAGGATATCCTAGTGATAGATCTTTCTGGACATGTTATGTTTGTGCTGCAGGTTTGTACCAGCACTAGTTCATAACACAATATTTGTACCACAGGCATGTACCACAGTTTTTCCTCAAGTACAATGCGCTTTATTTCTGGTTTTGATGGATGACAAATGTGCGAAGGTGAAATGGACTGAATACTTCAACCCATCTTCTGGCTTCAACTGAATACTTCAAGCCATCTGTACTCTGGTATCTTGCTGCACCCAGAAACTTCAATGCACAGTATAAGATCAGCATCTTTAATCCTTGTGTTATCTACTTATATATACCTACCTTTCCAATCAGCCTTGCATAGAAATATGTTTCTGTTGTTATTTTTTCTAACTATTTTCCTACTGTATAATCTCTCAAATGTATTTGGCTATATTGTTATTTTCTGAGTAGGTCTGGATGTTTGAAAAACATTGAGAAAATACAAAGTTTCCATACAGGTTTAATTTAATTTAATGAAAGAATAAATAAGTACTGGAGTTGAAAGACTGCTTCAAAACTCCAGAGGACATTTAATTCTGTCACATAGTAGCAGAAGTATTTTCTCCAGTTCTATGGAGGACATAAGTAACAAGACTCTTTCATTACACAATTGGTAGCCAAAACTCTCGAGCAAAATGCCTAACTCCATTTCTCACCATACTTTTCTGATGTAGCTTTGTTATGACTGATCTCAGCCACCAGTGATTTTTTTCCCTTTTTCTTTCACCAAAATATGCATATAAAGAGTATGAAGTATTTCCCTCTGGACCTCCAGGATTTTACCAATACTTTCTTTTTTTTTTAAATACGAATATGATATATCATTCAAAAAATCTTTTCAAAGATATGTAATTTCCTTAGTATGTGAAAAAATTTCACTTTTGAGTGGAAAGAAATCACCTTATTTCCTTATACTAAATTCCAATCTCAAGTATTTTTCTTAACTAGGCCTGTCCTGATTTTTAGAGTATAATCATCTCAACAGTATTTATTTTTACAAATACAAAATGAATGTTAGCATGAAAAATTAACTTTGTACAACGCAAGATCTGAATTTCCAATGTAGCAACACTTCCAATGTAATGTTATAAAAGAACATACAACGCTTTAGAATGTAAATCTGCTCAGACAGATATGTTAAAAACAATCATCAGTTTCCTGGATGTTGCAAAACAGTTCAGTTCTTCCAATGTTAAACCATCACAATCATTTATTCTCACTGCTTTGCCTATCCTTTTCCTGTCTGAAACTCACCATCATCTGAATAGATTTCTTCCACCTTATTCAACTTTTCCCACATTCTTATGGAAAGAGGTGCACACAGTCCAAGAGCAGCAGTCTGGAAAGTCTTATCTGAAGATTTACAAAGTTCAGAGGATGAAAGCTTCTAGGTGAGATCTTAGTTTACCACACAAACAGTGTGCGCTGTCTTCTATGTGCATTGCATTTTGTAATATTAGAAATTACACAGAATAAAAAAAAAAGTAGTGATATAGACTGCTGTTAACGTCTGTGTTTGTATTTAATAAAATAAAATTGTATTTATCCATTCCTATTTGACTGGGAAATGGTTTTAATCCCTTTGATGACTTAACCTCCTTATATCGAAAGAATTACTAGTACCAGATTGAGAACGTTTTTTAATATATAACTGTAGGAGCTACAAATAATTCAGCCATGGCTACTTTGTTTTATTGATATATTTTTGGTTTTCACAGACTTAATATTTATGCTAAAGAGCTGGAAAGTGAAGGAGAGAGATGAGAAAACGTAAAATTAATTAGTGGGTAACTATCAGCTTCCTTCCCATTTGGAGAGCAAGCAGATAAACAGTATGCTAATTTCTCCTGACTTGTATTCTAAAGGCTAGACAGTTTTCATCTTTTGCTCATTTTTATTTTCCCAAGGTCTTCTGCCTGTTTCCATTGTTTGTTCATGTCCTTAAGTCCCAAGGTTCAGCATTAGTTGAAAAATCTTACTTAAATCTGTTTTCTCACAGTACTGTAAATGTTATTGAGCTCTAATGAGTCCCTGGAGTGCTGCAATATTTTTTCATCTTATGTTTGTAGCATCCTATACAGATGAATTCAGATACTGCCAACCTTCTTGATTAACACATTGTGTTTATAAGTTTTTCTAATTGTTCTTAATTTTATCTCCATAATTGATCTTAATTGATCTCCATACCATTGTATGAACTTTAGATTGGCATAGAACCATGGTGTTATATCTTATAAGGTTTGTATGTTGTAAGCCTAGTAGGGGCTATTAAAACAATTTTTGAGCTTATGCACAGCGCATGTCAAGTAAATACTGCATGAAATTTTTTACTGAACTTAAAACACAACCTCTATATATTGTGTACACTTAAGATTTTGCTGAGTGGGGGATTCACTGTGTGATTTATTACCATTAGTGGAAAAAACTTTTATAATATTTCTAGTTTAACCAGAGAAGTACTCTGTCAATCACTTGATCTTGCTATGACTTTTTCTTCAGACTGAAGGGCTACCTATCAAGAAAAATCTTTTTTCCTCCTATTTGTGTTAATACACCATAATAAAATTATCTCCCAAACTAAGCTTGGGCAGATGAAGCAGAGTAAAAGAATTAATCTCTTCAATCTATACCTCAGAACTTCTGATTCTCAAATCATTCTGATGGCTTTTTTTTCTCCTTCCAGATAATTTCTAATTTGTGAACTTCCTTTCTGTATTGTAGGTACTACAACGAATTCTGGCCTTCTTTATCCACCTCAGCACAATATACTTTGCACCTAATTTGACTTAATTATCTTCTTCTCTACAGTTTCAGGTTGACCTTTGCATTCTCAAAATAGTATTTCAACATCAATATCTACAACCAGGACATCTAAGACATTTTCCAAATCATTATGCAACATAACAGAGAGTCTCCCTTCCTAAAAGGGTGACATCCATTACATCTTAGCCTGTTTATGCAACTGTGACTACAGCAGTAAGAAAGTGCATGGTAAATTCAGAGCTGACCTTCAATCGTGACTCAGTAGTTATACTTCCTTGGCAGGCTTCCAAAACTCTTTCTTTAGGCAAGACATACAGCTGTCTTAAAAATATACATGCCTAAAATTGCTTCTTCAAAGTTATTTTTATATCTTATTAGAGAGAATATTAGTCGTTCAAGTGAGACTATTTGACAGCAGTTAAATGGATCCTTGTTTTCAATAAGGAGGTATTGTGAACATTAAGAAAAAAAAAAAAGAAAAAGAATTCCCAGTTTCAAGCTCATGAGATAATAAAAATATTAAAATGATTTTTTTTTCCCTAAACAAACAAAACAAAACACACACAGAAAAAAAACAAACAAAAAAAACCAAGCAAAAAAAAACCAACAAAAAGACACCACACAAAGCCACAACAACCACCACGTAAGTTGTGGCTCATCTGTCCCTCCTTTTGCTACTTTTTATCACTTTTTATTCCTGGTTCAGGGGACTACTTTATTTTAACTGAATAGCTAGCCTAACAAGAAAGGAATACAAGACTAAGCACAAAAACTGGGTAGCAGCCTGATTTATTCTTCTCTTCTGCCTTACCTACATATTCACTAATTCACTAAGCTCAGCCTCTAAAGAAGAACTTGCACTCAGACATTCCTGTTATCTTCTATACTTCTTCACCACTGAAAAAGGACAGTGTGGAAAGTGGGCTTTTGGGCTTTTAATTTATTTTCTTTTCTGGACTAGTCTACACACAGACTAAATTTTGTTGCCTTCTTTACCCACGCTATCCAATAAACTATAGCCTGACTGTAGAAAATAGAATCATAGAATAGTTAGGGTTGGAAAGGACCTTAAGATCATCTAGTTCCAACCCCCCTGCCATGGGCAGGGACACCTCACACTAAACCATGTCACCCAAGGCTCTGTCCAACATGGCCTTGAACACCGCCAGGGATGGAGCATTCACAATTTCCTTGGGCAACCCATTCCAGTGCCTCACCACCCTTTACAGTAAAGAACTTCCTCCTTATATCCAATCTAACATTCCCCTGTTAATTTTTAACCCATTACTCCTTGTCCTATCACTACAGTCCCTAATGAAGAGTCCCTCTCCAGCATCCCTATAGGCCCCCTTCAGATACTGGAAGGCTGCTATGAGGTCTCCATGCAGCCTTCTCTGCACCAGGCTGAACAGCCACAACTTTCTCAGCCTCTCTTCATACGGGAGGTGCTCCAGTCCCCTGATCATCCTTGTGGCCCTCCTCTGGACTTGTTCCAACAGTTCCATGTCCTTTTTATGTTGAGGACACCAGAACCATACACAATACTCCAGGTAAGGTCTCACGAGAGCAGAATAGAGGGGCAGGATCACCTCCTTCGACCTGCTGGTCATGCTCCTCTTGATGCAGTCCAGGATGAGGTTGGCTTTCTGGGCTGCGAGCGCACACTGCCAGCTCATGTTAAGTTCCTCATCAACCCCAACACCCCCGAGTCCTTCTCCACAGGTCTGCTCTGAATCTCTTCTCTGCCCAACCTGTAACTGTGCCTGGGATTGCTCTGACCCAGGTGTAGGACCTTGCACTTGGCATGGTTAAACTCCATGAGGTTGGCATCTGCCCACTTCACAAGCGTGTTGAGGTCCCTCTGGATGGCATTCCTTCCCTCCAGGGTATCAACCGAACCATACAGCTTGGTGTCATTGGCAAACTTGCTGAGGGCACACTCAATCCCACTGTCCATGTTACTGACAAAGATGCTGAACAAGACCAGTGGCAACACGGATCTCTGAGGGACACCACTTGTTACTGGTCTCCAGCCGGGCACTGAGCCATTGACCACAACTCCTTGCATGCGGCCATCTAGCCAGTTCTTTATTCACCGAGTGGTCCACCTATCAAATTGATGTCTCTCCAATTTAGAGACAGGGATGTCATGTGGGACAGTGTCGAAGGCTTTACACCAGTCCAGGTAGATGACATCAACTGCTCTACCCCTGTCCATCAGTTCTCTAGCCCCGTAATAGGTGGCCACTAAATTGTTCAGGCAGGATTTCCCCTTAGTGAAGCCATGCTGGCTGTCACCAAGCACCTTGTTGTTTTTCATGTGCCTTAGCATGCATTCCAGGAAAATCTGCTCCAAGATTTTGCCAGGCACAGAGGTGAGACTGACTAATAATACACAGTGTTCCCCAAAAGAATTACCTAATTTTTTAGCAGTAGATACAAATCTAACTTGTATTTTCTGAAAACATTTTTCCTCTTACCCACTTTACACTGTTAGCATCTGAAACATATTTGGCTATTTATTCCTCTTAATTATTTCTATTTAATTGGCACACTTATTCATCAGAAAGAAGTAAAAAAATCATTTTTTACTTTATGGCATTGTTTCAAATCCCTGGTCTTTATGCATGTAATGTCAATCTTTCTCATTTAATCTCTTTAAAGCAAGTTCTAAAGAAGTATTGTATCTGAATGCTATTCCTCACTAATAATTATTTTATAAACCTCTGCTTCATTCTAGAAGAATTAGTTGAATGCCCTCTATAATGACTGTGATGTAAACAGTAAGAGCTCACTTTCAGAAAAATCAAGTGTATCTCTTAGGAACACACTCTGTAACTGTCCATTGTGATTAATGTGTCACTGTTTGATCTAGCTTTTCTTCCCCTTTAAACAAACCATCACCCTGCATATCTTCAGACACACAAGACCGTTAGAATGTCAAGTTCTGCAGGATATTGGGTTAATCAGAATTATATTGAATTCTCAGGGGAAAAAATGTACTTTTGCTAAACAATAACTGTTTTTTTTCTCACCCTCTCATAAATACAAAATAAGGACTTAAACAAAGATGAACATACAATCAGTTTGATGCAGGTGCCATTTTTCTCACATACAATTACACTCTCTTTTTGTATGACTGAAGGCTGATTTGAAATGGGTGAAGTGCTGCAGAAAGAACTCTACAAGTGAGCAAGGCATAAATTACTCCAATTTGGCCAATGGGAGTGAGGTAAATAACTATTATTTACTGTCCATTATTCAAACTTATTAAATGAAATAGCTGTGATTATTTTTCTGTGCCTCCATTGCAATGCAATAACGTTCTTCTAGACTTCAGATCTAAAGGATGGATGTAAGAGGTACCCCTATAATGCAGTGCAAGGAATGTGTTTTACAAAGTTCTTCATATAAACACTTTCCCTTCTCTTTGCCCACTTCAGTGTAAAAATAACATATTACAGACATCCCTTCCTTTATATCCCACACATTAGAGTTGGTTTTAATCTTGAACATACAGACTATAATTTAAAAAGAAACTCAGTCTCCTAAATCTATACTTGGTTTTCATATTTATAATTTTATAGATTTATATGCATATAAATTTGAACACCTGTATGCACACATATTAATTATATCCCATCTATACATGCAAACCAAATTTACTTATAAAAAAAAAATAAATTGGAAACTAGACAAGTTTCTTCATAGGTAATGCAGAGATAGAATCGTAGAAGCATAGAATAGGGTTGGAAATGTCCTTAAGATCATCACAGATATGCTTACTTACACACCAGATGAATACAAAGCAGCTTTTATTGTAATTAATACTTCTCCTCTTGAAATCAGTATAAGACACTGAGTGACCATGTCTTGAACATCAACAAGACTTTCAAAGATAAGTAGGTCTGAACCTAAGAAGCTATGCTGAAATGTGCAATTTTTAAAGCATGTCCAGCACACAATGAACTTATCTCTCAATTTAAACGATAAATTCAGGTAATATGAAATATTCTGAAATACTTCTTTAAGCAGTTTCACATTCCTTTTCTGATAATTCTGATAATGTTGTTATTATCTATGACAGCTATAAAGATTACAGACAGGAAAACTAAAACTAGCAGCTTCTGTGACAATGAATGGCTCAGTTAAGGCACTGTAAAGACCTCCTTATTTCTTTTTAAGAGGTAAGCAGTTTTGTTGTTTTGGGGGTTTTTCCATTCATTTTTAGATTTTTCCTTATATGAGAGAAGTACATAGACAAAGGAAGAGGAAATAAGCAAATAAGGCTTTTGTGACCACTGTAAATACTACAGTATTTGTTTTTAAGCAGTATTCAACTTTAGCTTTTTTTTCCTGTGTCACAGCAATATGACATGTATAATCTAGAAAATAAGCTTCCATAGATAACAATAGTTTATTCATTATATTTGTACATAGAATAGAGGTGGAATTTCTGCCTAGATGTCAATCACGCTGTATGCATTAGTTTTAGGACTGCCAGTCTGCTGTAATTAATTGCTGTTGAGAGCAGCAATGGAACTATCACTGAGGACTAATTCCAGTAGTACCAGACACAAAAAAACACACTATATAGTAAAAAGCTGATATTTCTCATCCTATGACTATATATAGTTACTTCTACTCTTTCTATGTTCACATCATTAAAATTTTGTGGATTTATAAAAGACATCATAAAAATCAAATGATACCAGTCAACTTCTTTGTAATCTGAAATGCCTAAATTTTAGTATTTCAACATTGACCTGATTGAGGTACTGTCTAGAAAGAAATTTCCAAAGGATGTGTGGTAAAAGCAGATGTGAGCCTGCCTTTGCCTTAAGAAGTTTCTGTCCTGTCAGTCTTTATTTCTCCATCTTCTGATTCCTCAATCCTTCTTTTATCTTAGTTACAGATATACAAGTGAACTTAAAATTTCCTGAATCTTTTCTTTTCAGCCATTTCATAAGCATTCTATTGAGGTTGCTTAAACACCATCTTTAAAGTTTATTTTGCTACAGAAAGAGCATAAAATAACTTTGAGGTTAGAGAGGGTCATCATATTTTCAAAGGAAGCATATCTTGGCAAAAGTGAAATTCTAGGAACAGACAAAGATTTCAAAAAACGGATATGCATTACGTTACAGACTGACATTTGGCTGGGGTTTAAACAGTAGATGACCCACCATTAACAGACTAATCCAGATCATCTTCAAGGGTTAAGGAGTGCTAATCACAAACCAGCAGACAAGACCAGTGCCTTGCTGTGTGAGTGACTAGGATTTAACTATGTGGAATGAAATCAGAGACTCACAGAAGCAACACAGTGCGGGGTGGGAAATTCAAAGTATCATGTTGAAGTGGAGACTGGAGCCACATCCTAGGGTGGAGAGAAAAGGGAAGGTAGGCTTCGGTGTTGCTCTGCGAGTCTGTATGGAGACTGGAGGATAACACGGGGATTCACTGAGGTGGAAAATCATGAAGACTCAATGCATATTTAATACAGAAATATTGGAAAGGTTTGTTTTCTTTCCAACACAGAACAGAACCTTAAAAACTATGGTGAAACTGAATTGTTCACTGGTCACCTGATTCAGGGACTGTTTTTTCCTCAATATCACAATTACATTCTCATCAGATGAACACCTTATCCAGATCAGATATTGTAGGAGACAAAGTTATAATTTCTGTTCTTAGCAGAAACAAATGACAGCAGTTCTTGTATTGTTACCTCCCCTCTACAAGTTTGGGGTTTTTTTTTGCTATTGTTGTTGTTTTAATTTTGTGCTGCTTTTAGTTTGTAGATTTCAGTCCTGAAAATAATAATATAAATAATAATCATAATTTCTGTAATTTTTTGTGGTGCTTTTTTTGGAGGGGTCTATGACTTCTATGAAAATCAGCTGCTGAATTTTAGGTTTTTTGAGTTTCCGTGTACTTGGTTTCCAAAAAGCATTGTTAAATCACTATTGACTCTAACAGAAACATAGCTATGCTCATAATCACCTATCTTGCTCCTTTGGTTTTCTCATCACAGTTTTTTTTTTGCTGATACCTGAATTGCCAGCATTTTTTTCATAGATTTGAATCCTGAAAACAATAAAAATAATAATCATAATTTCTGTAATTTTTGTGGTGCTTTTTTTTGGTGGGGGCTATGACTGCAAAAGAACTTTCATGAAAATCAACTGGTGAACTTTAATTTTTTTGAGTTTCTATGTACATGATTTCCGAAAGCATTGTTAAATCATTATTGACTGTAACAGAAACACGGTTATGCTCGTGATCACTTAGCTTGCTCCTTTGATTTTCTTATCACAGGATTTTCTGCTGATGCCTGAATTACCAGCATTTTTTGCTCTTCTTTCTTTCAATGAAAGTTCTTAGATGTGTTGGCTAACACGTTCAATGTGTCTTTTCTTTGGAAAATTTATCTAAAATCAAGACCATATAAATAATTGGTGAAGACAGCTTTTGAGTATTAGATGTTTTTCTAAGAACTTTTAAGCAACTGATAACTATAACTAGACGAGAGCTTACGCTAGATTTTTTTTTTTCCCAGGTTACATATCTCTCAAATGATTTTACATTACTGGTGTATTAAGAAATAGATACACAATGAATAGTAAGATTTAGAATAATCTACAGTTCTAAATCTCAACTGGCCTCATTGTTTCAAAGGCAGTTGCTAGAAAAAATTATACATGGACACAGCTTAATTTTCCAAATGGAATATTTAGAATATTAAGCTGCAGATTTTTGTTCCGTCATTCCAGAGCTACTAATTGTCATTTCATTGATAGATTGCTTTTTTTGATGAAACTGTTAAGACCAGACTCTGCTTTCTTAGAGTAAATATGCATTATTGTTTTCAGAAGATGTCAATTATACCAGGGTCAAAATATAGGACTGTATTAATTTACAGCTTCTCTTAAAAATCTGGATTTTAAACTATGCTGTTATTCAACCATTATTCCAGTAAGTTGTAAAAGCTATTTTCATTTGCACAGGTTATATTTCAATCATAGTTATGAATTATGGTAATTCATAACTGTGTTTCCTCCTGACTTCATTATAACACACACAAACCTGCTGGATATTCACTTCCACTTATTCTGTTTGCTTGTTTATTTGTAAGATACAAACCTTCTGAATGATTAGGTTATTATATTAGCTTTTTAAGAGAAATTGAACTCTGGACTTAGGCTTGATCATTTATATTTGGGGGGATGCATAATCACACAGTATATAGATAACATAATCTTAAGGAACTATACACACTGTGGTCCGTAAGTATTTGCTGCTCAAGAGCTATTACATTCATTGGGTAGATGGCCTTTTCATACTGGTATTTCTGTAGAATCTAAGATTTTCGTCTTCATATACACACAAAAGACCTGCTGACTTCTATATACATTATATAAAGTATAAACGCATATACAAGAATATGTGCTTAAACACATATCAAGATGTAGACATAGAGGCAGCAAGAGCCTATAGGATTATGCCATGAGATATACATCTTCAGAAGTATGTATCAAAAACGATAAATGTCTACTGCTGTGGCTAAAAAAATGGAAGGGTATGATTCCTTCTAACATTCACTAACTGCCTACTTGCAAAAATCCTATACTGAGAAGATAAAGTATCTTAAAACATTACCAAAAAAAAATCATCCTACTGATAAGGTTCAGGAAGCTACATTTAAAAACGTGTCTGTATAAAAGCCAAAACAAGTTTATGTCACACAAAAATACCTGTTTAAATACGCATCAGTAAACAGCTGTAACCCTTGCAATTTCAAATGCTACCTAGCTGAGTCATACTGCCTCTTCATGACTCTGATGAACAATACAGCTATTCCACCACGATGATCAAATTTCACCTGTGATCAAGAGATATCTGTCATCAGCCATCACTTGACAGGTAACAGAGATGTTATGAAAATTAGTATTACCAAAATGTATTAACAACTGGCTGTATCTACACTGCATTACAAAACAATGGAACCAGAGTCCATGTGAAGGCGTTATGTTTGTACCATGTTGTCCTGTGATGCAGTACTGTGACTAACTAGCTATATGCTATGTAGTGAATTTGTCAGGCCTCAGAGCTCAGGCTTCTCAGACCTGCCCTGTCTCAACTTTTCACAAACTGCCTGTGGCATTGTCTTACTAAGTTATGCTGTGACTAATATTTCTGTTGACTGTCTGAGGTCAGGACTGAGAAGAGTGGAGCACAGCACCTACACCTACAGAGGGTATAATCTAAGGAGTGTGTACTGAGAAGCGTGCATGTAACAATCTTAATTTAGAATTTATAAATTTATATGTACATGTGTATATATATGTAAGGTGTGCTTTCTTTTGCCCATAAATAAGATTGTGAGTGTAGCAATAGTGCACAGCATGCTGCCTTCAAACAGTGCATGGTATTACAAGACAAATGACTGAAATTTACAGCTGGGTGGTAACAGTAGTTTTGGAAGGAAGTGAGAAATACTCTTGAAATTATTTCATCCATCCTCCTGGTATCTAAAAGCAATTCACAAATAACTGCTGAAAAGAACATTTTTTAACTTTTTCCTACTTTCCTTAAGCTACCCAACATGCTCAAGGCATAGTCAGGCCATTTAAAGATTTCTCAGCACATGTCTGAGTTCAGATGGCAGAATATAAAACATTTTAAATCAGGAAAAAATGAAGCAAGGTACTACTTTACTTGTTGACTATAATGTAATATGTGATCTCTCAAAGTAATATTTTAAAATGGTACCTGTGACAGAATCACATGTTATAGGAATATTTTGTATGGTAACTGCTGTTACCAAAGGTTTTAAGAAAACCTTTAACAAAGCAATATTTCAAATAATGCATTATCAGAAGGATGATGGTGAGGCAGAGATCTTTAGGCATGGGAGAAGACACAAATTAAAAATGCTTCTTTGGTTTCTGATAACTAGATCTGATATTTGAAATCTACATCACTTATTAACTAAAATCAATGTGGCTAAATCTGTGGGCTACTGAAAATCTAATTTCTGAATTTCTTTTACAAAATATTGACAAAGAATAAAAGAAATACTTAAGTGGCTGGCAGGTAACAAGCAGTCTTCTTAATGGGTTTCACCATGACCATCTACAGATATGAAAATGTTCAAAACTCATATTTCACTCAAAAAATACTCTCCAATCCCCCAGTTACTTACAAAGATATATTTTGACTGAGTAAACTCTGACTTGTTTTATGTGGCTCCTATAATACATTAGTATAATTCCTTTATTGAGAGAATCAAATCTAAGAGCACTTCACTGATGAGGTCCAATAATTGCATCACTCATCCCTGTTTCAAATTTCTTGCCTCACTCTGTGGAATCAAGAGAACATGCACCCTCCCTTTTTGGGAATATGTAACAGAAAGCAAGTTTTTATCTACCTCTTCTCTGACTTTGTTCATTTTATATGCCAGGTTTTCATTCTTGAGGCACGCTGCTCACCTTTGTTTTAAAGCGAGTTTTAAGTAAGCATAAAATAATTAATAGAAGAGGTAGAAACAATGCATATATTGAAATTTAAAAATAAAGTTTGAGATCATCTAATGCAGAAATGCAGTGCATCCCAGATTAGTTAATTGTTTTTGACTGACTCATATGTAATGGCCAATGAAAAATTTCCATATTGTGCTGAGACATGGCACCCCTTCTCCTTCTCCCTTTTATTAGCCATAGATGTAGCTAACCAAGATTTTTGAAAATTAGTAAGGACTGCAACTTAATTTAAATTGATTAGCACTTCTTATTTTAAATATTCACATAGGCTGTTTTTCTTTGCCTGAACTGCTTACACTGAAAATACCACAGATTTTATCAGTATAATGCACAGTACCATGCAGCATAAGTTTAATTATACTTTTGCTTTCTTTAAGAGTTCTCTTTGCAGTTCAGTCTTCATTTCATTCCCTTTTAATTTTACATGGAAGATTCTACGAACATGTTAGGATAGTCTGGGATTTTTTATATTTATTTTTTATATGAATTTAAAATTACTGTCCTAACCTGTAACAATACAGACAAATACCACAAAAGTACCCTCAAAAATATACTATAAAACTTACTCAAGATTACTCAGCTGAGCCAAAGGTCTATTTTGCACAGTCTGCTTTGAGGAAAAACACTAAGTAACAGATGCTGAGGTGCTTAAGAGGTAAAAGTATAAACCAGCTCATTCTATAGTATATCTTTTCAGTTTCTAGCACTTGCAGTTGTTAATTCAGAGATTATGTAAATTCTCACTGTATTTGGGAAATAAAATATTAAAACTACATTGTTATCTTTCCATCTTGACAGCAATCAATACCTTCACTCCGTTAAGAGTAAGATTCTATTATACTAAGTACAGTACAGACTTATCATCTCTGCCATAAGGAATTATCTAACAAAAATTTATGAGGGAAAATCCACAAGGATATTCAAACTGCTAAGTTTTTCAACTGGTTAATGGCCATCCTTTGTGATTTAATTTGTGCACTAAGATGGTATAGACTAAGTTTTGTTTGTATTTTTGTAATAACTGGTTAATCAAATGTTTCTTGATGGAGATTTCTTGAGCTGCAAGGCAAAATTTAATTCCAGCTGTATCCAGTGTATAAAATTACTCACTAAGGGATCCAGGCCTTCTCTCCTTTATTAATCCTAGAAAAAATATTTCAGTAAAAATAACCTATTTTATAAGTAAGTTAATTGATAGATAAATAGATAAATGTGTCAGCATAAGAAATAACATATAAAAATCCTAAGAATTACATAGTTGGTATTTTTCAAATTTTATGTGCAAGTTCTCTTGCTTTCAATTCATGATGGTGTGAAAAAAATAGTAAGTGTAGATTGAAAGAAGGATCATCATTCTGAAATGAAAAACTGTTTATTGAATTTCATAGTAGACTAGGTACAGTAATAGTGTAGATGGGTACTGAGCAAAAAGTACCATAAATGTGTAACTGAGCAAAAAAAAAGTATTTTGCTGAAGTGTAAAGCGTGCTCAAAGTCTGTTGACTCCTATTCTCACAGAAATGCCCACATAAACTTTCATTATTTGCCTGCAAACACCTTATAACCTTTATTTTATTCAGATGATAAATCCCTTATAAGCACTATAAATCCCTATCACAGATGACTTTTTATTTCAAATGATTTCAAATTGAAAATGTAAGTTGTATGATACAGAATTCATTTTAGACTACTCAGAGAACATTTAAATTCTTAATTGAACAAGGGACATGCTTTTTTTCCTATCATAGCTCTTCTGGATGCAAAATTACAGCACTTGCAATGCTGCATTTTACAAAGGTGCTAATGAGCTTCTTTAAATAACAGATTATTGAAATAATGTTCTTCTGTTGTGATTTTACAGTGGCAGAGGAGTTTCACGCAATATGGGAAAGCATCGTAATTTGCTTTTCTATTTTCTTTCTTTACTTCAGATTGAGAAAACTAAGAAAACTGTCAAACAAAATGACACTAATTTATTTCTATCAAATGTTCCCCTATTAAAGCTCATTTTCCTATGCAAAACAAGCAAATGGAAAGAGAAGGGGAAATTCCTTCTTGGGGTAAATACAAGCTCCCTCTATTGCTTTTCAGAATGTCACACGTTTCCAAAATGACAGCAATACTCACTTGTGCCATTTTAGTCAAGTATTTATCAAAACATACTTAAGGGTTTAACCATGGGAAAACTTCAGATGGTGCATGTTTTATATTTTGTTTCTCACATTGCAGTTTTTTCAGGCAATGTGAAGGAATATTGTTAATTTTTTTGCGTCAGAGAATTTATGGAAAAAAAAACAGGTGCTTGACAGCAACCCTTCAAATGCATAAGGGACCTAGAAAACACACAATATTGAAAATTTTTAAATGGGGAAACAGTTCTTCTAAAAAAATGTAATAGTTCCAGCAAAGATGGTAGAATTCGGATTACTCAATGTAAGTGTTTATGAAAAGTTACAACAATTTCCAAAGAGAGACCTAACAAAACTGAGGTATTGCCTCCAGTAATCTCCAGATGACACTATGCCAAATGCAGCCACCAGCATAAATAGGCATGCCACTTTTAAGATACAGTTACAACTGAAGCCCTGTCCTGGGTTCAGCAGTAGCAGTCATTTTTTCTCCTTCTTGGTAGCTAGTGTAGTGCAGTGTTTTGACTTTCAGCTCAGGAACAGAGCTGATAGCAAGGATGTTTTGGTTTGGCCAAGGACTTTGTGAGCCTCATGCTCTGCCAGGGAGGAGGGGAAGCCGGGAGGAAGCAGAGACAGGACACCTGACCCAAACTGACCAAAGAGGTATTCCATACCACAGCACATCATGCCCAGGATGTAACTGGGAGTTAGCCGGAAGGGCTGGGAGACTGCAGGGTTGGAGGAGGTATGGGTCGGTGCTTGGTCGGGCTTGGGGGGCGAGTTATCAGTCGGCTGGTGCTGAGGTGTTGTATTCTCTTCCCTTGTTATTTCCTTCATCATTATTATCACTGGTGGTAGCAGTAGTGATCTGTGTTATACCTTAGTTACTAAACTGTTCTTATCTCAACCCGTGGGAGTTGCATTCTTTTCGATTCTCCTCTCCGTCCCTCCGAGAGCAGGGGGAGGGCAAGAAAAGGGGGGGAAGTGAGCAAACGAGTTACCTGACTGGGTTTAAACCACGACAAGCCCTTATAGCAAAGATTAATTTCTCCTACTACTTAAAATGTCAAATCTCTTTCAAGTGCTTGTCATTTCTTAGGACAACAGCTACTATTATATAATGAATATTCTTAACAAAGATCAATGATAGCTGTTCGTTTATTTGGGCTTTTTGCTTTCAAGAGAGTTAGACTGGGAGAAAATCAGAAACAGCTGCACAGTCTATGTATGTATCTCCAAGGTGATACTGGGCTATTTCACAGAATCCCTGTTCAGTAGCTTAGTATTGCTCTCCATAATGGTATGACCAGTCTTGATGGCATTTTCATATGTGACAGAAATTTTGCAGTTCCAATTTCTTTGGCTTCCCTTCTTTGATCTCCTACCTCCTATAACTCTCTCGCTACTGGGTGGTTTGTCATTAATCCTCTGACTCTTCCCTCCCTAAACTTTGGCAGCCACTACAGGCAACATTTAATCATGAAGGTGTCCATCAAGGTTTTATAAAACTTTCTGAAACTGGCTGAGATACTCTGAGAATCCAAGTGAAGGGAAATTAATATTCCTATTTGCATTAATATTTTTCTTATTTAGTAAACTAAATTTATCAGCACAGAAAGAGAACATTCCACACATTAAAATGTAAGTATAATTGAGATTTAACATAAACGCTTTCTAGAACCCTTAGTTAAAAATATTTTGATGCCGATTTCCAGTGGGTAGACAAGTTCCTAGGGGCACAGAATACAACAGTCTCAGTGAGACATCAGCAGCCTCAAAAATACCAACAGGAACTGAAAGCAATGCTATGCTGCAGAAGCAAGATTGTGGAAGAACACAAAGCTTACCCCATCCCTGCTATAAATAGAGAATAATTTCCTCTTGTAAAAGTGATTTTTCAAACAAAAGCTGTTTTTCCTAGGAAAAACATCATTAGTTCTTGGGTTTCTAAATTATCTTTTTCTTTTTCAAACATCTGTCTAGGCACAATGTATTTCAGAGTACTGTTGTTGTTGTCTTTTGTCCATGTGACAAACACACCTTATCTTGTGGGTTTTTTTTATGAACCACATGAACACTTTCCTGATGGTAAAGCTTTCCAGCTTTTAGATCTGGAAGTCTTCTGATCACTAAGCTCAGAAAGTTTCAGAACACACACATAAAAGTAGGTCAGAGCTGAACTTACGGGCTTCGTAATTGAGGAGGGGGGATAGTTATTTACAGCTGTCTTTAGAGCAGCCGTTCCTTGTATTTTGTATAGAATCATAGAATGGTTTGGGATGAAAGGGACCTTAGAAATCATCTTGTTCCAACCTCCCTACCAAGAACAACATTTACATTGTTTTTTTTCAGTCTCATTCAGGTACATATGTTATACCACATTGGTTTTTTTATTTAATTTGTATGAGATATCCTTAGGATATGAGTACAAATTACTTACACTTTTGGCCGTGATATCCAAAGAAATAATGCTTATTTCTTTATAATATATGCCATCACTGCATACATCCCTTCCCATCTTTCTTTCTAATCACTTGTTTTTGTAACGTTGATTTACATTTTATTTACAAGTTTGCCTATGGGTTTGGACATATCAATTGCTTTCTTGCAATTACATCCTTATGTTTGCCATTATTCTTGATCTAATTTAACCAGTAAGACAGTGCATTTAAGCATTCTCTGTTTAATATTCTGACCTTAATGCTATCATATGCATAAGAGTAAAGCTCACATAATGGTTCCCTCTATCTTTTCAACATCTTCTTTTGTGAGTGTGTTTGAAGATATATATTAAAGTAATTCTATTCTCTGCTCCAGCCACTTTATGGATTTTAACAAAATTTTCTGCATCCTTCTAGTCCATTAAGAACGCTCTTTGAGTACAGCACTACGCTACTCTTCATCCTTTCCTGTTCATGTTTAATGTCGTCTTTGGCATTGTCCAAGTAAAGTAAAAAAGATTCTCAAATTCTGAGAGAAAAAAAATTTCAAGAAATTGAATTTTGATGTGGCTGTTCCCCTTCCCTTCTTTTCACAGACATTTTTAACTTTATGACTGCTCAGTCATAAAGTTATCTCACTTGCTCTCCTATTATATGGTCAAAACACATAATTCCCACACATTACACATACTGGAAAAGTTCTTCTGTGTTAATATTGAAATAGCTATGAGGTTTTCATGCCATAGCACAATTCTACTGAAATTAGGGCTTGATAAAGATGAAGCAGAATAATGAGGGATTTGGGATTTTTTAATTAGTAATTCAGAATTCTTGGTGGAGTCAGCATTTTTTTTTTAATTATGAAAATAATATTTCAAAGAGTTTTCAAACTTAACATTTTCTTTTTCATGATTTTGATGCCAATTTGCTAATGGTTTTGCTGCTTATATCCCACTGACAACTTCCAATCCACAAATTAGTCGAATTTCATTAAAACTTTTCAACAGCTTGCTTTCGTCTTGTCAATTCAGAAGATGATCAGAACAAAAAGTACAAAACAATACAAGAAATTACATGCCAGATTTCTATTGAGTAAATATGTATCAATTTAATCTCCTTACTTAAACATACTTATGTCAATTGTATTTTCTTCTAGTCATTATTACTTAGTGTTTGCTACATTCTGATGCTGCAAAGTCTTGTCCATGTGCCTTGAAGAAAGGCCTATTTACGTGCCTAATCTCTTGAGAGTGTGTGTTGCTGAACCAGAGGCCTCCATAAGGAATGAGACAATACACATCTTGAATTTTTTTCCTGGGTTGCTTTAAGCAGCTTTTTTACAGATGTTTTTTTTAAATAAACCTCAGATGCAAACTTATAAAGTGCTCACATTCTTTCATTGTAAAGTTTTGTATTCAACAAAATTCAACAGTGTAGTTTTAACCCAGTAGTCCCTGTATGAGGTGAAAGGCACTTAGCTCCTGAGGAGGACTTTCAACAGAAGTGTGTGACCAAAAGTGAACTGTAATGAGTGACCCAGTAACTGTTCAGCGTATTCAATCCAATTCTCTTCATATCAGCAAAAGGGACAGGAACTGTCACTCATCCTATTGGAACTTTTTCTTATCATATTTTTTCTGTAACAATTTAGACAGATTTTATTCTGTCCAGCTGATGTAGGATCCTCAACTAAGCAGTCCCATCATCATCTTTTAGTCACCACAAATTCCACCACAACTTCATAGGATGACAGTTCAGGGAACATTTTCTACATGAAAACTACCATCTTCCCCCACCAATATAGGCAATTTCTATACCCCAACTCCCCAGATAAACATTTTCAGCTGGATTGCTTTCCCAAGCTGGCTCACTGTGCAGTCACACAAGTGGTGGTGCTAAGACTTGCTGCAAGGTGATCATGGTCAGGGCCATGGGAAGTCCCATAGAAGCCCTCAGCTAGACAATCTTCAATTCTGTGGGAATGTATCATATAACACACTTTTGTTGCATCCACAAGGAACTGAAGCCCACACTTGCCTCTGGGACTTTTGCTTCCATCTACTAAGCTCCCTTTCATCTCTAAATCCTTATTTCCAGTTTTAAGACTTTACACTGCCTTGGAAAATTTTTCCTTCAGTGCCAAATCCAGGGTGGAGGTTAACTCATTCAACCTTACAGCACGGAGCCTGGAGAAACTGAAGCGTGTTGATCAGAAATAGATTTCCTGAGTTATTCTGTCACATCAGACACCCACATGTCACAAAACTGCCTTCATAAAACTATTGATACCTGTCTTAGAAGCCTCTTATTATTTGACTTTTGTTTCCTGCATATGCAGTGAAAGACAGCTTTTACTTGCTAGAAAGCTTTAGCAAGACACTAAGGGCCTTCTAATTTAGTTATTTTTATGCATGTCCAGGTTATAACTCTTCATCTTTTTATATGATTTTTATTTAATTCTTTCCCTTTCTCAGTGAATGACTGAATCTACAGGAAACATTTAATCCTGCTTGCTATGTCAATCGTGCAAAGATATTCATGTATATGAAAGATATTTCTCTCCTTCAACATTTTTGCTAGCAAATTCCACTCTGTTCACATCTGATCTACTAGAACATATAGTTTGACGGGGTGAGAGGAAGAATCAACCACCGGCACATAACCTTGGTGCTTAGACACCTCTCTTTAATGCTATAAGCAATTTGCTTACCCAGTTCAAATGTGACATCTCGCAAAGACCGCAAAGGTGACAGTCAATGAGGGATGATTCCGTGATGGAAGATGGTGAGCAGGACTGCAGATTCCTGGCATCAGCCTACTCCTCTGCAAAGGAAGGAAACTCTTCTTTTGGTTGGTGCATACAGCAGGAAGCAACTCCAAAGGCCATCCATGTAAAGTCCTCTGTCACCATTCAAGTGAGGCAACCACAGACAGCAGTGATCCTGCAAGTCAGTACCGCACCTCAAAAAAAAAGAACCACATTGTTATTTCTGCCTTATGATTTTAACTCTTAAGCAAACAGCTGGTGTTGGTTACAGTGGAGGTTCACACTTTGAAAATCTACTTGCCTACAAAATACTCAGAAAAAGTCTGGTTTTCTTACTGGTGATACATATCCTTTGTGAGTACCCCCGCGTTGCCTTTAGCAGGCTCGATCACATAAAATTATGCCAGATTTTACAGAAATTCCAGTAGCAAAATATTTCACTCTTTATTTTTAGTCTACACAGAATCAAAAAAAACAAACACATACTTTTCCTTCCTCAGAGAAGTAGAGCACACTATATATTGGTATTCAGAACAGAAAACTTAATTTTAATAGCTCCAGCAAGAAGTAGATCATGATTAGTATTTTGTTTTGTCATAAGCCTTATATTTTTTCAGTGGAATTCCTTACTGCAAACATCCCCTTCATTCCTAGGAAGAAATTTTGATCATTCCCAAAATTATGACGATAGAATATTTCTTATGTTTTGTGATCATAAATCAACAATAAACAAGCTTTGATGTATTTCAGCTCTCCAGAGGTACAAGTGCATTATTCAGAATAAATATTGTCTTGTTGTTACAATATGAATAATTCATAACAACTACGATCTCTTCATCTTTATTTTCCACAATGTCTCTTGCAAAATCCAGACTTGGGAACATGATTTATAGAAAGTGTGCATTTCTTACATACTTTATCTTACTGTCTGTAAGGTTGTTCTCTAAACACTGAAAACGGCATGCCCATTAAAGTTAATTATGAGTTATCCATTTTAATAAATATGCTCAGAACCTGTGTGCTTATCAATATGTTATTTGCCATTATAAGCTGCAGTACTATGTTATTTATATACAGCACCATTGTGTTTTGTACCTTGTCTTTACTGGCAGTGTCCATGCCAAGCACAAAATCATATCTAATGTAGCAAGTAAAATAATAAACATTAATTTACTCAGCATCTAGAATGTACGTTACCTAAAAAATAAATAGATGGCACTTAATTTAATGTCAGGATTTTTTTTTTAAATATTCCAGCAATGGAAAATACAGTGAGTTTCTAACTTGGGTCATTATTTTAAATGTATTTTTGGAAAAGTCATTCTCTCTCTTTACTTAGCAGGATATCATGCATTCGATTTGTTCACTTTCCAAATCAAGGACATTTTTTATTGAATGTGAGATCCGTATTGTTATTCTTCACTTCAGAAATCAAAGTCTTTTGTCTCCTACATCACAGTCCATGTTTGATCAGAGGCCTATTAATAAAATGCATTTTTGTTTTATGGAAAATATTTGCAGTCATGAAGTCACAGCTATCTTACTATAAAACCAATTGCTCTGAAACAAAGGATTTTTTTAATTTAACAAACAATAAAGTTTTCTGTGCTGTATTAACAAGGTTCAGGTTTTTCATGATGAGAGAAAGAAAACAGCGGTGATTACTTAAAATAAACCTTCAACCCAATATTGTGCTGATTCTTATTAGCTGTTCAAGCTGCATGTCCTTGTTTCAGATTCGCTGACTCACTGCATGAAAAACTTTATGATAATTCATAGAATCATAAGATAGTTAGGGTTGGAAAGGACCTTAAGATCATCTAGTTTCAACTCCCCTGCCACATGCAGGGGTACCACACAGCGAACCATGTCACCCATGACTCCGTCCAACCTGGCCTTTAACACTGCCAGGGATGGAACATCTATCACTTCTTTAGGCAACCTAGTCCAGTGCCTCACCACCTTCACAATACAGAATTTCTTCCTTATACCCAACCTGAAATTTCCCTGTTTACTCAATAGCTTTCTCCATTTTTAGTCTATAAATATTTTAGCTTACGCTAAATTACTAGGTAAACACAAAGAAAAATTTACTCTAGACTTCCATACAGGACAATAAACTGCATGCTTGTAAAAAATAATGTAAATTGCTTCAGGTATTGACACATTTGGAAGCTGGCGCTTCTTAGCAAGTACATATAATAGAAATAAATGAGAAATACAAGTGATTGTTGGTGAAACAGTAGCCTAGTGAATTATCTGTTATAGTTTAAAAGTGCTAGCATATATTCAAATTTTCCTTTGGTCCTTAGCAACATGTACTGATCTCAAAGCTGTCTCAAGCAAACAAATATGCAAGGAAAGAAAATGAGTGTGGCATTTGAAAGTCAAAGCAGTTTATTCAGTGTAGCTTGTGATCTCTAAGGAAAAATAATGGAGTGGAAAAGGAGAAAGGAATTTTACTTTCTGTGTCGAAAAAGTAGCAGAAAAAAAAAACCAAAACAGATGTTTTAAGATGACACAGTAAGTACTGATCAAGGTGCTACTGGGCGCACAGAAAAAAAAAAAGGCTTTTAAATTTGAATGCAAATCAAAACGAACCCTAGGAATAGCAACAAAAAGGAAAATACTAGAAGTAGGAAATGACAGTGCTTACAGGTTACAATAAATGGAAAAAAAAAAAGAAAAACGTATTTGATGGTCTAACAACTAGGGAGATTTCAAAAAACAAAAGTTTTTACAATCTTTCTTGCTACAGTCATTAGGTGGAAGTTTTAAAGAAGCAAGGTGGTGATTAATGTTTTTTACTCTGTGTGTTTCAGAGAACAGGCGTTTAATTCTGCAAGTGTTTTTAAAATCATAGAACCAAAGGATTTTCAGCATGTGAAAAACTAGGACTGGTGTAATAGACAAACAGCTCAACAATGAAAAAAATAACAACACTGAAGATGAAATGACTAAAAAAAAAGTAAGCAGACATATTTAAAGGTATCCATAGCTGAGCAAACCTATCTTTTTGTATATGACAATCCTTCTATTTCAGGAGCTCAACTTGTAGGTTGCACTACCAAAGGATGTCTTCTTGCACTTTCAGCTGCTTTTTAAAGAATTACCTTGTAAAAAAATTACTAACTTATTTCTACGCAGCACCTCCAAATACACTTGCTGTCCATGAGTGTTATTTTTAATTAAAAAAACAGTGTATAGGTTTAAAATATGTTCATGCATAATTTTTTCAGGGATATCACTATTGTTCCCTTTTAAGTCTCAATATAACTTTTTTTTTTTTCATAACTGGAGAAATTCCTGATATTTATCAACTTTTTGCTTTTAACAACTATTTTGTCATGCATCGTATGATGGGGCTATTGTCTGTAGCTGTGCATTTGATAAAAATGAACTCTTCACTTTTTCTAATATAAAAACCACACAGCAATTATATTTATCATGATTTGTTCATTTGAATGTACCAAAGCCTCATCTGTACCATCAGAAAAGCAAAACAATAATCAATTATTAAACCCCATTAAAGTGAAAATGAGGATTAACCTCATGTTACAGCAGCCTTTCTGACTCTCATATTATAAATCACATTTCATAAACAACCATCAAATCTATGATCCAGTATGGATAAGGAAACCTCCTCACCACATATTCAGTATGCTCACTAATTCTTTTCCTTTTGTTCTGAATATAAGGACATGTTCATATTCCATATTTATCTGTATTTATCCACACTTTTTGATTATTTTATATAATCAATTTCAATTTAGAAATCTGGAAAATCCTAAGATAAAATACTAATTTAACGAACCAATAAACTGTCAGTCTCTCCACAATTAAAAAGTGTGGGCTGTATAATCACTTTTCTGTAGATGGGGATGTTTTTCTAACAGAATGTCCTCAAAGGGAGTATAAATGTCCCCTTTTATCATTTCATAACACTAGGCTGTTTGAGAAGTTGATATAACCATGTGTGAACTCAAATGGCCTCTTCCCAATCCTTTCATGCCTAAATCATAAAGAAGCTAAGATACAGAACTGCAACACTAGCAATCTGATAATACCATGGTGAAAGACCTATTATACATAGAAGCAAGGGTGTCACTAAGAGTAGGCATATTGAAGAGAATGGAAGGGAAAAGATGACTCAAAATACTATTTTTACTTGTTCTTGTCAATTTATCAGGAGTAAACCAAAGGCATATTTTTTTGTTGTTGTTTTTCTTATAGGACTTACAGTTCAGTAAGAATGTAAACCTTCTTCCTCTGATATTTTCCATGACACATACCTCTTTGAGGTCCTTAACTTCCAAATCTGTGAGCATAGTTTAGCTATGGCTTTTCTGGAGACATCCTTCAACAACCTGCATAAATGAAAATGGAATGCAGATGAAAGTCACTAAAAAAATTAATACTGGATTTTTACTT
Organism: Pezoporus wallicus; assembly: GCF_028554395.1. Taxonomy (NCBI): domain Eukaryota; kingdom Metazoa; phylum Chordata; class Aves; order Psittaciformes; family Psittacidae; genus Pezoporus; species Pezoporus wallicus. The sequence continues at coordinate 35,333 of NW_026639458.1, read as the reverse complement.
CCATGTTAAAAACACTCTTTTGATTTTGGTGGACATCTTGATGCGACCATTCCTTCCCAGCTGGATGCCATTAAGGATCACAACCAGATTGCCATAGGGCATCCTGACAATGGTATTTAAAAACCCATTAAAACAAACCTTTAGTGCAACTGAGACTTTATGGAATTAAATTTAGAAGAAAAAAGGTTCACTTCCAAATTAAATTAGCAGAAAAAGAGCTTGTTTTAAAATTGTTCAAAAGAAGATTATGTTAGGCCATTTGACTACTCTATTCTGATTATTTTTTATTTTTTATTTTTACAATTATAGGCAGCTGGTGTGGGAAAGAGGAGGACATGGTGAAGAGCTAAAAACAAAAGTAGTAACACAGTCCTGTAAAATGAATGCATCGTTTTTAAGATAGGAATAGCATTACATTCAAAGAAAACAAGCCCAAAGTGTGCCATTTTATTTTAAAAAGACCTCCATACTAAATAATGAAAAACATATTTCACATTCATAATTAAATTTTAAGTTACAAAAATACCCATAAAGTTATCATTAATTACAAAGAATTTATTTCAATGAAAGAGGATTAATAAACTATTCTTTTCGTGAAACTACTGCAGAAGTCATCACAATATACTGCTTGTATAAGCTTCCTGATAGGCAAGATATATTCCATAGACAGGTTTGGGGTAGAAGACAAGTCAGTAACAAACGAAAGATATGGCAGTCACAAAAATGAATTTTATGAAAGTATGATATGATTTTCTAGCGTTGGTAATTTGAGGTCCAGGGGCATCAACTTTTAGTTTGGCCCATAACTACTTTTTCTATGGTTTTCCAAATTTATTTAAAGGGTTTGACTGCTTTCTCCTCTAATGCTTTTTTATTAACTTGGATAAAAGAGCATACTAGAGGCTTATTTTTAAACCACAGGCAACACAGACAAAATTACATAGGTAAAATAAGCAAAGAAGATCTACTTCATACACAAGATTCAGATTTATGAATACAACACAGAGGCATTTCTTTGTTATCAGTAGTTTACCTTGTACTACATTCAAATCACAGAGAGGTCTCTTTGCAGGTTCTTTCACCTCCCCCTTCCTCAAATTAGAGTTCATATTACTTTTAGTAATATTTATCACAGAAGTTTCTACTTATCAGCAGTATACACTTTCTGTATTTAAAAAACAAATTAACTCACATGAAGGAAGTAGCTAGTCAAGCTTTTTACTTCAGTAAGACACACTGTATGTGTAGTAACAGAAGTGTGAGATGTACCATCTTCTATAAGAATGATACATTGGCAAAAATAATAATGTTCGATTTATGCTCTAGAAACTTGAATAGAATCTGCTAAGTACCAAGGGAAGTTAAACAGGCCAATAAATTGGAAATAAAACTTGAAAAACATAAAAAGGTTACATACCAACAAAACAGTGAACTTCTTAATGATCAAAATCCTAATATGCAGTATCTCACATGAAATCCTCCATACTTACCTGGACAGTACATATTTATTTAAAAGTACATATATAAAAGGATATCCATCATTATTTGTCTGTAAACATTAATTTGTGATGATGATTAATAACAGTCAAGAATATGAAACCGAATTGGTACTATTTAAAAAATTTGTTGGCAATGTCATTGAAATGTATTTCAATTAAATATAACAGGTTGAATCTCATTCACAATATGAAAATTCTTTGCTTTTCATTATGTCTCTCTGTGTGAAAGCTAGTATGTCTAGGCCTACTAATTTCAGAAGCTGCATAACTGGGTTTTAATTTTATCCAACTCATTAAGTACAGAAAAAAATAGTAATTTATTTGTATCTATCAAAAAATAAAATATAGAAAAACTTGGATGAGCTAGAAATGTAGATTTATAAAACTGGGGCATGTTATGTCACAGACATGAACTCTATTTCTATTAGAGAGTTTCAGCTTAAAAAAAGGATGTGGAAAAATACGAAATGTCAAGCATCTCTTTTACATTTTTTAACAGATTGTTGGGTATTCTATTTCAATATTTTCAAAGTGAAACTTTATCTCAAAGCACCCTTCTTTCAGTCCCTGACTTAGAGTAACAACACAGCATGCAAACAAACCAAATTATTTTAAAATATTGGTCAAATACAATCCTACAGAACATCCCCCTTTTCCTTTTTTCAGTTGAAATATCTTCTCCTACTAATAGCCTTTACACCTCCTACCAAAATATTTCCTAACTTTTCGTGCCACCTATTTTGACTATAACCTCTCGCCTCAACAATTCCTCATCTACTCAGTTCTCCAGCATGTTCAATTGCCAAATAGAAGGTTGAAGTCACAGACAAAGAAATAAAAAGATGACCTCTAAGGGCCATTTCTATTTGTAATGATTCATAGTTTTTTTTTTTCATACTGTGTATACAGCATTCTACTAAATGCTCAATTCTAATACCTTCTGTGCTGTTTTCATTTAAAAATATATTAAAAAAAAAGAATTTTCATGAATAAAAATGCTAACAGTAACAAATGGCAATATATTGTCTATATATTAGAATTTGAAAAAAATACAATATATCCCACTTAAACCTGTGATTTATGAAAATAAGACTTCATACTTGCTGGTTGTTTCCATATATTCATTTAAGAGTTTATCTTTTCTTATTTGAGCACTTTGCTCTGGGTGTTCAAAGGCTATGTATAGTTTTCATCGAGATGGAGACAAGAAGCAATGAGCCATAAAGAGAAAGCAGGAGAGATTCTCACATGACTGCTCTGCTTCTTACTTCATGTGAAACATCTCATGATAAGTAAGAGCTGCAGAATGTGCACATCCACATTCCACTTTTGACAAGATCAGTATTTTGATCAGCCAACAGAATATTCAAATAAATTCAAGAACCTAGATCCCCAGTGACCTCTGGTAAGGTGTCAGCATGCCTGCTGTTTATTGGCATGAGAGACTCAGCTGAGTAAATACAATCTGGTGTTCTCAGTGAAAGAAAAAAAAAAGCAGAGGAACAGATAAATGTATTTGGCACTTGGCAAATACATTAGGTCTAAACAAGGGGAATTTTTTCCCTATGTTAAAATCAGATGTTGATATTACTAATGGGAGAGAGAGGGGACTAAGAAATAGCTAGCTTAATTCAAATTATGGGATTTTATGCCTTTGGATGTCTAATTACAAAGACACTGGAATACGTAAAATTCTTTTTGCTTTTATTTTGACCAAAATGAGTCCCCCAATACACCATTCTTTGCACTCAAAATATTAAGTAAGACAGTGAAACATCTGCAACAAATGCAGGACGATGTCCCAAGTTTCATCTGTTGTAGGAGCCACAGTTAGTTCTGATGCTTTTTTTTTTTTCTCTTTCGAGTGTTAGCAAACACTTGGTTGAGCCCAAAGCAGGTCTTACTTCATAACAGAGAGCATTCAGCAAAATATGGCTACTGCCCCAAAGAGCCTGTCATCTAATTTATCAAAAGATACAGCAAATGAGAAGGAAAACAGGAAAAGCAACAACATAAATGAAGAGAATTAATGATAAACATAGGTTAAATGTAGAATCACTGACAATATTATAAATAACATCTCAGAAATCAATAATTTGCTATGTTCTGGGATATGCTTCAGCTATGAATAGGAAAATAATGAATTTCAAGCACTGTTTTTCATCTGTATAACCTCATTTTACATCTTCTTCTCTTCTTATAGACCACAGCCTGAGCACTGAAGCAGCAACCTCATCTTCCACCAAAATGACTTTATACAGTCTAGTAAAAGAACTAATTTTCAGGGACAGTAAAGTAATAATGAAAGTCTTCCTACATTTTTACAGTCAAATATGACAAAGTCTACTGTCTTTGGTGGCAATTTCCTTTATCGTCCTTTGCCAGCCTCCTGGAAAGGAGACTACATAATGAAAGACATATCCCACCTCATCTGAAAGAATCACTCAACCATTTCTCATCTCTGGTGATCAGTCTTTCTTGCTTTCTGCACCCTCAGATCATTGCCAGTGCAAAGGGAATTTCCTGAATTCAGACCACTTTGCATTTCTTCTATCACTCACCTGTATTATTCTCTCATTATTTTCTGGTGTAGCTGAAGGATACAGCTACATGACAAATGGCAGACAGCAGAAGAGTTAAAGGTGACATCTAAAGAAATGAGTCAGGACCTTCAAGGTGTTTACCAAATGGAAGCTCACCATTTTTTGCAGGTGGATTGCATGACATAAAAACCTTAACTGGCTGCACACATGTACAGGTATTTGAAGTTTATTCACTACTTTATTTAGACTGGCTCTAAGAATCTTGAAATAATCATTTGGTGACTTCTTAGTATGTGATGAAATAGAGTACTTATATTAATATGATATGAATGTAATGTTAATAACGTATTTTGGGTATAGACAGTGACTGAGTTCAGAATGATGACCCCAATGGATAATTTTCATAATTCATTCATTACTTATTTTCCCAATACTATGAATATATTTCTCACTTTTGTTGATTTAATGATAAAAAATACACTGACTTAATTATAGGAAATAATTATAACCACGTTAGAAAAAATCGTTTTTTAAATATTGCACATCTCCTGTGTAGACTAAAGAGACGTGAGGTAAACAGTATTCTACAGCTTTATGTAGTCGACAGCAGTTTAAACTAGTTCTACAACTAAATCAGGTATTAAATTACCGTACTGTAGTATAAACTGGTGCTTTTATTGCAGCCAAACAAATAAAAATTATCTTTTCTGGTGTATTTTTCTGGTTTATGTTCTTAACATGCAATACGCATATATAAAGTTTTCTGGAAAAAAATAGGTAAATGGAAAGTCTAGTACAGCACTTTCAAATAAGCATCTTCAGAAGACTTAAGTTTCCTCTGCCTGTAAATGAGTCTAATAGAGCTCTAGTCATCTGCTGAACCACATCGACTTACTGGAATGAACACAGGCTATCAACTTGAAACCTATCCTCCTCTGAGCTGGTTACAATCTGTCTTCTTCCACTTGACCTATAGTCTAATTTTTTTCAAGTCTGATTTCAGCTGTAGTAGTACTGTCTCAGCAAAAAAAGACCAAATGTATTTCTGAAAAGGAGTAAGAAGCAAATTTGTAGAAATCATGGATTGTAGAACAATACTTTATCAGCTCAAGATTAAGTTTTCTTTGGTTTGTAACATGTCTGTGCAAGAAATGTGAGAAAATAAGCTATCTTAGACTGAGTTAATAACTTCTTTTCTGGTTTGTTTTTTGGTGTTTTTTTTGGGGGGGAGGGAGGGGAAGGGGGGTTCAGTTTTGGTTTTCTTATCCTTCCTGATAAAATGAGAAAGGATAGGTGGAGGATAGAAGTAAACATTGTTCAAGACAGTAAAAATGTAATGGAATACTGTTCTGGCAAAAGAACCAAAGATCACACAGCTGATGTAGACATTAAAAGCTACTGTTGTGTTGCTGACAGCAAGTATTACCCTCTTTGAAAAACATTGACTAGCATGATAAGAGAAATAAAATTACTTTGGGCTACTTGCCGTTTTGATGTCACGTGCTACTTTTCTCTAACTGCTTCACAAGCAGCCCTCAGGCTTTTTTATGCAGGAAGGAATGTCTTCTTTCACCTGCACTTGCTTCACTGAGCTCTTGACCTTGGAGTTCATTACTTTATCCATGCAGCACAGCAAACAGAAGCCATGCTTTGCAGAGTCAGGCATCATACTGCAGTGCTTTTTAGATTCGTTCCCCCACTGGGGTGAATAAACAAGGGGAAAGAATAAATAAGTAATTATTAGAAAAGAATCGGTCAGGATTCTGTATAAGATGAAGCCTTATGGGATTAGTATAACCACATGTGTATTTCAAAATGTCACAGAAGAAAGGGAGAACAGCTGGAAAAAAAAACAAAACAACCAAACAAAACAAAACAAAACAAATGGGTAGAGATGGGAGAAATATGCACAAAGCAAGGAGGAAGGACGTATCTGGTACTCTAGAGACAGTGAGGAAATTAGTGACGGAAATGGGTGGGAAAGGCTGCAAAGATTCCCTGAAAAAGGCAGGGATGAAAAAATTGCATGCAAGGGATCTAAAAAGGGAGAAATGTAGAGGAAGTGTGCATACATCCAAACTGGCATCAGGAAGTAAAAAGCCTACACCTTTCAATAGGGCACGTATGTTCCAAAAGGCTGGGACTTTCACATCACATTCTATGTGAAAATGTCAGTGGTTTAATTTTGCAAAATGGATATACAATTATGAATGAAATTTAGTGGTCCATTTTCCCAGGAAGTGATTTTATGTGATTCTACAATGTAATTAGATCAAAACAATATTCAGGTATAAATCCCTTTTCCCTTTTAATATTTGTACATTCATTTGTGGAATCAGTATTATGCAACAGGCTTTTATCCAAAGGCAAAGGAACATTATTAAAAAGACTAAGCCTGGAAGGACTGTTGGAAACCAGAGAAAACTTCACTGTTTATTCATTGGTGTCGAGCCTGCATGTATGAAAACTGTATTGAAGTGCATTCTTTAATACCCCTGTTATATGTCAATACCTTAAAAATCACAACATCTTCTTCCAGTACAATAAATACATACATATGTAGCAAAAGAGTGTGTCTACATACAAGTATATTTAAAACTTCTTTTCAATATTGGCCAGGAAAACAATGTTGAAAAATCCCAAGGTTTCTGTGACAATCTGTCCAAACCAATTATGGTTCACATCTTTTGAAGAGATTTATATGCCCTCTAGTACAAAAATATAGGCAAAGCCACAAACTGTAACTTTGAAAAACATCTGTTCTTTTGTGACTTCCTCCAACAGTGAAATACCTTTCTTTTTACCTTTCCTTGTCCCCCATTCTCCATCAGGTGTCAAGAAAAGATGACTGGGTTGCAGCATACAGGAAAGCAAATGCTTTTCCTGTTTTCACTGTGGTGTACTATGCATAATTTCTGGGGTCTTTCACATTGCCAAAGCTATGTACTTAGAGACCATGACAACACTGCAGCCTTTTTAATTCTGTCAAGCACATCTGAGTTATCAAAGAGATTTGAGATTGTAAATGCCTGAAAAAGAAAATGAAAGCCTTACGGAGAAGCAGATGCTACAGAATTACATATTCCAACTGTACACTGTGCTATTCATGGCCAGATGTAGCAGAAAAACTGCTTATGTTAATGTTACACACTGGTCTTCTGTTCAGTGTCACAATATTACAACATCTGGCTTTCATCCTCTGTTTGCACTATTTGATCTAGCCACCTCATGCACCTACTTATTGACATTCTCTGCTCTCTAGAAGTAGGTTTTGCTGAGGGAATATGCATATTTTTGTTTGTTTACAGGTGCCGCACACTTTATAACCACAGTTACCCCTCAGCACACATCAGTTTTATCAAATAGCCTTACTGCTTAAGCTACCAGTTACTGTAGAGATAATTTTCATTGTTTATTGAAACCAAACCAAACCAAACCAAACCAAAACCACCCAAAAGCCAAACTTGATGTTAAACCATATTTTGAGCAAGTGTTACAACAGCGAAAACTCTATATATGAAAGCATGTAGGAAGTAGAGAGCTTACCCATTGTTTTCAACAGTCATGAGGAACTGATTCTATCTTTTTCTGCTGTAGCAATATACAGTAAAGAACATTATGCATAACCCTGAACAACCTTGAAACAACTGATATTTATAAATTCGAGTTGCATCCATGCCTGGGTAAGTGTAATGGAAATTTTCTCAGTCCTATTATGATCTTAAACAGGAATTTGAACCAAGCTGTATTTAAATTGGATGAAGAATAGCACATATTAATTTTGTCTTGAAATTTCTCATAATCTGGCTCATAATCATACAATCTTTTTAAAGATTATAATGTACAGGTATTGTAACCCAGAAAATAAATAGTACAAAAAGCTTTTCTATTAAAAAATGGGATCATTAGCCCTGCATATGAAAGGAAAACTTTTCATTATACTTGCACCAAGCATCAGGTTGGATTATTATTATTATAATGCTTGAAAATGACATGCTGCCCAATTTAGTCTTTGGAAGTACTTCTGCCAATTGAAAAACTTTCCTTTAAGGGATGTTAAGAGCAGATACTTCCTCTAGCAGCTCTGGCCCAGGACTCCCCTCCTTGCCCAGCATCTGGAGCCCAACCCAGTGCACTCAGGGACATCACAGTGTCTCTGCCCAGGCTGAGGAACATGGCAGTTGCTGTTTCCCCATTAGCAGGTTCAACCAGTAACGAAGCTAAGTATGTAACTGGTAGCTAGTCCTGCTGAGCCTTTCCGCATGCAGCATTTTGGACCCTCAGGTTTCCATGCTTATTGGCTGCAATATCCTGTTTTGCATGCAGTTTCTCAATAGCCTATCAATTAGTGTGACTGACAAGGTTTGCTCCTGGTTTTTGCCTCTGTTTGCCTGGCAGGTTTCCATCAATTTGTCTATGGCTTACCCATTCTTCCTTATTATCCTATTTGACAAGGTCCTCAATCAGACAATCTTTCTGAAGTAAATATTTCCATATCCCACACATAGTGAGAGAATAAAAGGCCTTTCAACGTGCTTGCACTGTCACTGTCCTCTGGCACCCAAGCACCATGAAGGAAATGAACATGAATATAAATGGCATCTATGGGAAGAAATCCTGTGAAGGAGGAAGGAAGTGAGCAGGAGCTGGTGAGTGAGAACCGAGATAGTTTGCAGGGGAAGAAAGCTAATACTCAGACGAAGGAGAAGCAAGGGGAACTAGGAAGACAGTATGTAATACCTGTAACCTGATTAGTGAGAATCCCTTGAGAACCCACAGTGAAATCTGGCACCATGATGTCCTCCATCAGCAACGAAGATATGTGAATCCTTCCAGCAACATGCATAGTTTGTGACTGCTAAAGAATTGATACACTTGTAGGATGAAAGCCTCTAACACTACATCTGTTCTGCACAAGTCAGTGTTGGGTTTAAAGACTCCAGTGCTATTGATGAGCTGGTTATGAGATATGACGGAATGCTTTTCTCTTCTTGGTTGAATATATGTCCAAAATGTATGTATTATTCTGTTATTTGATAGCAATGTAATCAATGAATACAAATATAATAAACACTTCTGCCCCAACCATACAGAGTATGTATGTACAGAATCTACAGAAAATCAAATCTAAAGCAAAAGAAACATTAAGATAATGTCCTCAACTAAAATTTAGTCTGTACATATCTGTTATTAAACTGGTACCTGTTGTCAATTGATGTTCCCTTGACTTCAGAAAATCACTCTTATTCACAAGACTTTTACAGATAATGCATAGTCATATACACTCTTTATCCCATGTATTTACTTTTTGTTGAATACAGAGTGAATGGAAGAAGGAGCTTCAGAAATAAAAATAAGGCCGCTGTATCTGCACTGCATACCTGGATTAGATGTTAGCATTTTTCTTAACAGCCCTGTGTTTTATTCCAAACTTTATGATGCCTTTTTAAAGCTTTTCCTTTGCTAGTTCTTATATGTTTGTTTTGTAGGTTTTCCACTACAGATCCCAAGCCAGATTCCTGAGTATTTAGAAGAAACAGAAATTCACCCAAGCCCATATCCTTAGTGTTTACAGAATTTAACTGTGCCAAGCACACTGAAGAATAGGAGCTAACACCCAAAACCAGGCACCCAAAACTAGTGAACACATTTAAGCTTAATTTCTCTGCATGGCCATTACCTACCTGTAAAATTGAGATAATAAAATCCCTTAACCTTATGAGGATTTTGTGAATATACAGTAATGCCTGACATTATATTAATGAGTTCCATTTTAAAAAAAATAGCATAGAAAAATCAATAATTTCTGCTTAAAGAGTGCAGTCTGAATAGTTTGAAGTCAATAAGGCATGCACACTGAGCAAGGACAAGAGAAGGGAGTACTGAATATTCCTAGTTAAGGAAGTACCATCCCTGACTGAATGAGTCAGGGATCCCATGTAAAAAAAACAGTCTGTAATGATGTAATTAAAGACCATTATAATGCATATGCCCAAGGGAGTCAAATGAAGGTTGCATAGGCAACTCTAATTTTTATGTTTTCTAATTTGAGTGCTTGACTTTCTGACCTTAGTATTATTTCAATATAATTTTCTAGATATAATAATAATCACTTGAGTAGGAAGAGATAAATTAAAGAGCTACGCAAGATTTTCAGATGTGACCTGAAAAGCAATGGGCCTTAGACAACAAAGAAGAGTGACTTGAATCTGGCACATTTTAGAGACACTGAGGAAACAATACTACTGCAGTGAGAAAATAAGCAAAGGGACAAGTGTAACACAAAGAGCTTCTCAATCACCTGATTTTTAAGTATTTATGACAATGACATATGAAATATTTACTAATTTTTCTTTCCCAACCACATCACATTCAGACAGACTCATGAAGCACCATCTGAAAGCAGAATTAAAATGCACTCACAACCCATAATTTTCTATAAACAAGTGTTTTTCAATAAGACTGTTTCTGAGGAGGGAACAATTATAGCTCATCACCAGTTTTTGTTACCTTGTAAAAATCATGGGACACCGACAAAGCTTTGGTTTGTGTCATGGTTTAAGCTCAGCCGTAAATCACTCACACAGTCGCTCTCTCACTCCCCCTCTTTCCTTCCCCTTCTCCCAGAGGGATGGGGAAGAGAATTGAAAGAATATAACTCCCATGGGTTGAGATAAGAACAGTCCAGTAACTAAGGTATAACACAAATCACTACTACTACCACCAATAACAATAATGATAAAGGAAATAACGAGGGAAGAGAGTACAATACCACCCGCTGACCGATACCTAGACTGACCCAGCAGCCCTTTCGGGTAACTGTCAGTTTGCATCCTGGGCATGACGTGCTGTGGTATGGAATACCTCTTTGGCTAGTTTGGGTCAGGTGTCCTGTCTCTGCTTCCTCCTGGCTTCCCCTCCTCCCTGGCAGAGCATGAGGTTCAGAAAGTCCTTGGTCAGGGTAAACATTTGAGCAGTAACTAAAAACATCAGCGGTATCAGCGCTGTTCTCAGGCCAGAAGTCAAAAACACAGTGCTGCACCAGCTACTAAGGAGAAAAAATGACTGCTTCTGCTGAACCAAGGACAGTTTGTGACTTGGAGTGCTCCTCAATAGTGTTAATGGCTGGATCCTGCAGAGGAGCTTTCATGATCTCATGATTAGTAACAGATCTTTTCTGATATATTATAGCTTTTTCTATTTCATCAAAAAATGCGGTCTCACTGCAAAAAAGGGAGGTTTGAAGAGTGATCAGCCCACTTTTAGAGCCTTCTATTTTTCCAGTAACATAAACAAACAAATTAAAAGTGTCCTATTGTATTTTTTAAGGTAAAAAAACATTACTTTGGGGGAGAATAAAATAAAGACACAGCAATGCTACTGTGTTGCTAAAAGTTCACATAAAGCTCAAAAAAGAAGCAGGTATTTAACATAGTCTCAAATCTATTTCTCAACTATACCTGGTATTTACAATGTTTTCTATATTCCTTGCACCTTCAAATGACTGCAGCATTTGTTTTTTTTCTCGTTTCAGAGCTGTACAGCATATATTAATTAAGGATCAAGTTTAATGCTGACTCCTGGCACACCACTGCTAGCTCCAGAGAAACTGAGTACATCACACAGCTTCAAAAACAAAAGGCTGTGCTACATCTGTTCTCCAAACAAAGTCAGCATATAACTATTTGAACAGTTGTGCCAAGACTGAGGCTGTGATGCTGCACATTGCATGAGGAGAAGCCTGTACTCCCATACGCCCAATTGAGGTATAAAATATACTCAAATCAGCTGTTTCCCCTTCCCATTCCTACTGCCCCCCTCCAGCAATTCAGAAAAGGACTGCTTCTTCCCACTACAGCACCTGATTATGCCACCTTAGAATTCACACAAAAACACAGACTGAGAATTAAAGTACCATGAAAAAAGATATTACGTTAACTACTATGTTTCATCCTTTACACATTCTCTGCACTAAACACAGATTCTTGTACAGTAAATAGTACCGTCAGCAGCAAACCAGAAGGGTTGCTGCACATTACAGAATGAAAGTTACGTACCTGTTTGATCTGGCAGAAGGAGACTCTAGATTTGAAATGGGGTGAAGTCAGCCTAGCCAAGTACAAATCCGACTCCAAGCAGCACCTTAAACGTGATATTCACACTGCAATTAACATCTGTTCACAAGATGTGTCTCCTAACATGTCTGTACCCTAAGATCAGTACTTATACTAGCAGATACCGATAAGGTAGGAGGATTCCCTAAATAAACTGACAGCATACACTGAAAAGAATCTTGTATTTGAACATTCACATCTGTCCTGGTTAAGAGGACTTGGGAAATATCCCAAATATTACAGAAATAACACTGAGAAAGTTAAGGCCCCATTTTGTAGTTATACGCTTACATGTGTCAATGCAGACATAGGTCTTCCAGCTTTAGATAAAATTGAAATCCAAAAGACATCTTGAATCTTCTCCAAGTACCTGAATATTACTGAGATATATTAATGTTTCTCATCCATTTTCATCTTCAGGACAGATGTGGCTTTCCTCTTCAGGGCAGACGTGGCTTTCAAACCTCAGCAGTCTTAAGCTGTTTAAAAAGTTCTCTCAGTTCTTGATAAATGTAGTCATTATCACAGTGAAATCCTTAGAAGCCACATCCTAAAAAAAACAGCAAACCCAAATAAATCCATGTTATTTTGATTCCTGCTCAACAAATTCCATCCCAATCCATGTGTGAAATATGCAGAGAAGGTAGTAACTGCTAATGATACATTAACTGCACCATGCCTATTTCATTCAGTAAATCATATTGAGTGATTTGATTTTACACTACAAGAAAGAAAATGACAGATGACTTAAGGTGCCTTTAATTAATCTCTGCACATTAATCTGATCATCTTCATAAGCAGCGTGAATATAATGGAAAAAGACTGGACTAAAAGCTAGAGTGTTTAGAGATAATCCTGTCTTTGTAAATAATTCACTGATGGCCATAAGGACTTAACCTCTTTACAACTCAGTTTCCACATAATTTTAAAGATAGCAGAATACTTACCTGCCTTCTACACCTGCAATAGGTTGTTGAAAACACACTATTGCAACACAAGCAGTGTATTTTCTATCAAATGTCTGTTTCCTATTCAGGAGTAAGTACTTTTTTCCATAATGCTAAAAATTATTTGAGAACAAGGTTCACTCCACAAATAACTGAAGACTCAGGAGCACCTGGTTTTAACCAAGTTAACATGAATTGCTTCTTTCTGTATGATTTAAGGTCAAATAATACAGTTTATGAATTAAAAATTAATGACATTAAAACTATCAAGAAAATGAGATGGAATATAGTTTTCAGGGTCTCCTTATGACAAAGGCACACAATATAGTGCAGATAGTTTTTGAAATCTTGGGCAATGTGAAGTGTTACAATCTTTGCCCCTGTACATTTATTTCTTGGAGTTTGCTCTTACTGAGAAAGATTTCTTTATAATGGTACAGTACGGAAACTGCGATGGCTGATAATTCAAATTGTCTTAAGAACACTGCCACATGTATTGAAACTTAGCTAAAAGGCTGTAAACAGAAACAGCACTAAAACCTGAGAAAAAGAAAAAGGTCTTGCTGACTTCTGTGAGGACTGATACCAGATTAAAGTCCTGCAATAAGTAATGAATAGCATGTTAGTCACATTGATATTAAGCTGCAATACTATGTGATCATTACCGAAGATTGAAAACTGTATGGCAGAGATCTAGTCATATTAGAAACCTGGGGAAAGAGTGACATCAGAATTTCTTGCAAGACAGTGCAGCTATGGAAAATTCCTCAATTCTAGGAAGAGAGTTTTTAAGAAAAAGTAACTGATTAAATGTCAAGATATTCTTCAAATAAGATAGGATCCAAATAACACCAGTTGCTTCCATTTTCTTTTTCTCTCTTTTATCACTCTGACATATTCACAAGGAATCCTAGGTTTACTTTAGCAGAAAAAAGGAGTCAAAGCTATCTTAAAAATAAACACAAAACAACACACAAACAAACACACACAAAAAAATCCTCATGTGTTTTTCATTACAGTTCCAGCATTTAATCTTGTTTATAACAGTACACTTGATGAGGCTGGCTAAATCATCTTAGTTACGCCTTTTATACCTCTGATCAACATCTTTTTCAAGGATGATAGATATGTAACTCTTGCTGGTTATGCATGCCACTCAGTTATATTTATGTCAAATTTCATCAACAAACATTACTTCAGAATGACTTCAGTATTAGAATTTAATTTTGCACTTATTAGCTGCTATTAGTCCTAGCAAGCAGAATATTCACTACTTTATCAAAAGTAATTCATAATCATGAATCATCAAATCATAATTCCTCATTTTTTCTCTTCTAATAAATAAAGGTACTATTATCCTTTATAAATGTATACATTATACAATTTGTTTATCTGTAGCAAACTACTTGGATCTCTATTTTTTTGCTAAAAAATGAATGAAATTATACAGGGTCACTAAGTAAATTAACAGTCATCTCTGAAAATAACATTGGGATTCAACTCAGAAATGCAAATGAGCAAAACAAATTAGATGATGGCATGGGTACTTTCTGAGATCTTGTGTAGGTAATAAAACAGAATTATGCTTTGCGCTAAATAGCCCAAATGGAGCTGCTCGTGGCCTTGGTCTAAATGTCTTTTCCATCATGTGAGAATATACAGCGTAAATAATTGTGGCGTTACTGGTATAAATTACCTTACTAAGAAGGCCAGAAGTCTCCCCTGTGTAAGGGCTGGGGCATTGGATTATAGAACATGATTGTGAGATTCTTGAGAAGGATGCATTTTCTCTTTTCCCTGCACACTTCCAGTCCCTAAGAAGTTTTATCTAGGAGCAGCATCTGCTGTTCAGTTCCTTTCCTTTGCTTCAATAGCAAAAAGAACTTGTCAAGAAGGCAGGAACATTAACTCAGTTAAACTAGCACGTAATACCTTTATTTCTAATTTCCTGTGTCTTGTTCACACATTATGAATTATAAATACATAATTAAGCCACAGAGGATCAGGCACAATACGAAGATAGTTAAGGGGAAGACTGCAGGACAAAAGCCTTAAAAACTGCATGCATATTTCAAGACTGGTCTAGTGACTCATAACAGCATAATACAGTGTGTCATGTTGGTGTATCCACTCAATTCCATGTTTAATTTTGGATTGCACTGTGAAGACCTGTTAAAGATCATTTCATTTTCAAAACAGTATTAGCTGACCAATAATCAGTTCTATATTTTGCATTTGGTTTTCACCAGAGTTTTGGACTTTAAGGATAGAACTTTGTTTACTCTATGGTAAAGCAAAATCAATTAAAGCCTTTGTTTTGTCTGTGCTTAACAGCAACAAAAAAGATTGTTTTTCAGCTTAATTTAAAAGATGTCAGAGAAGCACATCTGAGAAACATTATCTGAAGAACTATTTCGTACAAGCTGCTGCGAGATTAAAATGGTGTCAAGGCAATCAGATACATACAGTTGACTTCTTGTTTTTCAGTACCTTAAGAGAATTTCCATGGAAAATGATTTTCCAAATGTTAACATTTATAACTATTATTACATTGTTTTTATCAATTTGTTAAATCTAAAAGGGATCTTTTCTTATTAGGTATGCTGAATCTTGATACAAGCACAAAACAAACAGGGAATGAGCAACATCATTATCATGAAACTTGCATTTTGCAGTCTGCATCATATTCCTCTACAATCTTGTTATATTATGAAACCTCAATATGATAGGTTTGTTTCAAAGAGGGTTTTTATTTGTTTTTTTTTTGTTTTTAGCAAAGGACTTTTTCCTTTTTCTGTTTCCTTATTCATGCTTTTTCCAGTGACATAAACAAAATCCTTAAAATGCTACTTCATTCAGTGTCATAAAATTATCTCATCACATACTGTCTCATTGTACATTACTTATATCAAGATAGATAATTTGTCGGGGAAGATTAATCAGGAACAGAATATCCCTAGCAGAGCACTGTTGTATGGCACCAACTGAAGAACTACATACTTTATCATAAAAGCAGTTGGACTACAAAAAACAATCTACAGTTTGTCCCCCATTCTTTAATTTCTATGCAAAATATTTGCAAAGTTTTATAGTTACAATGCTATCTTATGGTAACTGCTAGAAATATCAGGGTTTTGATACACAAGGGATTGCACCTGAGTAATGGAGTGGACACACCGGACTCCTCAAAAGAGTTTTAGAGAAATGGAAGTTTTCAATGAATTGGTATTTCTGTGCTACATCTGGTATCGTTGTCTACAACAAGAGATGTTAAAATATCATTTATTAGTAAGAAGCCTGCTGTAATTATGCTGAGATTCAGATTTGATTATTTACATGAAAATCAGGTGTAAATGGCAGAATACATTGCCTCAGCAGTGAAATAATGTTATTTACTTAACTTTTTAAATGTAAATTTAATGGCTGGATGGTACTGGATTCAATGGCAATGTATGATTTTTTTTTTTTCCATCTGAACTGACACAACTACAATAAAAATGTCAATTAAAGGAATATTTCCTAAAATAATTATAAAATATTAATTTTAAATTTACTTAATACAAGTTTATTGTGTATATATTTAAATCAAAATATATATGTATCTAGCAAAAGAGTCCTTCAAAGAAACAAGGCTTATTACTTTTCACTAGTTTAAAAAAAAGGACATTAAAGAAAAGATAAGTCCTCATCTTCTGAAATATTCCAGTAGCTGATTTAAAGAATTTTGACAACTGATCTGCTGAGGGCTAGTTTTCTGTAAAGACTGAAAGAAAGCCTAGAAATTCTTCTCTTCTAGGTCTTAAACAAGACCATTTCTACCTTCTAGAGGCCCAGTAATCCAAACCCAGATAAATTTCAGTATCATGAACAGGACTGAAATGTAACGCCTACATCCAAGACTGTAAGATGAATCTCTTGCTACATTAGGAGACTGTTTCACCTCATTAACTATAACAAGATGTCTATTATTCAGACCATCAGCATTTAAAAGGATTTAGGGCTTCCATATCCAAGGTGGCTTGTTAATAACAGTCCTTAGAGATTAAGTTAACTAAAGCAGGTTAGTCTTCTGCTAGTTTTGGGAGAGAAAAGGGCACTGTGATTTATAGATTAAGGACTAAATACAGTTTAACTCAATATCTTGGTTCTACAGTTTTTTACGAAAAACTGTCAAATTCTTTCAAATTTTTTCATGCATTTTTTCTTTCACCAAGAGGACTTTTTCGAGCATCAACAGTATGAATTCTCTTTTAGCCCTGCTTTACTGAGAAAATTGTATGAGCTTTTGGAAAATTTTCTTCAACAATTTCCAATTAACTACGAAGTAGATACCATGTAAATTATGTCTTCGCAACACCATATTTTACATTAAAAGTGTGATTCCTCCTCATCAATAACTTAGGTGGTGACTGAAACCTTCATGTTCATCAGACACAGGGGTAAAGACTTTCACGTTAGTATGTCTACATCAAAACTCACATAGCTCACAAGCAACTAAATGGACTATTGCTAACACTTTGATCACAAACAATGCATTTTTCCTAAGCCTTGGCTGTTAGAGTAAGGATGCCTGTCTTTACAAAGCTTTTGGTGTTCACAATTCTGAAGAAGTATCTAAAAATATCACACAAATGAATCTTATTTATTTCTTATACACCATCATAAAGAAAGTAAATAATTTCAGGAGCCTAGAATTATGATTAATTTTTAGTATCTGGTTTCAAAATGACTGTATATGGATCATCTCCTATTACTAAAACCACAGCAAAATAACCCACACATAAAGTGGAAAGATGTTTGCTGGAGGAGAGCAAAGTGTGATGGCTCAAAACAGCAGCCGTGCTGATTCCTTTTAATGCTTTTTCTGAAAATTCATGGAACATCCTTTCTTGGGAGAGCCTTTTACCAAGACATGGTTAAAAAAGTAACTTGAAAAGCATCTACTTCTTATATCTATTCATAAAACCTGTCACTTTCTCTTAAATGTAGTAGGTTTAACTTTTTGATATTTCTTGTTGACTCATACTCATCACCCCGTTTTTTTTTTCCTAGGTGGTGATAATGAAATTAATTATTCTCATAAATTAAGCTAAATGACAGCACTGTGATTTTCTTGCTGTTCCATTTTACCATTCTTAAAGCAAGAAGATTCTTTCTCCAGTTTTCTAAAACCTTTCCTGTTACCTTTGAGTAAAAAACAGACAGCTTCTGAGACTGTTTCAGTCATACTTTTGAAACCTTTCAATCAATTTTATCTCATTTAGCCCACTCAAAAAACAAATTCTTCAAGTATCCAAACCAATCTTTCTTTAGGCTGATACAAAATATTTGTTTGCTGATAATAATTGTACTAATGCTACTCATATTGAGAACGTCTAACTGCAGAAATTGGAGAAGACTGAATGAGAATGCATTTATTAGTTTTGTTGGCATTATCTTTTAAAGAGCTTTCCTGGACCACTGAGCAGCACACCAACACTTTCCTTAGTTTGCCTTTTGCTGCTAATGCACTCACAGAATTATTTATTATCTTTTATGCATGCTGGTAGTTTTATTTCATTTTGTGCTTTGGCCTTTCTCTGACTTTGTGCATGCACTGCTCTTCAAACAATGTCAATAATAATATTTCCATATTCTGCTTGCACTTAGGTGGTAGTATGGTGAATAGCTGTAAATGAGGTAACAGGTAACAGGCATAATCACATAATCCATCAGCTAAAATTCTGTTATCCTTTGAAACAAGATAGTTGTATCCAACCTGCTTACTGCTCCTTGGCTCGTGCTAAACCCTAACCTCTGCATGGCCATGATTTTGAAAATGGCCATTGGCCTAGGCTGTAACTGTGGCAGAAGATTACCATATGCAAGTGTTCTGGACTGTGTTCCCTCTGTTTATTTATTAATGTAGAAATAAGAAGTAATTTTTTTCCAAGGCTGCTTATCATTCTCTGTATTTAGGTGAAGAAAATCAGAATTGAGATCACAATATCCATTTTCTTTTTTTTTTTTTTTTTAACTTATCAGGCATTATAGCTTGCAAGAAGAAAAAAGTACCATGCTGAAGGCCTCTGTATGTTGTATTAGTAAATCTGATCTGATAGATTATAGAATTTCTGAGACTCATTCTTGAAAACGAAGGCTGAATGGCACAAAACAAATCATTACTTCCAGGTTCAATTTACAAGATCACTTATTCTACAAACCAAGCGCAAGGCAAGCTATTTACCTCTTGTGTCTTAAATCAAACTCTACATGCTGAAGGACCTCTTAAGGTAAAGAAAAAAATCACACATTTAACTTCAAACAACCACTAAGTACCAAGAAATGAGGCTATTGTAACACCCTTCTGGTTTGGTTCCCTGTCCTTTTCTGAAAGAAACCCTACAACTAAAAAGAAAGAAAAAAAAAGAATCAACAGGAAAAAAAAAAAAAAAAAAGCATTAAGGGTGCTCTTAATGTCCATAGTACAGCAACCCCAGAACTGACACTAGACTTCCACCAGAACTGTTTAAGAGAAGAATGAGCTCTATTTCATCATTACAGAACTCGTAGACAAACAGAAACTAACCCTGGACTTCAGATTTAGGGGAAAAAAACAAATGAACAAAAAACCAGGGGAAAATAAACAATGAAAACCCCAAAACAGAGCAGAAAAAAAACAAACAACAAAACAAAAAACCCAAACAAACAAACAAAAAAAAACCAACCAGACAGACAAATGAAAAATCAAAGCCCCCAAACTAATTTACAAGTAACATTGAAGGAAATGTGTTAATAAGTCTGACTCCATAATGCCTATTCCATCTGGTCTATGGTCTCAACTATTACTGAACAGACTATTCAGTAGTTCCCATATTACTTTAGAACAGGCTGTTTCAGTTGGAAGGGACATACAATGATTATCTATTCCAACTGCCAATCACTGAACCCACAAATGTTTCATTAGGCACTCCAAAAATTTAGTAGTTGTCAAAGTTTCAGCTAGGCAAACCTACATGACTCACATATTTCTGCCACTGGTCATATGGATAATACACTTTCATACTGCTGATACCACTGAGCAGCTTGATATCTGCCTCACTGCTTAATTTCAACAAGGTCTGAAAACCAAGTTACCTTCAACTACTGTATGAACCGTTAAATAGGCAGAGAGTACATTTAATGTCTTCATTCCAGTCTCCTCGAACATTCCCTCCCCCCCCCAGTCTGAAGAGAATGCTAAAGCTTAGAAGAACAGACTTTTTTTTTGTTTGTTTGGATTATTGCCAATGAGAAAGGAAAGAAAAAAATAAAATTCCTTATATCAGGCCAAAAGAATTTCACAGTGGTGATTACCAAAGTGTATAAGCACCTCTCCATGCTCAAGGAATTAACTTTGTCTTTTGAGGGTGTTTTGCTGTCTCCTCCTTATGACTATCTTCAAAGGCTCTCCAGTGAGCTTCTGGATTTCTGTGAACTCCGAGTTTCCATGTAGTGGGTAGGGGAGTATGGGCACTAAACATGAATTTTAGAAAACATTTGGACACCTAAAATTAATTTTTTTAATGAAGAGTATTTTTTTGTCTTTGTCCTTTGTATGAACCTAATCCCTGGCACCTGAATACTTGGTTTGCATAGATACAGATTTATAAATGGAAACAATGCATGCACAAATTGAGGTAAGCTTGAAATTGCCTGAAAATTACTCTGTATCCATAGAAGTTAGATTCAGACAAAGAAAGTGGCTGTAGGAAGAAAACAGAATGGAAACATATGCTACAAGTACCTCAAGAAAGGCAGTCAGAAAGATGCTAAGAAGAAGACCTGAGTTTAAAAGAAAAAGGAATAGAAAAAAACCCACTACAATTGAAGGGGAAAAAGAAGTTTTAATAAGTTAGGCAAATGAGACTGAAAATGGTGTTAATTATGCCTAGCATCATAAATGGCAAGTAAAAAAAGCAGAAACAATAGATGAAATATAGTCTTCTTAAGTTGTTAGCATAGCAGAAACTGCAGCACATCCCATCATTTAGGAACAATCACCAGCTGTTGCCATCAGGGAAATCATCCTTCGCTCCCTATTCTACTGTATAAAACCTATGTACAAAACAACCAGCTGTGATTAAGAGGGTGAATGGAACTCAGAACACATGAATTCCAGGTTTTTATTCTTTCTCACAGTTCTGCAATCAGAATCAAACCCCTCCTTTACCTTTCTCCAATACCTTTACCAGCCATTTCTTCCCTAAACTCCTGGTTCTTCCCATCTACCCTACTACTAGGATTACATTTATAATGTTATAATTTATGGCTTTATAGCCCTCATACTGCAGTTGCTGCTCAGTGATTATGACAGCTCGGAAAAGGAGTATGGCTTTCATGATTTCCAGTATATAAACTGGGGGCAGTTACCTGGAAGGGCTAGATCACTGCTCAGGTCAGGCTGGGTATGTGACAGCAGGTGGAACTGGGCATGACGTGCTGTGGTATGGAATACCTCCTTGGTTAGTTTGGGTCAGGTGTCCTGTTTCTGCTTCCTCTCAGCTTCCCCTCCTCCCTGGCTGAGCATGAGACTCAGAAAGTCCTTGGTCAGAGTAAACATTACTGAGAAGCAACTAAAAACATCGGTGCTGTCAGTGCTGTTCCCAGGCTGAAAGTCAAAGACACAGCACTGCACTAGCTACTAAGAAGAAGAAGGATGATTGCTGCTGCTGAACACAAGACATCTGTATAAAATGTTCTGGATGGATTTCTAGGAATCATACACAGGGGCAATTAAACAAAACAGACATTTTTTGTAAATTGTTCTGTTTTTTATCAGGCAAGAATATACTCCTACTGACTGGAAAGAAGAGAAATAAGGGCAGACTGTGGCAGAGGATAATCTACATTCGGGAACTGACAGGGACCTTGACAAGAGTAAAAACTGTTTTTTCCTCTAGTTTTAATACATGAAAGCCCTTTTGAGGACTATAATCTGTGATGGTGTTTTAACCATTACCCAGCAAGATACAGAAGAGCATAACAACATAGGGCAGGATGTCACTGATATAATCAGCCCCATTAGTACTGTGGTGATTTGACATTAAATGCGATTACGAGGGGACATTTTTATGCTGCTGCTTTTTTGTTGTTATTGTTAGTTTCATAATCTCATCTTTGATAGGCATGTTTACTCATACAGACTCTGTGTCTCTGTGCTGCTGACATTCAGATGCAGATCCAGCCTCCTGCATTTTCATCTAATGGAGACAAACCTAATATAGTTAAACAGTAGCCTGCCAGCAGCCCTTTCAGATCAATTTTATGGTCTTACATGGCATTATCTTAAAGAAAATATATTTGTATTCTTTCATTAAATCTACCTCCTAAGACTAGTGTTTTTATTTTTAATATATACATACACATATATGTAGTGGCTTAGCAGAGAACGGATACAAAAAAGTTTTTTTCATGGGGCAGGACTGCATTTAGAATTTATTTAAATAATTATGAGATTGTCACAGCTAGGCACAAATATGAAGAAAACCCTGAGTAGAAACTTTCCCCCCCCAAAAATCACTCACAAAAATAAGCCTGAGAAGACTACTGTTGAACACAGACATGCATACTTTCTTCTTTTTCTTTTTAATAAGGAAGTTAAACTTTGGCCAGGAATTATACCTTCTGCTTGTTTACTTTTTAATACAAAAGCTTAAGGACTTTTATGTTTACTAAAGCATGTAACAAGTAACAGCCAAAAAAATAAAAATAATACAAATAAACAATAAACCTGTGAGACAGAAGAAACAGGTTGACTACCCAGGGACCTTTAAGTACAACAAAATTTACAGAGAGATTAAACTCTGAATCTCAGACTAGCAAGTCTGCTCCTAAAAGTCTGCTCCTAAAAAGCAATTTAGAGTATTCTGATTGCTCTGAGAGGAATTAGTCAGGCAGCCAGGGATTTTCAGAACATAGCTATTGGCTTGAGCAATGATGTAAAGCTGGCTACATTGTCTCTGCAGCCCCCCCATATTCCTGCCTGCCAAAGAATTTCTCAACCAGTTAAAAACTATTCACCTGAAAAAGCTACA
Source organism: Pezoporus wallicus (assembly GCF_028554395.1). Classification (NCBI taxonomy): domain Eukaryota; kingdom Metazoa; phylum Chordata; class Aves; order Psittaciformes; family Psittacidae; genus Pezoporus; species Pezoporus wallicus. Next base: position 12,175 of record NW_026639458.1, on the reverse strand, counting down.
ATCCATTCTCATTTTTATCACAGATTTCCTTTATGACTGTGAACTGCTTGGTCTACAGAGTAGGTGTAAATGGCAGAAAATGGGAGCATTTCACAGCTGCCAGGTTCAGAAGCATCCTGAGAGGTAGGGTGGGATAGTATTGACCTGTTGTGTCCTTATCATTCAGCCTGATGTTCCAGAAGAAAACGAAGCACACAAGCCTAGAGTTGTCCAGATTCACTACCATGACAGTGAAACCTGGATGTGCTTGCTCTGCAGACTTTCATCACAACCTCAAGGCCATAATTCAGTGCACACTTCTGGGGAGAGTTCCCAGCTCTTTGCTGACCTAAGACACTTTTTTTTTCCATAATGTACCATATCTTCATTGTGACAATGTTCTCGATTTATGCTGCAGGTTTTCTAACAAACTTCTACAAATTAAAATATAATTTAAAACAAATATTTTCATGTGAACATATAAAACCCCAAATAAATAAAGAACTAAAGAAATAATCCCAAGCTATTTTCTAAATTGGCTAACAATACCATTTTACATGTTCCTGAAGAAAGTCACAGCTGGACTTTTAGTCTGCTTATGACTGAAATCCACCAAGTACTCTTTGTTTTCGAAGGAAAACAAACATCTATGCATTATGAGCAGTCTTGTATCCTTGTTTCAGCTGTTTTATTTTTCAAGACCACACTTTTTTTTTTGCTTTTTTGCCTGTCTACTTTCATCCTTTTTAAGACGTGTTTCAAGTAATCGTATTTTACAGGAGGGGAAAAACATTTTAAGACTTAACCACACAATTGTATTCATATAGGCAGAGTCCTTTTGTAGCTGACGGTACAGAGGTTGAGTCTTCCAGTGAGCTTGAAGCTGCAGGATCTGTAGTTATTTGACAAGATCTGCAATCTCACATCATGAAATACAGACCCATGGCTTGGCAGATGGGGAACAGATATGTCAAATATTCTCCTGGAGAAGGGAAATAAAACTTCTTTCTTTCAGAGCAGATCTGTTTGTCCTGTATGGTATTCATTAGAAAGTAATTTTTAAAATAGAATCATAGAATAGTTAGGGTTGGAAAGGACCTTAAGATCATCTAGTTCCAACCCCCCTGCCATGGGCAGGGACACCTCACACTAAACCATGTCACCCAAGGCTCTGTCCAACCTGGCCTTGAACACCACCAGGGATGGAGCATTCACAACTTCCCTGGGCAACCCATTTCAGTGCCTCACCATATTTTATTTTAGATGAAATACTAGTGTTATTCTTTAGTACTATATATATTCGTTTTTATTGTGCTTCCTACAATGAAAATTTTGGAGGTCAAAATGCTAATATTTCACTAGAAGCATTCTGAACTGTAAACTTTTCCTAAAACTCGAGAAGGAATAATAATCTTAGTAGGAGTATGACCAAAGCTGTATCCAAGTGGATAGGTCTCTGGAACTGGAAAAGTTCAATTTACAGATTCAGGGGTATGCACCTAGATGTAGAATCGTTAACTTCAACAAAACTTTTGATCTGAAAATATAATTGGGAGATCAAGGACTGCATTGTGTAGGATGGGCTTGACCTTTTTTGTCCTAGAAACCTAAACCAAGATCTAACAATCCTACTGTTTGAATAGTAAACAGTTATTTAAAATTTCTAACCACTTTTCGCCAATCTACCATTCAGTTCTAAGCAATTAATTACTCATTATCTCAATTAGCCTAATTAAAGTGAGGATGAAATTATGCTTTCACTGGAGTGTGGCCTTTAAAACGAATTCTCCAATTTGTTTTGTAAAGAAACTCACTTTTTTTTTTTACTCACTTTTTTAAAAGCAAGCTGTTATCTTCCCTTTTACTTGTTACACGTTTGATTATGCTGTCATTCATTCAAGTCTTTCTGAAACACCTGATATTTTTCACATGTTAAATAGTTCTAAGAGTTTAAGCTCTAAATTCATAACTGGACCCAGAATTAAATGTCCTGGTTAACGCAGTATTTTTTCTATTAGAAAAAATATTTAGTTAGTGAGGAAAAATTATGTTAACTTGAATTTTTTTTTGGCCACCATCTAATAGAATCCCACTAGCAGTTCCTGTGAATTAGTTCATTCTTGATTTAATGGTTGGTGACAACACTGTGTGTCTGCTGGACAAAGTCACCTTTGGACAGCTAAGTACTTCCTGAGAGAGGACAAGACTGACTTTACAGAGCTTTCCTTCAGATGCTAGGCACCTGTAATCATATTGGGAAGACTGTTTCACCTTTGACAGAGCAGCTGCTCAAATCTTCAGCTGTTTTTAATAAGATGCAAATTCAGGCATCCCCAGATGTCTTAATTTTAAAGGTAACAGCTATCTACTTTTGAATGACAAAATTGAAAGAGCTCTGGTTCACATTTGGCACAGAATAGCAACAGTTTTTACGTACAGGAAAGTTAGCGTGACAGGAAAATAATTTTCTTCATGGCTCTACTGATCAATTATGGATTTTTTCTAACTATGTGAGGTAAGAACTGAAGCATACAAACTACAAGGTAACAATTCATGAATTGTCTATACTAGATTAGCTTAGATCTTCAAATTACACAAAGGTTTAAGAAAGTAATGTGCTGCTTCCCCCTATTTCATTACTTCAGTGGTATTTTCTGTCCTCATTTTGATTCTCCAGTCTTACTTTATTTGACAGTAGTGTTCTGAGTAGTGACATGATATGTATCACACATGACTTTTACCCCCCCATGTGTTCAGAAAAGTTTGTTCATTTAGAAGTAAAATTTCAAAGGATGCTAAAAATATAGATGGCATTCTTATGCTCACCTCAGCAATAAGATTAACCAAGTATTAGTCTCAGTGAACTGGAGGTTTAATTCACTTTTCCATGAATATTTTCTGTCTGATTGTTTTTAATTGTTGCCTTAGGTAGCCTCAGGTTATTTCCAGACTTCTTGTTTTCTTCTGATTTTGAAGCCTATTTTTTTTTTTTTTTTCCTCTCTGTGTTTTTCTCTTTTGGATTTATCATTTTGAACATTGGCCACTGAGGAAAATTAATTTCTCTTTGCCCCCCCACGAAGTCCTTTGATGGGTTCCCTGTGGTATTTCTCACTAGCATATTATGTTAAACAGGCTTTCTGCCTTCAGATTAAGAGATTTAATCTATATCTGAATTTGGTATGATACAGACTCTACCTTTTGAAGCTTGTAGAAGACAGGATTTAGCATCCCAATTTATCTTCATCTACTGGGGTACAGTCCTGTTGAATGCAGGCAGCAGCAAACCACCTTGAGTGGTATTTTTTTTGCTCCTGCCTCAAAGCTTCCTTCCAAAATCAGACAATAGCAAGGCAAGTCTTTATGACACTCACCCGGTACTTCAGTGACATGTAGGGAAGCAAATGGAGAAAGAAGCTGAGAGCGGCAACATTCCAGTTCCTACTTGATTCCTGTTCCGCTGAGAATGGCAATCACGTCCTATTTGCATCTCTCCCTTGCAGCACAGAGCTGAAATGACAGTTCAGCTGAGTTGGTGACTGGTTCTATAATTTATCCAGTAATAAAGAAATGACAAACCTAGGTGCATTTTATCTTTTTACCTCCCGAAACCTCCTGGTATGTGGCGTAGAAACACCTGGCACCATCTTTCATTAATGTTTTACACAGCCTCTTCTATCTAGTGCTGCTTTCCCTTCTCCTAGCTCAAAAAGTGCTCTCAGAACAGCACCCAGCTCCTCCTTCCTGCTTCTATTATTTACTAGTATTGTCTCTGTTTACTGCAGAGTGAGATTTCTTGGAGAAGAACAGAGTTCCACATGGTCAAACATCACACCAGAAATCTGTCCCTCTTGGTCATGTCTAGCTTCTAACAAGCTATCCCACTAAGCACAGCTATGTGACTTGTCATGCATTTTATACGTACTTGAACAAATAGGTCGATCATTTAGGAGCTAGAATAGCATGCATACGGCATAAAAATATCAAAGTTTAATTTGGATATAAATGGGGAAGAAAACATTTCAACACTTTTATATCTTTATAAGTTGACAACTTTCAGAAGTTTTAATTTCAGATAATTCTACAACAGAGCCTGAAGCCTTTTGGGTAATTCAAAAGAATTTAAGTAAAACTGTAAAATATCCATATTTACAAATTTATTATTAAAACCTGCTAATCAAAGTAATTTTTCCCACAATATTATGATTTTTAATGAGTAATAGCTATTACAATATTCATCAAATGCCAAAATTAAACAGGAATTCAGTGTTCTACAGCCATATATTAAACAAGGGCCTTACCTACTGCTTTCTTTCTGATGCTTCTCACAGTAAAAAATATAAAAAGACTGCATATATTTTCATTTTTATTTGGTGTCAGATAAAATAAATAAAAATAATATTATTGACACACTATTCTTATCATGTAAAGCTTGTGAACAAGCAGAGGCGTTCTACTAAGTAGTTCTGGAGGTAAAAGAAATTGCTGATGAGCATTAAATGAGTGTTAACTATGGTCATAGAATGACAGAACAGTTTGAGTTGGAAGTCTATCAAGTTCCAACACCCTGCCATGGGTGGGGACACCTTCCACAAGACCAGGTTGCTCAAAGCCCCATCCAACATGGCCTTTAACATTGCCAGGATTGGGGCAGCCACAGCCTCTCTAGGCAACCTGTGCCAGTGTCTCAACACTCTCATTTTCTTCCTAATAACTAATTTATATCTCTCATTTCAGTTTAAGTGCATTCCCCCTTATCCTATCACTACATCCCCTTGTAAAAAGACCCTCTCCAGATTTCCTATAGACTCCTTTATGTACTGGAAGCTGCTCTAAGGTCTGCCTGGAGCCTTCTCTTCTCCAGGATGAACAAGCCCAACTCCCTCAGCCTCTCTCATAGCAAAGGTGCTCCAGCCCTCTGATATATTCGTGGCCTACTTCTGGACTCACTGCAACAGCTCCACGTACTTCTTATGCTGGGGGGGTTGCAAATCAGATATGATCCGTATCAGTTTCACTAAGTATTTAGACACACATTTTGTGGTTATTTTACTGTTCTTTTAAAATAGCTTACCAAGTTTCTACACTTCCATTTCTGGGGCAAGAATTACAGTTACTTCTGACTCAGTGCTCCATGAATTCACTCAATCCAGTGGATTTTTTTCAAGGTGTCGTGGTTTAAAACCAGTCAGGCAGCTCGTTCACTCACTCCCCCCCCCCCCTTTCCCTCCCGCTACTCCTGAAGGGACAGAGAGGAGAATCGAAAAGAATGCAACTCCCACATGTTGAGATAAGAACAGTTTAGTAACTAAGGTATAACACAAATCACTGCTGCTACCACCAATAATAAAAATGATAAAGGAAATAACAAGGGAAGAGAATACAACACCTCACCACCAGCCAACTGATAACTCACCCCCCCCAGCCCGATGAAGCTCTGACTGATACCTCCTCCAACCCTGCAGTCTCCCAGCCCTTCCGGCTAACTCCCAGTTACATCCTGGGCATGACGTGCTGTGGTATGGAATACCTCTTTGGTCAGTTTGGGTCAGGTGTCCTGTCTCTGCTTCCTCCTGGCTTCCCCTCCTCCCTGGCAGAGCATGAGGCTCACAAAGTCCTTGGCCAAACCAAAACATCATTGTTATTAGCTCTGTTCCCAGGCCAAAAGTCAAAAAACGGCACTGCACCAGCTACCAAGAAGGAGAAAAATGACTGCTACTGCTGAACCCAGGACACAAGGAAACAGCATACTGTTCACTTCTCCAGCTGACTGCAACACTGAAATTGATGATTGCCTCCTTCTCAAGATCAAGCATGGTCTTACCTCAGTAGGGCTCAGATCTCCTTTTTTTTTTCCCAATATATTAATTTCATGCTAAAAAATAATGTTAAAATGTTTAAAGAATCAGGTTATAAATATATTCCAAAATAATTATTGTTCCATATGCAAAATTCTTTCAAAAACTCAGTGAGAAGTAAAATTTATTTTTCAGTCTGCTGAATGCACTTTCTTTAAGAAATTGTCTATTTCAAATCTTTTGATAACTTATAACTGATAACATATTTTCCTCAATCTTCATGCCATACTGTATGAGTAACTTTCTTTTGCCCTGTTAAAATCTTTGAAATACAAAAAAATCATCTTGAGGTCCCTGCAAACCTTCAGATGTGTAAAGAGAAAGGAAGGAAGGATTATAAAAGACTTTATCACTAATTTTTACTTCTATTCAGGTCTAAACTAATTCCTTACTCTGCAGTTTTGTATCTGAGGATATACTGGGGCAAAAGTGTCAGAGCCATTATGAGATGGACCTAGTTTGAGAATTGCTCAGTCCCTGCCTTGATTGTGTAATATCTGGCATGAAACACCTCAGGATTCAGTCCTGTTGTCAGTCACTTGACTTTTTCTTACAAGGTCTCCTGTTACAATCATACCTGCGGGACATAAACTGTTGGGAGTTTTCGAATAAAAACAGTTTTTCACAAATTCAATGCTGTCACTTAGTTTGTGTAATCCCACAGATTATCTAAATTCATAAAGAAACTAAATTTGAAAAAAAAAAATGCACTTTCAAACTTGTAGCACATTAATCAAGCACTATTTTCTAAAAACCAAAAAGGCATCGTATTTTCTGTTCTATGACTTCTGATAGGTCTTTTTCTAGAATTCCTATGGGAAGAGTTTCAGATATCTTTTAGATACCACAGAGGATGGCACCATTATTGATAGAGACAATATTGCCAAGTATCTTGCGCACTGATCTACAGTAAATTAGGCAGCATAAATTTATAATGCCCTGAACAAACGATATTTAGAAAATCTATCCAAGCTTACAGAAGAATCTTTCATTTTTTTGCAGCAATTTCCCTTTCTAAAAAAGGAAAGAGCTGAAAAACAGTTCTAGTCAGAAGGTCAATTAAATTTAAACCCCTGATTCTGCAAGAGAGCTTTACTTTAGCTGTCATAAAAATATTGGGCTTGGAGCTCTATTAAGTTTATTAACAAAGTACAACACTAAGGTGACAAAGACACAGAAACCCTTAGAGATTTTTAACACTCTAAGGTTATAGGTAATGCTAAAAATATAGGAGCATCATCTCTGATAAGACATAATTTTAAACATAAAGAAGAAAACAGTTTTTTTAAACAAATATCCTTTTATTATTCTCTCTGACTCACTTTCTTGCATAGAGCAGAAGTACAGAAAGCAGATGATTTGGGTATTTTGTGAAAGTCTGGGTTTTCTTGGTTTGTGGTGATTGTTCACATAAAGTCAGTTGGCACTTTATAAATATAGCTTATTCCTCTGTGGCTTGTCTAATCTTGTGCATAACACAATAGCCATTAAAGAGTAATTGTCACTTTAAAAACAATTACACATCAGGGTTATTAGAATATTATATGATGAGCTTGCAATACATCTGTTCAGCATTTCCACTTAAAATACAGATACACAGTCACCTTCATTCACCGTAAATGGAGCTAGACATGTAAACTGCATGTAAAATGAAGTAAATGTTAACTCCATCTCTTTATGTTTCTACATTGTATTGCAGCAACCACTGGGGTGCCCACGACATTTAAACACATTTTATTTTCATCTGGCTCCTGAGAATATCCAACTCCCAGCAAGGAAGCAAGTTGTAAACAGATTCACAGAACAATCCGCCAGCTTAGCTATTTAGAAAGGTGAAGATATAAAGAGCACTAATGCATTATAAGGACATAAAATCTATATGATGGAGAATAAAATGAGCATATGCCAACTACAATCATGGTCTAGAGGTAGCACAATGCAGTGCCTAATTGGGAGCCACAGAAAGAGACTAGCAGTGCCAAGGAGGCCATGTATCTCTAGAGAAGGAAACATCACTACCAGGAAAATGAAAACTTACTGAGTGAAGTAGTGTCAATGGTATGCTAGTGGAGAAAACAACTTATTTTTAAAACAAACAGTAAGCCAAAGAGTATCAAGTAAGGCCTTTGAGGTAAAAATGATAAAAGTTTTAAAAAATGGGATGCCTACTAGCCTCCAAAGTGAGCATCTACTGTAGTGGGAAGATTTTTATTTATAATATCTTCATATTCATATTGGTTATTAGAATTGAAATGGTCTTCATCTGGGTACCATGGGTTACGATCTGTCCCACGGAGCTTTCAATAGGGATATAACTTCATAAGAACTGATAGCTATCATTTTCCTTTCTTCTGCATTTTCTAATTTCACCCACCAGTGGAACAAGCAGTGTTGTACTCATAAAGCAAGGTCACAGAAAGTATTTTCACAGCTTAATCTTCCATAACATTTTAACAAGCAAGACCACCCTTTAACCCTGTTCTCTTTCTGTGATATTTTATCTCAGAGGAATATCCGTAGCTTTAGAATATCTGGACAAGCATTTAAGATGCTAAGATTTTTAATTCATTTCGCCAAGTACCACAAACCTATGCACAAAGAACTCTGTGTTGGCCCAAGACCTTGAAATCAATTGCTTGTTTTCAATAATGTGTTGGATTTTGTTGCAGAACTAAATATAGATGCATTTACACCCTAGATGTCATATTTAAAATGTGGACAGACTGAGAATCACATTACATTTGATACAATGAAATCTCATCTTTGGTCCATTCTGAAGCTTAACTTGTAAAAGTGCACGAAGGAATCTTAACAAATACAACCCTTCTGGGGAAAAGCTTCACTCTGTGGCCAGACAGGCTACAAGTTCCATTCAAAAAGGAACGGATTTTATAGGAGTTTGAGATCAAAGCTGCCTACAGTGGCTGTTGCCCTAGCATTATATCATCTTCAAAGTAGTTTTTCAGACCTATGCGATCAATAGCCCACTCAGTTGACCGGTACCTAAGCATAGGTAGAACAGCTCTGTAGAAATATCAGCAAACAAAACTTTCCACCTAGCTTTGGTTCTGAAAGACAATGATAATTTCTCCTCTGAGTCTAGCCCTATTATTCCTCTTCTTTTGTCTCTTGCTCTTCTCTAGGGATCTGCAGAGTTCAGAAAAGGAGAGAAATGGAGCCAACAGAAAACAATTTTGATTCTGGAGGGTGGTTATCTGGGTTAATTGCTTCAGTGGGGATTAGTGTTAGGAAGATACATGCATAAATCGCTGGGGATATGAACTGAGATAGAGAAGCTGGGCTGTTTGTGATTCAACTTTTAAGAGAGGCTTTCACTAAATACAAAAATAGCATAGTTCATGCTCCTCCTAAGACTACTTAAATTATGGGTGAGAAGAACAGGCATCTCAAAACCCCAACACTATTATCTGTTATATCACACAAGAATCACTTCAGCAGAATCTTCAGGGAATGACATCAAGCCAGTTGCTTAAGGATAGGACATACTCCCTTAAGTACAGCCAAAAGAGTAATTTAGAAAAACAGCACAATCTTTTGGGGTCTTTTCTTGGTCCCTTTCCTGTGAACTGTTTGGCTTGCAAGACTCATGGTAAAAAGGGCAATAAAATCAGATACTCCGTGGTTTATATGTTAGATTCTTATATAGCTGTCTTTACAGGGAGATTTCCCATTGAAACAAACACAGTTAAAAGAGTTTGTCTCAAGACAGTTCATAGCTTGTGACAGCAAAAATTCTGCATGTTTGGTAGGCATAATTTGCTATGTTTTTCTAGCATCTGGAGTCAAAATGTTGCACCAGAGTTACAGTTTCCTTGTATTTACAGCTAAATGAATACAGAAAGTCAACAACCAACTGTTAGGCTGAAGACAAATAGAAGAGGTTTGCTGTCCTCTCATAAAGCTTCAAATTAGTATTTTTAAATGCCAGCAAATAAGGCAGAGAATATAATATGGTTAAAGACAGATCAATAACGATTTATTTTATATTCCACAGAATTATGGTCGGCTTTCTCTTGCAGTGCTTAGTGGAGTTTTATATACAGCCATATTTAAAGAAAAATGTCAATTTCTGTAATTATTATTCATGTGTCTTAAGCCAGTAAGAGATGATACAACAAACAGATTAATTATTGTGACCATAGCACTTTAAACAACAATGCCAAGCAGTTTGGAAGGGCTGATGTTTTGATTAGATTGATGTGGAGAAAAAGAATCTAATTACATGGATATTATCTTACTGAATATTATTATCATACTGAATATTATTGCTTATCATAATGCGGAACGATATACATAAAGGGCTTAGTTATCATCCTCAATAAGCTGATCACAAATTTAGGTAGAAGGTCACCTCCACTTAACTGTTCCCAAGATCTGATAGACACAGTTGCACTTCTGACATTTAAAAGACTACTAATTCCTAGTGAAAATTCTGCTAGTGCTCAGTTTCAGAGCTCCAGAAATACTCTTGGACTTCCAGTATCAGGTTTCAACTGTATAGCTTGTTTTTCTCAGTTCTAAAAGTTAAAATTAGAAACTAAAAATGCAAAGGCTTGGGTTTTTTTGGCCCCAGAATCTCCTGTCCATCCACTGATGTGGCCACAGAGTTACCTTCTAGTTTACCTTCATCCAAATTGAATCAAATTCAGGTCATAGTAAGCAAACTTGACTTCTAGCTTAGCTTCACTCAAAAAGAAACCATTTCAGGTTAACAGTGGCCAAAGCACAGTAGTTGTATTGCCTGGGAGTTTTTCCTCAAAAGTGCACTCCTGCTTCAACCAGCCCAACAGCAGAAGTCTAAGTAACACTAACAAATCCAGTCCTGATTCAGTGATAAACTATGTTCTTCAAGGATTATTTTCCCAAGACTTATCAATAAGCTGCTCTTACCTTTCACACTACTGACATCCAAGACGCCTCTTCTCTCAGGAACTCTGACTGGCATATGAAAATAGGTCTGTGGCAGTGAATATGTAATTCATGGGCAAACTGGCAACACATCATCCTTAAAATATGAAAGGAAGCCTTTTAAATAGTTGGGATGTATCTTCTCTGCTTACACAAATACAGTCATCTGTGAGGTTATAAGTCACTTTGTAACTTGTCCTGTGTAGAACTGCAATTAGAAACTGATGAATATGAATAGCTTATCTGCAGACAAATTCACCCAACAAAACAGCAAATTCTTTTAACTGTACTCAAGCAGTTTCTATTTCAGATTTTAATTGGTGGCAAATTTCTAGTCATATGGAATTATTATAATGAATTTTGCACATTGAACACTTAGTTATTCCCTAATGGGTCTATTTTATTGAGTGGCATTGTTTAGTTCATGCAAAAATGTGGAAGAAATGACTATGTCTTATTCCATATAAATACTTTTAAAACATCATAACCGTCTAATATTTTTCTTTTCTCCAGTAATGACTATTTAAAGATTTAACAAAAAAGGCATCTTTCAGCAACTTTTAAAGATGTTAATTCTTTCAAGTGTTGACTTACAGTGATTTATAACTATTAGCACACTTGTAACTTATAATACGGGTTTCAATATCTACAAACACAACATAAAAATCACATTGATTTTTGTTATTACTCAGAGAGGTCCAAAACAATTTATAAAGCAATTTCTCTTAAAGGCAGGACAGTGATTGGATAAGTTATCTGTATGCATTACTTCAGCAGAAACTCAGTGATTGCTACATATAGGCCCACTTGTAGAGCAGATCAGGGTAGCTAGATTAAAATCTCTTTATTTTGAAAAATAAATCTGGGATTTCTTTGGAAGTGAGCCAAACTGTAAACAACCTGTATAGAACCAGAATAATCTTTTAAAATTATTAAATATTGCATTCTTAGTTAAAAACAACCAATAAATTCTTAAGAAAAAAGGTGCTGAAAAAAATACATTCAGCATATACGCTTGTATTAAAAATAGAGATGCTGTACTGTTCATGTCACTTGTGCAGTGGTCTGAAAGCATATTGAAATAATTTCTACCTATTTCAAGAGCAATCTGGAAAATACTGTGTGGCACAATGCATAAATTGAGCAAATTATCTAAAATGATGTCGTGGTTTAAACCCAGTCAGGTAATTCGTTCGCTCACTTCCCCCACTTTCTTTCCCTCCCCCTGCTCCTGGAGGGACAGAGAGGAGAATCAAAAAGAATGCAACTCCCACGGGTTGAGATAAGAACAGTTTAGTAACTAAGGTATAACACAAATCACTACTGCTACCACCAGTAATAATAATAATAAAGGAAATAACAAGGGAAGAGAATACAACACCTCAGCACCAGCTGACCATTAACTCGCCCC